>NC_083578.1:3653959-3976459 GCF_027579695.1 Neoarius graeffei
CTATGTTCTATTGTGAATACAATATCAGTTTTTGAGATTTGTAAATTATTGCATTCTGTTTTTATTTACAATTTGTACTTTGTCCCAACTTTTTTGGAATTGAGGGGTGTAGGTATGTTAATTAAAATAGTAGGTTACATGTAACAAATTATATATAATCATGTCAAACAGTAAATGAAGGTTAGTAAAAGTTCCATTTGAGAAAAAAGTATTGACACCACAAGCAGTGTTCGATCCAACTAAAGATGGCTGAACCACATCAAGTATATTATGTAAACAAGGATAAGTGAAAATATTCATAAATTCTGAAGTTAAATTGAAAATCTTTCCAGTAATTTATAACAAGAATTTAAATCTTATTCCTTTTTGGAGTGTTCTTTGCTGTACAAAGATGTTGCAGATTTGGCACGAGCTATAATATCACTGCTTGGGTTGCAGTTGTAGCTCCTCATCACACTTCATTTTAATTTGCAGATGTGCAGTTCATGTGTCTGCAGCCATATTTTTTCTGTCCTCAGTATGAATTTTCCTAACCAATGAAAAAGCCCTCTCACTATCTGCATTGCTCTGTGGGAGGCACAGGAAAGCAGTAAAAAGTTGTTTCAGCATTGGAAACCTGGCAACACCCAGAGCAGTTTTTACATCCAAGACCTTTCCCCTATATACATCTATTATTTTCCTAGTCAATAAAAGAAAATCAGAGCACGGCAAACATGTAGATGGTGTTAAATTGGTTCCATCCCCTACTACACATTTTAGAGACAGGTTACCAACGGTCATTACCACCATTACTCTTCATTCAGTACTTTTCCAGTTTACTGACAACTGATGGTAGTAATGAGTGTTGGTCATCTGTGTCTACATATAATGTCTATCAGCAATTAAAATGTTTAGGGAAGTGAAACCAGAAATTGCCGGGTAACTACAGTTACCGTTGTATCAACAGTGACTCCCAGTATTGCCTCCGTAAATTATCATGATCATAGAGGAAGCTTTCCTACATGCAAACAGTAAAAACTTAAAAAAAAACCACAAATGCTTACTTGTGCAGTCTTAAAATTGGGAAACTTTTTTTTTTTTTCGCTAGCTGCAAGAAAATGGTCTGCCACAGTCGGGGGGATGTTGTGTTCCACAAGAAATTGGCAGAACATAACTTCTGCAGCCATTACAGAAGTCTGGGCAGTCTGAGCAGGACTTAAATGACCAAGAAAACCATGTGCAACTATAAAACCACATAAATCGAAAATAGTTCCGTTTCATTGGGCATGCATGTTTGAAAAATAAATGGTGGATGCTAAGAAAATTCTCAGAGTAATGGAAAAAATCTCTGATACAAAATGTAATTGTGACAGTTCGTACAAGTGGGAGGAGCACAGAAGGACAGCAGGCCAGAACTGAGTTCACGAAACTCTTTTATTTTGCACTTTTCAGTTGCAATACTCTCCAGCCATGCATGCACACACACACAAGTTGTCTGGTTGGGGAGAGAGCTCTCCTCCTCTGCTCTCTCTCTCTCTCTCTCTCTCTCTCTCTTTAAATAGGACGCGGTCACTGGGGAAGACACACAAACACACGTTAATAAACATCAGGTGCAGTGATTCTGCCACTTACCTTCCCTGACTCCGCCCTCCGGTCACAGACCGATGCTTGACCACGCCCCCGCTGCCACATACTCCCACCACCCGACTCAGGCCGGGTGGCCGTCTGGCCTGCAACCGCCCCCCCCCCGACGGGAGAGGAAGTCTGCCACAACCATTTGCGCCCCCAGCCTGTGGATCACCTTGAAGTTAAAGGGTTGGAGTGCCAGATACCAATGGGTGATCCGCGCGTTGGCATCCTTCATGCGGTGGAGCCACTGGAGGGGTGCGTGGTCCGAACAGAGGGTGAAAGGGCGTCCCAGCAGGTAGTAGCGGAGGACGAGGACCGCCCACTTGATGGCCAGGCACTCTTTTTCGATGGTGCTGTAGCGCCCCTCACGCACCGACAGCTTTCTGCTGATATAGAGCACTGGACGGTCCTCCACCTCCTGGGACAAAACAGCCCCCAGCCCTCTGTCCGATGCATCCATCTGCAACATAAAGGGGAGAGAAAAGTCAGGGGAGTGTAACAGTGGCCCCCCACACAGTGCAGCCTTCACCTCACAGAAAGCCCGCTGGCATTGCTCCATCCACTGGACTGGATCTGGTGCCCCCTTTTTAGTGATATCAGTCAGCGGGCTGGTGACGTCCGAATAATTAGGTATAAACCTACGATAGTAGCCAGCCAGCCCCAGGAACTGTCTCACCCCCTTTTTGGTCTTGGGCCTCAGGCAGGCCGCAATTGCTGCTGTCTTGTTAATTTGGGGACGCACCTGCCCGTTGTCCAAGTGGAAGCCCAGTTACCATATGTGGCAGCGGGGGTGTGGACAAGCTTCGGTCTGTGACTGGAGGGTGGAGTCAGGGAAGGTAAGTGGCAGAATCACTGCATCTGATGTTGATTAACGTGTGTTTGTGTGTCTTCCCCAGTGACCGCGCCCTATTTAAGGAGAGAGCGAGAGCAGAGGAGAGCTCTCTCCCAAACAACACACCTGATGTGTGTGTGCACATGTCTGGCTGTGTGTGTATGTTTGTTAGAGACCACTGAAAAGTGTATAAAAATAAAGAGTTACGAAACTCAGTTCTGGCCTGCCATCTTCTGTGCTCCTCCCACTCCTACGAACTGTCACAGTGGTGCCGAAACCCAGGATTTGGAGCGCAGAAGAAGAACAGCCCTATGGAGTCCTCCCCTTTCGCCAACCTGGTCCACGCCCTCACCATGGCCCAGCATAGCCAGCACCAGGCGCGAGTCACCCTCCAGAAGGAGCAAGAACAACGGTTCGAGGCCCTGGTGCTGGTGCAGCAGGAAGATCGACAGGCATTCCGGCACCTTCTCGCTTCGGCAGGGTCCACCACCTCCACCACCGCGGGCCCTTCCCCCCTCACCCTAACAAAGATGGGCCCGCAGGACGACCCCGAGGCCTTCCTCACGCTCTTTGAGCAGGTAGCAGAGACCTCGGGCTGGCCGGTGGAACAGTGTGCGGCGCACCTCTTCCCCCTGTTAACGGGCGAGGCGCAGCTGGCCGCACTACAGCTTCCCACCGACTGCTGGCTGGCCTACACGGACCTTCACCGGGCCGTCCTCCAGCGTGTGGGGCATGCCCCTGAACAACAGCGACAGCGCTTCTGCGTATTGCGCTTGGAGGAAGTCAGCCGGCCATTCGTGTTTGGCCAGCAACTCCGGGACGCCTGCTGGCGGTGGTTGAGGGCCCACGACCGCGACACCGAGGGAATCATTGATCAGGTGGTACTGAAGCAGTTCATCGCTCGCCTACCAGCAGGAACCGCAGAGTGGGTCCAGTGCCACCGCCCGGCGTCGGTGGATCAGGCAATCGAGATGGCGGAGGACCATTTGGCGGCTGTCCCGACGGCAGGACAGCAGACAACCTTTTCTTCCCTCTCCTCTCTCTCTCTCGCTCTCTCCCCCCCTCCTGTGTCTCATCCTCGCCCTGTTCCCCCACCGCGGAGGCAGGGGCCGGCACCACCCCAGCTGGCCCGCCGCACCCGCGGTGCCACCCCATTTCTCCCTTCTTTGTCTGTCTCTCCCCCCCCCTCAGGTGAGTGAGCCGCAGAGCACCAGTGCAGAGAGGAAGCCTGGGCCGTTTTGCTGGCGTTGAGGGGAGCCGGGCCACCTCCAACAGCAGTGCTCGGCAATGGAGGTGGGCATGGTGGTCCGGATCCCTGACACGCCAGGAGCCGCCCTCGATCGGGCCAGAGTGTATCACATACCGGTGAGTGTCTAAGGGAATACATATCAGGCGTTGGTGGACTCTGGCTGTAATCAGACCTCAATCCACCAAAGCCTGGTGCAAGACGAGGCATTGGGGGGAGCACAATTGGTGAAGGTGTTGTGTGTGCATGGGGATGTTCACAACTACCCTTTATTGTCGGTCCACATTCTTTTTCGAGGGGAAAAATTTAGAGTAAAGGCGGCGGTTAATCCTCGCCTTACCCACTCAATAATTTTGGGGACTGATTGGCCAGGATTTGGGGAATTAATGACTCATTTAGTGAAGAGTGGGTCCTGCCGTAGTTCTGCACGGGGAGGTCCTGGTGTCGCATTGGTGGGAGCAGCTGTCACAGAGCCGTCTACATCATCTCCGCGTCAGAGTGAGGAGCTGCCGGCTCCTCCTCCTTCTATTGGGGAATCTATTGGGGAATTTTCCATTAGAGCAGTCGCGAGACGAGACTCTGTGGCATGCGTTTGACCAAGTGAGAGTAATCGATGGTCAAACACTCCAGCCAAATGCCACTCATCCTACGCCTATTTTTCGATGATGAAGGATAGATTATACTGAGTGACACAGGACACTCAGACTAAAGAGCAAGTCACACAGCTTTTGATTCCAAAGAGCTGCCGGGAATTGATATTCCAGGCGGCTCACTTTAATCCCATGGCTGGACACTTAGGGCAGGATAAGACACTAGCCCGAATAATGGCCCGGTTCTATTGGCCAGGGATTCGTGGCGATGTCTGTTGGTGGTGTACGGCATGCCGCGAATGCCAGTTAGTAAATCCAGCGGCCATTCCAAAAGCGCCTTTGCGCCCTCTCCCATTAATTGAGACCCCATTCGAAAGAATTGGGATGGATCTCGTTGGGCCATTAGATCGGTGAACATGAGGGTACCGCTTTATTTTAGTTCTGGTGGACTATGCAATGCGATACCCGGAAGTAGTGCCTCTTCGCAATATCTCAGCACGCAGTATTGCGGAAGCGCTCTTCCGCATCATCTCCCAAGTTGGAATCCCGAAAGAGATTCTGACTGACCAAGGCACCTCATTTATGTCATGTACACTGAACGAACTGTATGGGTTATTAGGGATTAAGCCGATCCGCACCAGCGTGTATCACCCACAAACGGACGGTTTAGTTGAACGGTTCAATCGCGCCCTCAAGAATATAATTTAAAAATTCGTAAGTGAGGACGCACATAATTGGGATAAATGGCTTGAACCCTTGTTATTTGCAGTGCGAGAGGTCCCCCAAGACTCCACGGGGTTCTCCCCGTTCGAATTATTATATGGGCGTAAGCCACGCGGCATTCTAGATGTGCTTTGAGAAAACTGGGAGGAGGGACCTTCACCAAGTAAAAATGAAATTCAATACGTTATTGACCTGCGCACAAAACTCCACACACACACACACACACACACACACACACACACACACACACACACACACACACCTAACCCAGGAGAATTTGCGGCAGGCCCAAGAACGGCCAACCCGCCTGTATGACAGGGGTATGTGCCTTAGGGAGTTCGCACCAGGAGATAAAGTACTCGTACTGTTGCCCACATCAAGCTCCAAATTGATCGCCAAGTGGCAAGGACCCTTTGAGGTCACACGGTGAGTCAGGGATGTTGACTACGAGGTGAGGCGAATGGACAGGGGTGGGGCACTACAGATTTACCACCTCAATCTGCTCAAACTTTGGAATGAGGAGGTCCCAGTGGCATTGGTGTCGGTGGTTCCGGAGAAGGCGGACCTGGGGACGGAGGTTCCATTGGCATCGCGTACCTCTCCAGTCCCCTGTGGAGACCACCTCTCCCCAACCCAACTCATGGAGCTTGCCCAGTTGCAGACCGAGTTTTCGGACGTGTTCTCACCCCTGCCCAGCTGCACCGACCTCATAGAGCACCACATTGAGACGCCCCTGGGGGTGGTAGTGCATAGCCGCCCTTACAGGCTACTCGAACACAAGAAAAAAGTGGTTTGGGAAGAACTCGAGGCCATGCTCAAAAGGGGCATCGTCGAGGAGTCCCACAGTGACTGGAGCAGCCCGGTGGTCTTGGTACCCAAGGCCGACGGGTCGGTCCGGTTCTGTGTAGACTATAGAAAAGTCAACGCGGTGTCTAAATTTGATGCATACCCAATGCCTCGTATTGATGAGTTGCTCAATCGACTAGGCACAGTTCACTTTTACTCGACACTGGATTTGCAAAGGGTTATAGGCAGATCCCCTTGACTCCATTATCCCGAGAAAAAACGGCCTTTTCCATACCGTTCGACTTACACCAGTTTGTCACACTTCCTTTTGGGCTGTATGAGGTGCCTGCTACGTTTCAGCAGCTAATGGATAGGGTCCTCCGCCCCCACGCCACCTATGCAGGCGCATACCTGGACGACATTATTTATAGTAATGACTGGCCACGGCACCTACAAAACCTGAGGGCCGTCCTTAGGTCACTGAGGTGAGCGGGTCTCCCAGCCAACCCGAAGAAGTGTGTGATTGGGCAGGTTTGCAGTGCGAGAGGTCCCCAAATCCCAGCCAATCAGTCCCCAAAATTATCGAGTGGGGAAGGCAAGGATTAACCGCCATCTTTACTCTAAATTTTTCCCCTCGCAAAAGAATGTGGACCGACACTAAAGGGTAGTTGTGAATGTCCCTGTGCACACACAACACCTTCACTAACTGTGCTCCCCCCAATGCCTCGTCTTGCACCAGGCTTTGGTGAATTGAGGTCTGATTACAGCCAGAGTCCACCAACGACTGATATGTATCCCCTTGGACTCTCACCGGTATGCGATATGCTCCAGCCCTATCGAGGGCGGCTCCTGGCACGTCGGGGATCCAAACCACTGCGCCCACCTCCATTGCCGAGCACTGCTGTTGGAGGTGGCCCGGCTCCCCGCAGTGCCAGCAAACCAGCCCGGGCTTCCTCTCTGCACCGGCGCTCTGGGGCTCACTCACCTGAGGGGGGGAAGAGACAGACACAGAAGGGGGAAACGGGAAGGCACCGCGGGTGCGGCAGGCTGGCTGGGGTGGAGCCGGCCCCCGTCTCCGCAGTGGGGGAACGGGGCAAGGATGGGACACAGAAGGGGAGAGAGAGAGAGAGAGAGAGAGAGAGAGAGGGGAGAAGAGGATGTCCGCTGTCCTGCCATCGGAACAGCCGCCAAATGGTCCTCTGCCAGCTCGATGGCCTGATCTAACGATGCCGGGCGGTGGCACTCTACCCACTCCACGGTCCCTTCCGGTAGACGGGCGATGAACTGCTCCAGTACCACCTGATCGATGATTCCCTCGGCGTCGCAGTCATCGGCCCTCAACCACCACCAGCAGGCGTCCCGGAGTTGCTGGCCAAATGTGAACAGCTGGCCGACTTCCTCCAAGTGCAGAGCACGGAAGCGCTGTTGCTGCTGTTTGGGGGTGCGCCCCACACGCTGGAGGATGGCCCGGTGGAGGTCTGTGTAGATCAGCCGGTGGTTGGCGGGGAGCTGTAGTGCGGCCAGCTGCGCCTCGCCCGTTAGCAGGGGGAGGAGGCGCGCCACGCACTGTTCCCCACCGGCCAGCCCGAGGCCTCTGCTGCCTGCTCGAAGATCGTGAGGAAGGCCTCGGGGTCGTCCTGCGGGCCCATCTTAGTTAGGGTGAGGGGGGAAGGGCCCGCGGCGGTGGAGGTGGTGGACCCCACCGACGCGAGGAGGTGCCGGAACGCCTGTCGATCTTCCTGCTGCGCCAACACCAGGGCCTCGAACCGTTGTTCTTGCTCCTTCCTGAGGGCGACTAGCGCCTGGTGCTGGCTCTGCTGGGCCGTGGCGAGGGCATGGACCAGGTCCGCAAAGGGGGAGGACTCCATGGGGCTGTTCTTTTCCTGTGCTCCGATCCCTGGTTTCGGCACCACTGTGACAGTTCGTATGAGTGGGAGGAGCACAGAAGGACGGCAGGCCAGAGCTGAGTTGACAAAACTCTTTTATTTTGCACTTTTCAGTTGCAATACTCTCCAGCCATGCACGCACGCACACACAAGTCATCTGGTTGGGGAGAGAGCTCTCCTCCTCTGCTCTCTCTCTCTCTTTAAATAGGGCACGGTCACTGGGGAAGACACAAACACATGTTAATAAACATCAGGTGCAGTGATTCTGCCACTTACCTTCCCTGACTCTGCCCTCCGGTCACAGACCGATGCTTGACCACGCCCCTGCTGCCACAGTAATTTTCCCGTATGAAAATCAGTGTACGCCATATTAGCCAAAAGATTGCGTTTTCCCATACAAAATATGGGGAAACCGTATAACTTGACATGTATGTTACACATGATGAAAATGTCTTGCAAAAGAACACAGTTCAAATTAGCAGCTACTATATTTTAACGCTGTGTTACACCATCTGTTACAGTTCTGCCAAAATTTGAAGTGACGGTCCAGCTGCCTCCAACAATAACCATCTTGGA
This sequence comes from Neoarius graeffei, assembly GCF_027579695.1. Classification (NCBI taxonomy): domain Eukaryota; kingdom Metazoa; phylum Chordata; class Actinopteri; order Siluriformes; family Ariidae; genus Neoarius; species Neoarius graeffei. The sequence goes on from NC_083578.1 coordinate 3,662,207, forward strand.
CACGTATGCCATCCTCAAAGTGTGTGCAAAGTGAGTGTTCACTATTTAATAATCTTCTGCTTCATTACTCCAGACTGGGATTTAAAAAAAAAAAACACTTTTAACATTTTAAAAAAGCTAATATACTGTCATATCTGCACTCTAAATGTCAGAAGAGACAAAAGTACACACATTCTTTCCTGAAGTAGAAGTAAACTTACTTGTGTAAAAAAAAATTCCAGTAGATGTAGAGATACTGATTCAACTTTACTCAAGTAAAAGTACAAAATTACAGGATGTGAAGTGTACTTTAAAAAAAAAAGCTCTTTAAAGGACATTTCCACCAGCTATTTCTGTGCAAAGCTAACTGAACATCACATAATGTAAAAAATATATATATTTTACATACAGGACACTTTTTTGATGGAATAAAAAATTATTCTATTCCCTTCTAGCAGGTTTCATTCATTTGGTTTGATAGCATGCAATATTGTTAGTATATTGCGTATCCTACATACAGTTAGGTCCATAAATATTTGGACAGAGGCAACATTTTTCTAATTTTGGTTCTGTACATTACCACAATGAATTGTGAACAAAACAATTCAGATGCAGTTGAAGTTCAGACTTTCAGCTTTAATTCAGTGGGTTGAACAAAATGATTGCATAAAAATGTGAGGAACTAAAGCATTTTTTAAACACAATCCCTTCATTTCAGGGGCTCAAAAGTAATTGGACAAATTAAATAATTGTAAATAAAATGTTCATTTCTAATACTTGTTTGAAAACCCTTTGTTGGCAATGACTGCCTGAAGTCTTGAACTCATGGACATCACCAGACGCTGTGTTTCCTCCTTTTTAATGCTCTGCCAGGCCTTTACTGCAGAGTTTTTCAGTTGCTGTTTGTTTGTGGGCCTTTCTGTCTGAAGTTTAGTCTTTGACAAGTCAAATGCATGCTCAATTGGGTTGAGATCAGGTGACTGACTTGGCCATTCAAGAATATTCCACTTCTTTGCTTTAATAAACTCCTGGGTTGCTTTGGCTTTATGTTTTGGGTCATTGTCCATCTGTATTATGAAACGCCGACCAATCAGTTTGGATGCATTTGGCTGGATTTGAGCACACAGTATGTCTCTGAATACCTCAGAATTCATCCGGCTGCTTCTGTCCTGTCTCACATCATCAATAAACACTAGTGACCCAGTGCCACTGGCAGCCATGCATGCCCAAGCCATCACACTGCCTCCGCCGTGTTTTACAGATGATATGGTATGCTTTGGATCATGAGCTGTACCATGCCTTCGCCATACTTTTTTCTTTCCATCATTCTGGTCGAGGTTGATCTTGGTTTCATCTGTCCAAAGAATGTTCTTCCAGAACTGTGCTGGCTTTTTTTTTAGATGTTTTTTAGCAAAGTCCAATCTAGCCTTTTTATTCTTGAGGCTTATGAGTGGCTTGCACCGTGCAGTGAACCCTCTGTATTTACTTTCATGCAGTCTTCTCTTTATGGTAGATTTGGATATTGATACGCCTACCTCCTGGAGAGTGTTGTTCACTTGGTTGGCTGTTGTGAAGGGGTTTCTCTTCACCATGGAAATTATTCTGCAATCATCCACTACTTTTGTCTTCTGTGAATGTCCAGGTCTTTTTGCATTGATGAGTTCACCAGTGCTTTCTTTCTTTCTCAGGATGTACCAAACTGTAGATTTCGCCACTCCTAATATTGTAGCAATTTCTTGGATGTTTTTTTCTGTTTTCACAGATTAATGATGGCTTGTTTCACCTGCATGGAGAGCTCCTTTGACCGCATGTTTTCTTCACAGCAAAATCTTCCAAATGCAAGCACCACACCTCAAATCAACTCCAGGCCTTTTATCTGCTTAATTGAGAATGACATAACAAAGGAATTGCCCACACCTGCCCATGAAATAGCCTTTGAGTCAATTGTCCAATTACTTTTGGTCCCTTTAAAAGCAGGGTGGCACATGTTAAGGAGCTGAAACTCCTAAACCCTACATCCAATTTTAATGTGGATACCTTCAAATGAAAGCTGAAAGTCTGGACTTTGTGTCCATTATATAACTACAACTTGAATATGTTTCAGTAAACAGGTAAAAAAACCAAAATTTGTGTCAGTGTCCAAATATATATGGACCTAACTGTATATTACGCCACTCTACCCAATGGAGAATGAGCGTGCAGTATTGTTACAACATGAAAACAACAAGACAACATGATGTCACACATCAGAGATGTAAAACTTCTGTGGTGTGAGCAACTGACAATTTGTAAACAAACATGGCCACCAGGTTTGCTTCATTAAAAATTGAAGATTTTGATAGAATTTTGGCTGCCAGGTCGCTCTGTTGTGTCTAGCTGTTGAGGTTGATTTTAAAAGTAACTAAGTAAATTATACAGGGGAAAGAAATAATATTAATAACAATAATAATATTTGGCTTGACTGCACTAGCATTGGCCTTCGGTAACACTACACCGGCTGGAAGCTAACTGGACTGCCGTCCTAACAGCACTGAGTCACTGGCAAGCTCGTGTTGGCCTTCGAGAATGCTGATATGAAGAGAGTGTATAATAATAATTGTTAGGGTTTTGCTGGGATACGAACCTGGTTGGCTGGTGTAATAATCCAGCAAACCCCCACTAGGCCACCAGGGGGATGACTCAAGTGCAGAGGCATGAGGCGGAAGTAGAAAAGTATCAAAAAGTTTATTTACAATATTTACAGTCCAAAAAAAATATAATCCAAAAAATGCTCAGAAGATGAAGGGAAAAATAAAATATCCAAAAGGTCAAAGTCAAATACAAAAGCCAAAAAACTAGAAAAGAAAAGGCAAAATACCAACGTTCAGAGGATCCAAAAATGGTAAACACAAAGTCCAAAAAAGTCCAAAAGAAAGCAAAGTACAAAACCACAAAGACACAGGCGAGGAATACGGAACAGAGGTTACTGGAGCTAAACATAACAGCACAAAGACTCCGTGACAAGAGGACTGAACTCAGGGGTATAAATACACAAACTAAAATAGGACACAGGTGACACTAATGAGGACTAGGCGGGGCACAAGACACATGGAAAACAACAAACATAAAACACAGAAACAGTGGCGGCCTCTAGAGGCCAAAACAAACATGACAAGAAAAAAAAATAACAGCGGCCTCTAGAGGCCAAAACAGTCCCAGTCCTAACAGGACCCCCCCCCCCCCCCCCAGGAGCGTCTCCTGATGTTCCCAGGGCGATCCAGATGGGCCGAATGGAAGTCCCGACAAAGTTCTTTATCTAAGACGTCCCGAGCGGGAACCCAGCAGTGCTCCTCAGGACCATAGCCCTCCCAGTCCACTAGATATTGAAGCCCGCCGCGGACCTGGTGGGAGTCAAGCAGGCAATGCACGGTGAACACAGTCTGACCCTGGAAGATGCGGGGGGGTGGGGGGTTCCTAGGGGCAGGGGCATACGTGGACGTCAGTAAGGGCCGCAACAGGGAAACATGGAATGTGGGGTTGATCCTCAGAGTCCGGGGCAACTGGAGCCGGTAGGTGACAGGGTTCACACTGCGCACCACCTTGAAGGGGCCAATGTAGCAAGGAGCAAGCTTGCGGTTCTCCACCCGCAGTGGAAGGTCCTTAGTGGACAGCCAAACCCGCTGCCCAGGGCGGAAAGCATGGGCAGGTCTTCTATGGTGGTTGGCCTGAGTCTGGTTGGTTCTGGAGGTCTGGATGAGGGTCTTGCGACACCATCTCACATATTGGTTGACCGAGGTCACCCCCGCGTCCTCCTCCTGGTCCGGGAACAGAGGTGGCTGGAACCCGAATTGGCACTGGAATGGCAACAGCTTGGTGGCCGATGACTGCAGGGTGTTGTGGGCGTACTCTAACCATGGCAGCCAGGTGCTCCACGATGTCGGGTTATCCATAGCCAGGCCTCGCAGGGTGGTTTCCAGGTCCTGGTTGAGCCTCTCCGTCTGGCCATTGGACTGTGGGTGAAACCCAGAGGAGAGGCTGGCAGTGGCTCCGATGACCTTGCAGAACCCATGCCACACTCGGGAGGAGAACTGGGGCCCTCGGTCTGAGACGATGTCCTGTGGGAGACCAAAGACTCGGAAGACATGATTAAAAATAAGTTTGGCTGTTTCAAGAGCAGAAGGGAGTTTGCACAGTGGTATGAAGCAGCAGGCCTTCGAGAATCTGTTGACTATAACCAAAATGACAGTGTTACCTTGAGACTCAGGGAGACCCGTGATGAAGTTGACTGCCACGTGGGACCAGGGACGCCGGGGAATGGTCAGAGGATGCAGGAGACCCTGGGGACGCTGTCGCAGGTTCTTGGTTCTGGTGCAGACCTCACAGGACAGGACAAATGACCTTACTTCCTTCTCCATGTTAGGCCACCAGAAGCGTCTTTTCAGGAAGTCCAGGGTTCTCCGAGCTCCCGGGTGGGCGGTGAGGGGGGAAGAGTGACCCCACTGGAGAACCTTGGCCTGGGCTTGATGTGGGACGTACAAGAGGCCCGGTGGCCCCGTCCCAGGACCGGGGTCCTGGCGTTGGGCTCGTCGGACGGCCTCCTCAATACCCCAGCGGACAGGGGCCACAATCCGGGACACAGGAATAATAGGCTCGACTTCACTCTCCCTGTTAGTGGCAGAGAACAGCCTGGACAGTGCGTCAGGTTTGGTGTTCTTGGAGCCGGGGCAGTACGAGAGGGTGAAGTCAAACCGACTGAAAAACAGGGCCCACCTAGCCTGTCATGGGTTCAGTCTCTTGGCTTGCTGGTGGTACTCCAGGTTCTTGTGGTCAGTCCAAACCAGGAATGGATGTTGCGCTCCCTCCAGCCAGTGCCTCCACTCCTCAAGGGCCAGTTTGACCGCTAGCAGTTCTCGATCCCCCACATCGTACCGGGACTCCGCAGGACTCAGGCGGTGGGAGAAGTAAGCGCAGGGGTGCAGCTTTCCTTCTGAATGTTGAGAGAGCACCGCGCCAACACCACTGTCCGAGGCGTCCACCTCCATGATGAATGGTTGTGAGGTGTCCGGAAGGACCAGAATGGGTGCCATGCAGAAGCGGTGCTTGAGGTCTTTGAACGCCTTTTCCGCCTGAGGAGACCAGACATAAGATCCACCTGTCCCTTTGGTGAGGTCCGACATGGGTGCTGCTACAGAACTAAAGTTCCTGATAAACTTGCGGTAGAAGTTAGCAAATCCTAAGAACCGCTGAACCTCTTTGACAGACTTGGGAGTGGGCCAGTCCCGGATGGCCAGGGTCTTGGCTGGGTCCATTTGGAGTTGGCCTGTCCGTACAATAAAACCCAGAAAGGAGACCTTGGGAACATGAAATTCGCATTTCTGGGCCTTGGCGAACAGATTGTTCTGTAGCAGCCTCTGGAGACCCTGGCGGACATGGTGGTGGTGCTCCTGCACGGTCTTGGAAAAGATAAGGATGTCGTCAAGGTAGACAAAAACGTACAGGTTAATCATGTCCCTCAAGACGTCATTGATTAGGGCCTGAAAAACAGCTGGTGCGTCGGTGAGTCCGAAGGGCATCACCTGGTATTCGTAGTGCCCAGACGGGGTGTTAAAGGCAGTCTTCCACTCGTCTCCCTGTCAGTTACGGATGAGGTGGTATGCGTTCCGTAGGTCCAACTTGGTGAAGATGGTGGCGCCTTGGATCAGGTTGAATGCTGTGGACATCAGTGGAAGGGGATATCGGTTGCGCACAGTGATCTTGTTCAGGCCCCTGTAGTCAATACATGGTCGGAGCCCCCCATCCTTCTTGCCGACAAAGAAGAAGCCAGCACCAGCAGGTGAGGTGGAGGGTCGAATGAACCCAGAGACCAGGGCGTCTTTGAGGTATTCCTCCATGGCCTTGCGTTCTGGCTGAGAGAGGGAAAACAGTCTGCCACAAGGAGGGGTAGTCCCAGGGAGCAAGTCGATGGCACAGTCGTAGGCCCGGTGCGGAGGAAGAACAGCGGCCCTGCTCTTGCTGAATACCTCCTTCAAATCCCAGTACTCTGTGGGAACTTGAGATAGCTTGGTGAGATCAGGGGGCTTGGCAGGAGACACAGGAGAGCTAGAGAGCAGACAAGAGGCATGGCACACAGGGCCCCATTCCACAACCTGGCTAGTGACCCAGTCTGGTTGTGGCGGGTAAGCCAAGGAAGACCTAGAATAACTGGGAACTCAGGTGAAGGGATATTTCTTCCTTGTGACCTTGAGACTGGAGGAAGACTGGAGAAGTAACTTGGGTGACTCTTCCATCACCTAACGCTTGGCCATCGAGGGCAGACACAGACAGTGGAACTTCAAGGGGTGCAGTCGGGACATTGATGCTTTGGGCAAAGTGGATATCCATAAAGTTTCCAGCCGCCCCTGAGTCTAACAAGGCTTGACAAGAGTGGACGGACTCACCCCAGGAGATGGAGACCGGGATGTAGATTCCTTGGCCAGGGAGTCCGGGAGAGAGGGTAGGCCCCGTCACAACCCTCCCTTGGCTGGATGGGGCGGTCCTTTTCCCAAGAGCTTGGGACATGATACTCGGAAGTGACCAGGCTTGCCACAGTAGATGCAGCACTTGTCCCTCCTTCTGGGCTCCCTCTCGGCTACGGAGAGACGAGTACGGCCAACTTGCATGGGCTCTGGACAGTCACTGGAGGAGGTAGACGGGCTCCATGTTGAGGCAGTCAGGCCGGGGAGGCTCAGGACTTGGCGACGTTCTCTAATCCTGTTGTCCAGACGAATAGCATGTGAGATCAGAGTTTCGAGGTCACTTGGGCATCCAATCGAGGCCAGGCCGTCCTTGATGGGGTCAGACAAACCATGGTGAAAGGCTGAAACCAGGGCAGCCTCATTCCATCCGCTGACTGCTGCGAGCGTCCGGAACGATATGGCGATATGGCTTCCTCCTTGCCGGATGGACATGAGCTTTCTGGCTGCGTCGGAACTGATGTCCGCCTGGTCAAAGACCCGAAGCATCTCTTCAGTAAACAGTTCAAAATCAGAGCACTCGGGTCCCCGTCTCTGCCAGATAGCTGTTGCCCAAGCTCGTGCCTTACCAGCTAACAAGGTTATCACAAAAGCGATCTTGCAGCGATCCGTAGTGTAGGTGGTAGGCTGGAGCTCAAAGGTGAGTTGGCACTGGGTAAGGAACTCCCGGCACTCACCGTGCTTGTCGTCATACCTCTGTGGTGCAGGAAGGCTGGGTTCGCGAGGTGAAGGAGACAGTGTGGCGGGAGGCACTGGAGCAGGAGCTGGAGCAGGATGAGGAGATGCAGGCAGAGGTGTCAGCTGTGCCAGGGTTTTCCCAATTTGCTGAAGCAGTACCTCGTGGCGAGCAAGGGCCTCACGTTGGCTTGTGAGCGTTCGTCCATGAGTGTCCATGGTCGCTCCGAAGCATGTCAAAGCTGCCATAATTCCCTGAAGGTTGGCCGGGTAGACAGTTGAAGCAGCCTCTGCTGAGTCGGTCATGACGGAGTCTTCCTGTTAGGGTTTTGCTGGGATACGAACCTGGTTCGCTGGTGTAATAATCCAGCAAACCCCTACTAGGCCACCAGGGGGATGACTCAAGTGCAGAGGCATGAGGCGGAAGTAGAAAAGTATCAAAAAGTTTATTTACAATATTTACAGTCCAAAAAAAATATAATCCAAAAAACGCTCAGAAGATGAAGGGAAAAATAAAATATCCAAAAGGTCAAAGTCAAATACAAAAGCCAAAAAACTAGAAAAGAAAAGGCAAAATACCAACGCTCAGAGGATCCAAAAATGGTAAACACAAAGTCCAAAAAAGTCCAAAAGAAAGCAAAGTACAAAACCACAAAGACACAGGCGAGGAACACGGAACAGAGGTTACTGGAGCTAAACATAACAGCACAAAGATTCCGTGACAAGAGGACTGAACTCAGGGGTATAAATACACAAACTAAAATAGGACACAGGTGACACTAATGAGGACTAGGCGGGGCACAAGACACATGGAAAACAACAAACATAAAACACAGAAACAGTGGCGGCCTCTAGAGGCCAAAACAAACATGACAAGAAAAAAAATAACAGCGGCCTCTAGAGGCCAAAACAGTCCCAGTCCTAACAAATAATAATAATAATAATAATAATAATAATAATAATAATGGCTTTTTTCATGGTCTATCAGATATATTCCATTCAGCTACTCATCTTCAATTCATTCAATATCATGCTAGCTGAATGGAATATATCTGATAGACCACTCAACACCAGGCAATTTTATTTAAATATATTATTCAGATCCACAATGTATTTCGGATGAAAAATGTGAGTTTTTTCATATCTTCATATCTTCAAGCCAACATGTGATTTTCCTTTTATTATATCAACACATAAACAAAAAAAATCCCCAAATTTATCAAAACAATTAATCAATTTCCTCACGAGTGACAGAGAGAGATTTATGTCACGGTTTTGGTTCTGCATGTCCCGGATGGAGCTCGTATGAAAAATGCCAGTGATGAGTGGCGAATTTTTCAGTAAAACACTCAGGTCTATGCAATAAATGGCTTTTTTCTGTGGTTGAGTCTCCCTCTTATCAATAGTTTTCATCTAGTTATGTCTTTTTATTTGGGATATGAATCGATGGACACACCAAGGGGCCATCTTTTCTGTGTTATTGTTCCACCTATTTAGGTTGAAATCAGTATTGATTTTGGGAACGCGCGCAATGTTGCAAAATAAATATAATCGATAAGTTCCCTCAAATGCATTAAAACCAAAGTAACGAATCTGATTTGAAAATGTAAGGAGTAGAAAGTAGATATTGGTGTTACAGTGTGGGGGGTAAAAGTAAAAAGTTGTCAAAAAAACAAATCCTCAAGTAAAGTATAGATAGTTAAAAACTCGACTTAAGTACAGTAATGAAGTATTTGTATTTAGTTTCTTCCCACTGCAGTAAGTGTGACTTTAAGAGATTAATCATTCCTGGAAAAACTGAACCAAAGCTCAAACATTTATGTTGGAATTACAGTATGCTGGATTTTAGGATTGTTTCACTTTAAAAATTTACAGTGAGTCATTTTTAACCCCAAAACCTGTCATTATAAGTGTATAAAAATCATATGCCATATTTTCTGTACTACGATCTACAGATATGCGTACGGGAAGCCGATGAATGGGACGGTGAGGGCCACTGTCTGCCATAACAACTACAAAGAGATTCCCATTATCTGTAGGAAGTATAAAATGGAGGTTAGTCATTTTTATTTTTAATCAAGAGAAAATGCTTGTAAGTGAAACTATCACACTTCCTTAGTGACTCCTTTGTATTAAAAGAAAGTTGTTTGTGCTTCATACTTTGTAACTCGAACCTTCCTTCGAAATACTCAACACTGACATTAAGTTTCCCTTAAATGCTATTCAGATGGGATTATTTTTCCTTTATTTCCACATAAGTAAGAAAGTACGACTGTTTCACATGGGATAAGCGATCTCTGTATGAACTCACAGGTCACATGACTATAACCTATTTATAAGCTGTAAAAACCTTTGAAAGTGTTGCTTCTCTGCCACATCCTTTTAAATATTGTCTATTTTATAGTTTTCCATTTTTAAACTCAGACTCTTTGGTTTCAGTGGGAGACAATAAAAAATACTGAGCACTTCTTAGACATGCTTCCTTGATTCAAACATTAGAAAAATCCAAGAGATAGTCCTTTACTAATTACATGACACACTTCCACATGCAAATTTAATCCAATCCAAAATATCAGCAAAACATTCATTTATAACCAAAGCCACGCAGACCAGGAGAAACATTTACTGAAGATGACTAACACAATTCTGTAATACAAGTTTTATCTACTGGTAAACAGCGTTGGTTGGTTACTTTCTTCATGTTATTGATGATCTGTTCATGCTGAAGTTCATTGTTTGTTCACGTTAAAGCTAGACGGCCTTTCGATTTCATCAAATCAGTGAAATTTAGTTCCGTCTGAAATGTGGTGATTGTGATATCTGTTTATTTCTGTAACATTTCACAAAATATCAGACCATTCTGTGGCTGGGAAGTTATTTAATTTGAGGGGATTAAAGCAAATAATGTGCATGAAATCGCTCGCTTTGCGCAGTCAAGCAGACAGAGGAAGTCCGTGTGCGCATGCGCAGGTTTACCTTCTGCTTCTTCTTTTGGGTTTTACGGCAGCTGGCATCCACAGTGTTGCATTACTGCCATCTACAGGTTTCCCTTTGAGCGTGCGCTGACAGTTCCATCATTCTGTCGCTAAACAAACAGCTGATCACACCGAGGTGCTCACTGAGCGCTCATATTTATTAGTTTGGTCCTGTGTTTCCTTTCCTTCATATATAACATAATGTCTTTTCTTCTCGCTTTTCATTACTGTAGTCACTCTTTCACATTTCATTCGCACACTCACATCCTCCATTTTTCTCTCCTGTTTCAAATTTGTATCCCACAATGCCTTGCGTGAACGGGGAAAGCCCACCACGTGATGCAAGACGTAGTATCTTGAATTGGGTCATGGTGAAGCAGAAAAAATAGCCGAAAATTTAGAGTCACATGGCCTGAAATTCATTAATTGTTCTATTTGATAATAATAATAATAATAATAATAATAATAATAATAATAATAATAATAAAAATTGGAAGCCTGTGATTCGAATTCAGTAGCTTTTGGTCCACTAAACAAAAATAATTGGGTGTCGGGAAAATTCTTTTTATGACCTACACTTGAAAAATCTGAAAGGCAGTCTAGTTTTCAATAATCTGTTTAACATAGTCAGTTAAGGGGACCTTTTAGAAAGATCAAATATTTCTATAACAATATATTGTGCGATGATAAATCATGACAAAAGTTATGATGAATCAGATCGATGAAATAAAAAATGAATCATGATTATTATCAGGCTGTGTAATCTCTTCATTTTTCCTTGCTGTAATTGTGTTTTTTAGACAGCAGAGGGTGGAATAATGTACAATAACAATCGGGAATACATATGACTTCACCTTAGGCAGAAGTAACACAGATCTAGTGCTGCAACAACACAAAAAATAACAGATGTAAAATGTGAAAGAGCTGTTGTGTGATTGTGTACAAATAGATTTAACAAGAAATCAGAGCTATCTCTCTCTTTTTGCAGACTGCTGAAAGATAAAGAAAGAGAAACAAATGGACGAAGTAAAAATGTTCATACATTTATGAAGAAAAAATATATTTGTTCACGTTTTTCATTTTTAATAAAATGAATATTTTGGTGAAGATGCTATTACATTTTATTCCAACCTGTACAAATGAGGGCAAATAGTTACACTTAGTTATTAACAAAATGTAACAAAAGTAAAGACTTAAGTTGATAAATAATAGGAAAATAAATGTTGGGGTTTTTTTGGTAATACAATTTTCTTAATTTAGTTTTTTTTGGGGGGGTTCAAAAATACTGTGGGAAAATGGAATTGTGAACTTAATATCATGAATCAAATCGAATTGTGAACTGGGTGAATCTTTACATGCCGAGCGACTAACATCCAATACCAGTGTGTAAGGACTGATACAGATTCATACAAATTTGAGATGTGATTATTTTTGTCTTTTTCTGTAAAGTTGTTCAGTGACATTGTTCTTGATAAATTTTCTTTAAATAACTTTCTTTTCCTTTAGACTGACAAGAATGGCTGTGCAGAACGTGTCATAAATCTGAAAGAATTTGCATTAAACGATTCACGCTCTGAGTCAATCGTAGCTGATTGTGAAGTGGAAGAATACGGAACTGGTTAGAGATTACTGTTATTGCCATCATTATTGGACAAATACATGTTTTTATGCTTTTAATTTTTTTAAAATTATTAATAGTTTTATGTGTTGGCTTGGCCATTTGGACCAAATATACAAGTAAACTTTAATAAAACCATCTTGAATATCTTGAGTATCAGCAAGCAAAGAGAAATTTCTGAAGTCTAATTCTAGACCTCTCAACTAATTTCAACCTTAACACTTCTAAATTGGCTGATTTAGAAAATGTGTTTGCCAATAAAATTCAATTTCAAACTTTAAAATAATTAAAATTAAAATAGGATTAATAATCTTTGATGTGCCATTCTCAGAAAATGTGATGAGTAAGGTAAAGACATTTTTTTATTGTATACATTAATTTTAGTTACAATCCCTGTAAATATATTTAATAGACAAAACGTATATTTCATGAATTCACAAAGCAAGAGAGATCATTATTATTATGAAAAAAATAATGCCCAGTTGTTGTCTTTACCATTACCCTGTAGAGTAATAGTAAAGACAACACTGGGCAACAGTAAAGACATCTCATCTCATTATCTCTAGCCGCTTTATCCTGCTCTACAGGGTTGCAGGCAAGCTGGAGCCTATCCCAGCTGACTACGGGTGAAAGGCGGGGTACACCCTGGACAAGCCGCCAGGTCATCACAGGGCTGACACATAGACACAGACAACCATTCACACTCACATTCACACCTACGCTCAATTTAGAGTCACCAGTTAACCTAACCTGCATGTCTTTGGACTGTGGGGGAAACCGGAGCACCTGGAGGAAACCCACGTGGACATGGGGAGAACATGCAAACTCCGCACAGAAAGGCCCTCGCTGGCCACGGGGCTCGAACCTGGACCTTCTTGCTGTGAGATGGCAGTGCTAATCACTACACCACCGTGCCGCCCCCAGTAAAGACATCTCATGGCATTTTTGGGTCACTGAGTCCAGAAAAAAAATCTAAACAAATTATGCTTTTATTATTCCATCTTAACTTGCTACTTGGTTAATGAAACTTTTTCAACATGCAGCATCATTATTGTTGTCATTCGGGGGTAATGGCAAAGACAGTTTATTTCTCCGACATCTCGAAATTTCATATTTACCTGATCAGTATCCTGGATTCCAAAATTGTTGCACCAGTGATTTTTTCAAAATGGCTGATCAACATTGTTGTCCTTCCTCATGTAGCTGCACTGCCCTCTATTGTCAAAGCCCTGAGTTACAGCATGATTTTACCATTTGGGTAATGGTAAAGACATCAAGAAAGTAGACATTCTTGTGCATGTATTTTAGGCTCTACACCAAAAGCCGCTGAAGCAAAGATCATGATATTTTCCACAATAAAAAACTGAAAGTATAGAGCTCATATTGCAGAAAGAAAAGTGAAAATAAATGTAAAAACAAAGGAATTATTTTCATTCAAATGTCACTAATCCTCATTTAGACACATCGCAGTCATGACATTTTGGTATATTTCATATATATATATATATATATATATATATATATATATATATATATATATATATATATATATATATATATATATCAAATGCAGACAAGTTGTCTCAATATTTTTTTACTGCTCTGTTAAATTCTTTCTTAAAATAAATATATAATAGAGGACCAGGATTAATGGAGAAAAAAAAAAAAAAACACCATGTTTAAAACTGGTGGCACGGTGGTGTAGAGGTTAGCGCTGTCACCTCACAGCAAGAAGGTCCGGGTTCGAGCCCCGTGGCCGGTGAGGGCCTTTCTGTGTGGAGTTTGCATGTTCTCCCTGTGTCCGCGTGGGTTTCCTCCGGGTGCTCCGGTTTCCCCCACAGTCCAAAGACATGCAGGTTAGGTTAACTGGTGACTCTAAATTGACCGTAGGTGTGAATGTGAGTGTGAATGGTTGTCTGTGTCTATGTGTCAGCCCTGTGATGACCTGACGACTTGTCCAGGGTGTACCCCGCCTTTCGCCCATAGTCAGCTGGGATAGGCTCCAGCTTGCCTGTGACCCTGTAGAAGGATAAAGCAGCTAGAGATAATGAGATGAGATGTTTAAAACGGAATTTGTCACATTTTCTGAGAATGGCCCGTATACAGTGATGTGCAAAAGTCTTAGGCACATGTAAAGAAATGCTGTAGACCAAAAATGGCTGAAAATTAATTAAATGAAATGTTTCATCATAAAAAATGTGATGACCTTGTGACGTGTCCAGGGTGTACCCCGCCTCTCGCTCATAGCCAGCTGGAATAGGCTCCAGCTTACCCACAATCCTGTATAGGATAAGTAGTTATGGTTAATGGATGGATGGATGTTTCTACATAAAAAAATACTATAAACGGTAATCAGTAAGCCATAATAAATGAAACAAAGTCTATATTTGGTGTGAGATGACCCTTTGCTTGAAAAAAGAAAAAAATATCTGTCTCAGGTCCAGTGAGTGCAGTTTAATAAGGAAATGAGCTGTAGGTTTTACTGAGCATCTTATAGAACCAGCCATTGCTCTTCTGGACACTTTAGCCAGCATCTCACTGGGCTGCGACAACCTGTGACTAGTTGGAGACACGACAATTGCGATAAAATATGCGAATTCAGCTCTCACACTTCCTGCCTCACGGAAACTGACTTGAGAAGGGTTCGTGATGGCTTTGTGACACCAGCAACGCATTTGCGGCTATTTTGAGAGAAATTTTGTTGCACAAATTTTTTGAACATGTTCAAAATTTCAGCGACAAAGGAGCGACACTTTGCGACTCATGCGAGGAAATTGAGAAGCCCCGCGAATGTTTCAAGACACTTTTGAAACTCTCTCGCGAATGATGTTCGCAATTTGTCGCAAGCTGTCGCAGCCCAGTGAGATACTGGCTTTTGACTGTCACACTCGCTTCTTCATTTTACACCAAAACCCAGTAGCCTTCATTATGTTTTCTTTTTTAATCTGAAAAGTGCGCTCTTATGGAATATGCTGCTCAGGTACAAACAATTTTTTTTTCCTGTAACATTTAATTTTGTGCTGGGGAAAAAAAACAACCTTTGGACTGTAAAATGTTTTTGTACTGATTCACTAATGTAGAAGTCATAAAATAGAAATCTATAACAAAGATTTTATATATATATATATATATATATATATATATATATATATATATATATATATATATATATATATAGGGAGCCTAATACTTTTGCACAATACTGTATATTCAAAATATTTTTCAGCTGTTCAGATCCTTTTTTTTTGTTCATAGCTTCCATACCTCCATCTCAAAACAAATAAATGTGTTCCTCTGCAAAACTTGAAAGGTGGAATTGTACTTTATTGATTTATTTACAAGAAATCATGTTTCCATTAATTATTAGCTACATTTGCTTCTTAGCTTCGTTTTAATCATCACTCTGATTTTGGCTTTGTGTTTACACTGTGTTTATGATGTAGGCGTGATTCAGAAGATTTCAAGCGACTCTCCTATAACAGTTATGATGCACACAATTACATTTGAGAATTCACTAACAACGTTTAAGCGCGGACTGGCATATGACGGAATGGTAATTATATTTTTGACCATTAAAATAAATCGTTTTCATCAGCATTTTGTGTAGGTTTTGATAAACAAACATAAAAGCACTCAGCTAGGAACGTTGCTGACTGCTAGCTTTGTCTCATTATGTAGCAAGCTGAGAAAGTGTCAGCCTAATCTCAGCCTAAATTCTATATTGTGCTCCAGGAGGTGAACTATTTAATCATGTCTTTAAAACCATTACACAGTGTCATTAAGTTATCTGATGTTTGGATGACCATCAATTTAATGAAATCTAGTAGATGATTATGCAAACTAGGCTATCGAATGAACATCAAGTAAACCAGTTTACTACATAATTAAATCCAGAACATCAGTTTGTGACTTAATATTGTGTAAACTACTTTATTAAAAAAGCAGCATTTGTGTGTGTGTGTGTGTGTGTGAAGCATTTTGAAGCCATTTTCCTCTCCATGACAGTTTAAGATGACATTGTTTCTGATCTTTCTTTCCTTCTTCATTAGATTAAACTGACCGACCCAAAGTCCAATCCTCTAAGAAGGAAAATAGTGTATGTGACTGCAACTTATGGTAATAAAAGTTCAGTCCAGAAGCTGCTTACCAATGACCAAGGGCTCTCTCAGTTTTCCTTCAACACTAAACCTTGGACTTCAGAGAAAGTCGTTTTAAAGGTGTGTGAAGTCTTAATACTTTTTCCTTCTTTTTCTTTTTCTCCTTTTTTTGAATGAACCCTCATGCTATGTTCATGTGAAATAAGAAGCCCATGTCCATCTGAGATGTCATTCCCTTATATTTTGCTGAAGTTAATATGACAAAAAAAATCTTGTTATAAAACTGAGAATTCAGTAGCACTGTGATATTCAGATATATCATGTTAGAGTATCTTATTTTTCAGTTTTTCTTTCATTTTTTTATTTTACATAGGCACGGACTGAAATGGAAAACAATCCAACTTTATTCATGCTATATAAGCGCAAACCACACTACCCTACAGCCATGCTCTTGCTTAAGGCTTTCTTTTCTGAGAGCCAGAGTTTTATTCAACTGAAGAGCAGCTTGAAGCCTTTCAGCTGTAATACAAATGCGATCATCAAGGCTGAGTACAGGATCCAGGAGAGTGCACTCAGACCACAGCAGAGCACCTTGACCTTCTACTACATGGTGTGTTTGGCTATCACTATCGCATTATAACATGGGATTAAAATCAAGAAACATTGCGGAATGAAAATACTTTTACTGTATTAATTTGTTTTAAAGGTCCCATGGCATGAAATTTTCACTTTCTGAGGTTTTTTAACGTTAACATGAGTTCCTCTGACCTTCTTAAGTCACCCCAGTGGCTAGAAATGTCATAATGTGTAAACCAAACTATGCCCAACATTTGAGAATGGCGCGTCAAAATGGCGCGTTGATAGGCTCTTCCCTTTACTACGTCAGCAAGGAAGATGATCCCCACGCCCCTCCTCTGGATACCCACCCACTGTATGGATTGCCCGTCCTACCAAGCCTACTGCGCATGTGCGAAATCCAGGAGGGTAGGAAAATTCAATAGTAGTTTTGTCCTACCGATCAGCTGGGCTGATAGAAAATCGGTGAGTATTTCACGCATGTGCTGATTTTTATGTTTTGTGCGTATTGGTCGAGTCTTTGGCCGAGTCAAATAATTTGTAATGACTTGTTTTGTATAATAAAACAGTCTGTATGAGAACTTGCTAATTGTAATGACGTCATGTGTTCTGCGCATGCGCAGTAGGCTTCGTGCGTGCGCAGTAGGCTTCGCGCGTGCGCAGTAGGCTTGGTAGGACAAATCGAAGAGGTAGGATAACTTTACACCACCTATGTGAGTGAAACATGGAAATTGCGCTGCATCCTTGCCACATCAGCCACAAACACCGAACAAGTAAGTGTATAACTGTTAAGTCGTTTTGCCGTGGTTTAAAATTGGTGCGTTAGCCTAGCAATGGCTACATTAGCTGTGCAGCTAACCGCTGCCTGCAGTTAGCCAGGTAGCATGCCCGCAGCTTGGTCAAGCCCCGCCCCATCCCCCCATGGCCCGCCTCCATGCTTCTCATTAGCAAAACGACGCACTGGGAAAAGGGCTGAAATGGGGCTTTCTCCCAGGAAGCTATATCTACCTGCCAAGGGTTCATTTCGAGAAAGGCTGCGGATATAACATCCGGAAGCCTCCACGAGCCCGTTTAAAGCATCAACAAACCACCATGCCATGGGTCCTTTAAGTGATGGTTACCTGAGGATAAAATGAGTGAAAATGAGTACTTACTCAAAGACTTTTATACTCTTACATTTTCATATGAAATTGTTTTTTTACAAGTTTCAAACATCATAAATTATTTTTCTGTACCTGGAAATATCATTTAATGTGTTATAATTTATGCATCTTCATTTTAATTTGTCTAGGTGATGAATAAAGGACATTTAGTTCAAGAAGGACAGATTATAGAAGCCATTAACCCTGGAACAGGTTCATTAACATTACACCATCCATAAACTCCAAAGTCCCCACAACTGATGCAACACATGTACTTTTCTCATGAAACTTTGATATTAACAATACAGCTGACGTTTTTTTATTTGGCTCTGTTTTGAAGATTTTTTTTTTTAATTCTTGTCCCGCTAATATGAACCCCTAAACGGTGCTGCACTGGTGGCCGATGCACATTAACTCTTTGTTTTTTTCATAGAGCACAGAGGTGAACTGGTGATTACTCTGCAGAAGATGCTAAAGGTAACCCCTGTTGCTCAGGTGGCCGTGTATACAATCCTTCCCAGTGGTGAGGTCATGGCAGACAGCATGAACTTCCCCATTGAGCCGTGTTTGTCAAACAAGGTCAGAAATCAACCTTAAAAGAAGTCTGTCTTTTTTTATACCAATGTTTAACAGTCAATAAAAGACATTTTCTGTACAGACTAATCAGCTGACACACACACAATATATACAGTGGGGCAAAAAAGTATTTAGTCAGTCACCAATTGTGTAAGTTCTCCCACTTAAAAAGATGAGAGAGGCCTGTAATTTTCATCATAGGTATACCTCAACTATGAGAGGCAAAATGAGAAAAAAAAATCCAGAAAATCACATTGTCTGATTTTTAAAGAATTTATTTGCAAATTATGGTGGAAAATAAGTATTTGGTCAATAACAAAAGTTCATCTCAATACTTTGTTATACACCCTTTGTTGGCAATGACAGAGGTCAAACGTTTTCTGTAAGTCTTCACAAGGTTTTCACACACTGTTGCTGGTATTTTGGTCCATTCCTCCATGCAGATCTCCTCTAGAGCAGTGATGTTTTGGGGCTGTTGCTGGGCAACATGGACTTTCAACTCCCTCCAAAGATTTTCTATGGGGTTGAGATCTGGAGACTGGCTAGGCCACTCCAGGACCTTGAAATGCTTCTTACGAAGCCACTCCTTCGTTGCCCGGGCAGTGTGTTTGGGATCATTGTCATGCTGAAAGACCCAGCCATGTTTCATCTTCAATGCCCTTGCTGATGGAAGGAGGTTTTCACTCAAAATCTCATGATACATGGCCCCATTCATTCTTTCCTTTACACGGATCAGTCGTCCTGGTCCCTTTGCAGAAAAACAGCCCCAAAGCATGATGTTTCCACCCCCATGCTTCACAGTAGGTATGGTGTTCTTTGGATGCAACTCAGCATTCTTTCTTCTCCAAACACGACAAGTTGAGTTTTTACCAAAAAGTTATATTTTGGTTTCATCTGACCATATGACATTCTCCCAATCCTCTTCTGGATTATCCAAATGCTCTCTAGCAAACTTCAGATGGGCCTGGACATGTACTGGCTTAAGCAGGGGGCACTGCAGGATTTGAGTCCCTGGCGGTGTAGTGTGTTACTGATGGTAGCCTTTGTTACTTTGGTCCCAGCTCTCTGCAGGTCATTCACTAGGTCCTCCTGTGTGGTTCTGGGATTTTTGCTCACCATTCTTGTGATCATTTTGACCCCACGGGGTGAGATCTTGCGTGGAGCCCCAGATCGAGGGAGATTATCAGTGGTCTTGTATGTCTTCCATTTTCTAATAATTGCTCCCACAGTTGATTTCTTCACACCAAGCTGCTTACCCATTGCAGATTCAGTCTTCCCAGCCTGGTGCAGGTCTACAATTTTGTTTCTGGTGTCCTTTGACAGCTCTTTGGTCTTGGCCATAGTGGAGTTTGGAGTGTGACTGTTTGAGGTTATGGACAGGTGTCTTTTATACTGATAATGAGTTCAAACAGGTGCCATTAATACAGGTAACGAGTGGAGGACAGAGGAGCCTCTTAAAGAAGTTGTTACAGGTCTGTGAGAGCCAGAAATCTTGCTTGTTTGTAGGTGACCAAATACTTATTTTACCGAGGAATTTACCAATTAATTCATTAAAAATCCTACAATGTGATTTCCTGGATTCTTTCCCCCCATTCTGTCTCTCATAGTTGAAGTGTACCTATGATGAAAATTACAGGCCTCTCTCATCTTTTTAAGTGGGAGAACTTGCACAATTGGTGGCTGACTAAATACTTTTTTGCCCCACTGTGTATATATATATATATATATATATATATATAAGGCGGCACAGCGGTGTAGTGGTTAGCACTGTTGCCTCACAGCAAGAAGGTCCGGGTTCGAGCCCCGTGGCCGGCGAGGGCCTTTCTTTCTGGAGTTTGCATGTTCTTCCCATGTCCACATGGGTTTCCTCCGGGTGCTCTGGTTTCCCCCACAGTCCAAAGACATGCAGGTTAGGTTAACTGGTGACTCTAAAGGTCCTTTTCCACTACCCTTTTTCAGCTTGCTTCAGCTCACTTTAGCCTGACACGGCTCGCGTTTCGACTACCCCAAAGCAGCATGACTCAGCTCACTTCAGCCTCACTCAGCACCCAAAACTCGCACCGTTTTGCAGCGAGGCTGAAGTGAGCCAAACCGTGCTGAGTGGGGCTAGGGGCATGAGGAGACACTCCCCTGTGCACTGATTGGTGAGGAGGCGTGTCCTCACATGCCCACACATGCCCCGCGAGCACGCTGGGAACCACCAGGTCGTGAGACTACCGCTTAAAAAGTCACTGATGTCACTGTTTGCACCGCCGAACGACATCACGTGACGTCCACCCACTTTCGCTATCTCCACCCAATGTGTCCACCCACTTCCAGCCAGCACGGTTCAGCACGGTTTTCATTTCATTTATTTCATTTATAGTTTATTTGGCAGGGACAATGCAGTGCACATTATTACAAACATGATGTGGCAAAGCCATGACAAAACTTGTAGATGTGAATACATAGGAGGTTTGTAGCCAAATGGCTAGTTTGCAACCCCTGTCCCTGATCAGGCTACCTATTATAATAAAATATCACATTAAACAAAAATTATACAGATATATGCTATTTTAAAACATGCTTGCTATAGCATAAAAACCTTATACCAAAAAATAAACAACACAGATAAACAAAAAAGATAAACAACACCACTTGTGTATACAGACAGTATATGGTGTGTGTGTGTGTGTGTGTGTGTGTGTGTATATTATCTATTACCTGTCCTGATGGCTGCATTTTTGGTTTGCCTTAAGAAATTGTTTTACTTTTTTGTTAAATATTTTAGGCTCAGTCTGTGTTTTTATTTCCGATGGTAAGTCGTTCCAGAAATTTGTCCCAAGTATTGAAAAACTTGATTGGCCAAAACTGGTTTTACGCCCCTCTGCTATACAGTTGCCATTCACTGCTCCCCTGGTGGCTACCCTTCTTGTACTTATTTTTATTACAAAAGGGCATAGTACAGCAGGAGCAAGGTTATTTACACATTTAAAAATTAGTTTAAGAAAAGAAAACTTCATAAAATTCTCAAAACTTAAGAAGTTATATTTCTTCACTATTAAGCAATGATGCCACATTATTGGTTTGTGATCCAATATTTTTAGTGCCTGTTTGTATAATGATAGAATAGGTTTCATTGTTGTCTGGGAGGCTTGGCTCCATACAGTAATGCAGTAAGACAGATGAGAAAGTATCATGGCATGAAAGAACAATAAGGCTGCCTTAGTGGGTATGTGATGCCTTATCATTCTAAAACAGTTCAGGTTTGTTCGGAGTGTCGAAGTGAGTTTCTTAATATGTTTATTAAATTTAAGCTGAGAATCTAAAATGATACCTAAAAATTTAAATTCGTTAACTTCATCTATAGTGTCCTGGTCTATTCTGATAGAACAGGTGGCTTTCCCTCTTATAGAAAAGCACATAGATACAGTCTTTTTAATGTTGAGAGTGAGATGATTGTCTTTAAGCCAGCAGGATACATCTTCCATCTCCTTAGTTAAAATTTCAGCTGCTATACTTGGTGTTCTGGCTGACACATAAATAACTGTGTCGTCAGCATACATTTGGCAATTAGCTGACTGACAACAGGTAGGTAGGTCATTTATATATAAACTGAAAAGCAGAGGCCCCAAAACTGAGCCCTGCGGAATGCCCATAGTTGATGTTAACGGCAGTGAAAGTTCAGTATTTACCTTGACCCTTTGTTCTCTGTGCTCCAGATATGATGCAAACCAGTCTATAGCATGTTTAGAGAGATTAAAATTGATGAGTTTGTTCAGGAGTATGTTGTGGTTGACCGTATCAAAAACTTTTTTGAGGTCTATAAATACAGCCCCCACAACATTACCCCTGTCCAAACTCCTCTTAATATTCTCTGTAAGATAACAGTTAGCCATTTCTGTTGAGTATCCTGGTCTAAAACCAAACTGTTTGTTATTAATAAGTCCATTACTCTCAAGATGGTCTATTAGCTGCTCTGTAACAATTTTCTCTAGAATTTTAGAAAGAGCAGGCAATATAGAGATTGGTCTGTAGTTACATGCCTGATCTTTAGCACCAGATTTAAAAATTGGTGTTATGATGGCTTGTTTCCAGCTCTGTGGAAATTTGCCTACTCTGATGGATAGGTTTATCAAATGTGTTAAGGGTTTTGCCAGGACATAACAGTGAGCTTTAATAAAGGCAGTATCAAGCCCAAATGCGTCCTTTGCTTTTGACACATTTAGTCTGTTAATAACCTTAAGTATATCTTCCTGACTCACCTCCTTAATTTGGAAGAGCATTGAAGGCTCTGATATTGTAGACAGCGAAAGAATTGCTGGTTCAAAATTCTCTGCTAACTCCTCTACTGACCTTATAAAGAAATTATTAAATTCATTTGCAATAGCAGAATAATCTGTGCTACTAACACCATTCACTTCTAGTTCTCTAATTATTTTTTGTTCACTAAATTTAAGTTTAGTGAGACTGCTGTTTGGTAAGCTTTCTGGCTACCATTATCATGTTGTGGTCAGAGAGCCCTGTTAAAAGATTATATATTCTTGTAATTCGCTCAGGTCTGTTAGTGACAATCAAATCTATCATAGTTTTACTTGTTCGAGTCACCCTTGTTGGGCCCTTTACCATTTGCTGTAGACCGTGTTTTAGTAATAGTCTTTTTAATTTATTCCTGTGACTTTTATCTAGCCAGTTAATATTAAAATCACCAAGAAAAATAGATTCAGTGTGGCTTTTAAGATGTTTAAAAACTTTGTTCAAATCATCATAAAATGAAACCCCATGAGATGGTGGATTATACAAAACTACAATATTAAAATTCATCTTCACTGATAGAACAACATTTACAGCTGTACATTCTAAAGATGTATCAAGTTTCACTTCATTACATTTCCAATTATCTCTCACATAAATTAATACCCCCCCTCCACCCCTATCAACTCTGTCCTTCCTATAACATGTGTAGCCGGGTACATCAATCATGCTGGTCGGAATGTTTCTGTGCAACCAAGTCTCGGTTAGGGCTAAAAAAATCCAGGTTGGAATCTATTAAAAGATGTTGAATTTGATCATATTTCGGCAGTACACTCCGAATGTTCAAATGCGCGCCCAAAATGCCCTTTGGTTTAGATGACGGTTCCCAGATTACCCTTGCATGGTTTACCGTCTGAAAGAATCTGAGTTCTTGCTGTTTTTTCTCTGATTAGGCGATGTTCCCGCTGTCATGTGGAACACCCGCTGGCCCGACGAGTGCTTCCATCACCGACCCAGAGCACGGTTTCCACCTGAACGGTCCATCCGCTACTCCCTCCTGGGAAAGGCTCGCAGATGGGCCAGGATTTAATTGTACATCCCCAGCCAGAAGAATCAAAATCAAAAGTACATTGAGATTGTACCGGAGGTCTGTTCTCCGGCCATTTAATTTCCCCAACATGCGGCGACGACTACTACAACAACCAAATTGCGTGATGCACAGGTGCATAGCAGAGTTTGTTTGTTTGTTTAACTTTCCGCGATGGGGACGACGATCAAGTTGATTTGTAATGAGGTAGATAGTAAATTGTCCATAACCAAAGAAGTTCAATGGCTGTGTTTCATTAGTGTTTACCTGCTGTATGTCGGCTTGGTCCTTTTGTTTAATTTTATTATAGGGTAGGCCAGGCGGTGGTAGTGTCCACAGCAAAAGCCAACAGCAGAGCAGTAGTGCACAAACATTTCTTTCCTCTTTATGATTATGGAGTATCTGTTGTCTATTCTTTTTTATCGAACCAAAGTATCCTAGACAAAATGCAAAGGCTATGCTGCCAATTAAAAGAAAAATAATTAAATAAAAAAGGGTTTGAGTGGAGCCTGACAAACCACTCAACCCTTCGGCAGCCATCTTGAATTTAGACTTGTTACTTCCTACTTCCTGTGAGCTTGTAGACTTCACAGAAGGTTGTAGTCGAAATGCAACGCCAACAGCCCCACTCAGCTCCACTCAGCCCAACTCAGCACGGCACGGCTCAGCCCAACTCAGCCACGTTGGTAGTGGAAAAGGGCCATAAATTGACCGTAGGTGTGAATGGTTGTCTGTGTCTCTGTGTGTTGGCCCTGTGATGACCTGGCGACTTGTCCCCCACCTCTCACCCATAGTCAGCTGGGATAGGCTCCAGCTCACCTGTGACTCTGTAGAACAGGATAAGCAGCTACCAGAGCATTTTTTAAGGATTTTCCACTAGGAGACCAACTGGTCTGGGCAATACAATCAGAGGCCCCAGAGTCCATGCAGCTGCACCGCTGCGGCATATTCTGTGATGCAAATTGATTGATTGATTGACTGATTGACTGATTGATTGTTTTATTCCGAACAGTAAAGAAGATATAAAACATGCAAAAAAACCAAAAAAATAAAAAATGTAATCATCAAAACATCGTCATAAACAGAATAGCGTAGCCACAAGGCAATAACATAATAATGTTCGGAAAGGATTAGGAAGAAGTAAATAACTTATTAAATCCTAACCCTCTATACCACCGTTAATCAAACATCACTTTCCACCATAATAAACTATATATACAAAAGAAAGCAAAATCAACAACAACAAAAAAAACATACCAGCATACCAAGACATACTAACATGGTATAATATCGCCCAAATCAAATCATATATATACACAATACTTATGCTATGCATATATACACACATACAATACATATATACAGTACATGCATATACAGTGGTGCTTGAAAGTTTGTGAACCCTTTAGAATTTTCTATATTTCTGCATAAATACGACCTAAAACATCATCAGATTTTCACACAAGTCCTAAAAGTAGATAAAGAGAACCCAGTTAAACAAATGAGACAAAAATATTATACTTGGTTATTTATTTATTGAGGAAAATTATCTAATATTACATATCTGTGAGTGGCAAAAGTATGTGAACCTCTAGGATTAGCAGTTAATTTGAAGGTGAAATTAGAGTCAGGTGTTTTCAATCAATGGGATGACAATCAGGTGTGAGTGGGCACCCTGTTTTATTTAAAGAACAGGGATCTATCAAAGTCTGATCTTCACAACACATGTTTGTGGAAGTGTATCATGGCACGAACAAAGGAGATTTCTGAGGACCTCAGAAAAAGCTTTGTTGATGCTCATCAAGCTGGAAAAGGTTACAAAACCATCTCTAAAGAGTTTGGACTCCACCAATCCACAGTTAGACAGACTGTGTACAAATGGAGGAAATTCAAGACCATTGTTACCCTCCCCAGGAGTGGTCGACCAACAAAGATCACTCCAAGAGCAAGGCGTGCAATAGTCGGCAAGGTCATAAAGGACCCAGGGTAACTTCTAAGCAACTGAAGGCCTCTCTCAAATTGGCTAATGTTAATGTTCATGAGTCCACCATCAGGAGAACACTGAACAACAATGGTGTGCATGGCAGGGTTGCAAGGAGAAAGTCACTGCTCTCCAAATAGAACATTGCTGCTCGTCTGCAGTTTGCTAAAGCTCATGTGGACAAGCCAGAAGGCTATTGGAAAAATGTTTTGTGTATGGATAAGACCAAAATAAAACTTTTTGGTTTAAACAAGAAGTGTTTGCTAGGATTCGAACCCGGGTTGCTGGTGTGATAATCCAGCAAACCCCCACTAGGCCACCAGGGGGATGACTCAGTTGCAGAGGCGTGAGGCAAAAGTAGAGTATCAAAAAACAGTTTATTTACACTATGTACAATATTTACAATCCGATGGAAAAAAAAAACCTAAAAGAAAATCCAAAAGCTCAGAGGATAAAAATAAAAATATCCAAAGGGTCAAAGTCCAAAATCCAAATAAGAAAAAAGGCAAAAACTCAAACGCTCAGAAGATCAAAAAGGTCAAAAAACAAAATCCACAAAGTCCAAAAGAAAGAAGCAAAAACCAAGAATACAAAGACACAGGTAAGGTACATGGGACAGAGGGAACTAGCACTAACAGCATAACAAAGGAAAAAGACTCCGTGACAAGGGAACAAACAGAGGGGTATTTATACACAAACTAAATTGAACAAAGGTGACACTAATGAAGACAAAACAGGCAATAAAAACAGACACAAAACACAGGAACAGTGGCGGCCTCTAGAGGCCAAAACAAACATGACAAGAAAAGGAAATTACAGTGGCCTCTAGAGGGCAAAACAGTCCCAGTCCTAACAGGACCCCACCTCTAGGAGCGTCTCCTGACATTCCCAGGGCGATCCGGATGGGCCGAATGGAAGTCCCGACAAAGTTCTTTATCTAAGACGTCCCGAGCGGGAACCCAGCAGTGCTCCTCAGGACCATAGCCCTCCCAGTCCACAAGATATTGGAGGCCCCCGGGAACCCAGCAGGAGTCCAGCAGGTGGCGCACGGTGAACACAGTCTGACCCTGGAAGATGCGGGGGGGCGGGGGGTTCCTAGGGGCAGGGGCATACGTGGATGTCAGTATGGGCCGCAACAGGGAAACATGGAATGTGGAGTTGATCCTTAGCGTACATGGTAACTGGAGCCGGTAGGAGACAGGGTTAACTCTGCCTACAACCTTGAAGGGGCCAATGTAGCGAGGAGCAAGCTTGCGGTTCTCCACCCACAGCGGAAGGTCCTTGGTGGACAGCCAAACCCGCTGCCCAGGGCGGAAAGTGTGGGCAGGTCTCCTATGGCGGTTGGCCTGAGTCTGGTTGGTACTGGAGGTCTGGATGAGTGTCCTCCTGACCTTGCTCCAGGTCTTGCGACACTGTCTCACGTAATGGTTGACCGAGGGCACCCCAGCGTCCTCCTCCTGGTCCGGGAACAGAGGTGGCTGAAACCTGAATTGGCACTGGAACGGCAACAGCTTGGTGGCCGATGACTGCAGGGTGTTGTGGGCGTACTCTGCCCATGGCAGCCAGATGCTCTACGATGTTGGGTTATCCATAGCCAGGCCTCGCAGGGTGGTTTCCAGGTCCTGGTTGAGCCTCTCCGTCTGGCCGTTGGACTGGGGGTGGAACCCAGAGGAGAGGCTGGCAGTGGCCCCGATGCTCTTGCAGAAGCCGTGCCATACTCGGGAGGAGAACTGGGGCCCCCGGTCAGAGACGATGTCCTGAGGGA
This sequence comes from Neoarius graeffei, assembly GCF_027579695.1. Taxonomy (NCBI): domain Eukaryota; kingdom Metazoa; phylum Chordata; class Actinopteri; order Siluriformes; family Ariidae; genus Neoarius; species Neoarius graeffei. The sequence goes on from NC_083578.1 coordinate 3,689,402, forward strand.
GACCAAAAACTCGGAAGACATGAGTAAACAACAATTTAGCAGTGTCAAGGGCAGAGGGGAGTTTGCACAGTGGAATAAAGCGGCAGGCCTTGGAGAATCTGTCCACTATGACCAATATGACAGTGTTACCTTGAGACTCGGGGAGACCCGTGATGAAGTCGACCACCACGTGGGACCAGGGATGCCGGGGAATAGGCAGAGGATGCAGGAGACCCTGGGGACACTGTTGTGGATTCTTGGTTCTCGTGCAGACCTCACAGGACAGGATGAATGACCTCACTTCCTTCTCCATGTTAGGCCACCAGAAGCGTCTTTTCAGGAAGTCCAGGGTCCTTCCAGCTCCCAGGTGGGCGGTGAGAGGGAAAGAGTGACTCCACTGGAGAACCTTGGCCCGGACATGACGAGGAACGTACAGGAGGCCCGGTGGCCCTGTCCCAGGATCAGGGTCCCGGCGTTGAGCTTGTCGAACGGTCTCCTCAATACCCCAGCAGACAGGAGCCACAATCCGGGATATAGGGATGATAGGCCCGACTTCACTCTCCCTGTTAGTGGCAGAGAAGAGCCTGGACAGTGTGTCAGGTTTGGTGTTCTTGGAGCCGGGGCGGCACGAGAGGGTGAAGTCAAACCGACGGAAAAACAGGGCCCACCTAGCCTGTCATGGGTTCAGTCTCTTGGCTTGCTGGAGGTACTCCAGGTTCTTGTGGTCAGTCCAAACCAAGAATGGATGTTGCGCTCCCTCCAGCCAGTGCCTCCACTCCTCAAGGGCCAGTTTGACCGCTAGCAGTTCTCAATCCCCCACATCGTACCGGGACTCCGCAGGACTCAGGTGGTGGGAGAAGTAAGCACAGGGGTGCAGCTTTCCTTCCGAATGTTGAGAGAGCACCGCGCCAACACCACTGTCTGAGGCGTCCACCTCCATGATGAATGGTTGGGAGGTGTCCGGAAGGACCAGAATGGGTGCCATGCAGAAGCGGTCCTTGAGGTCTTTGAACGCCTTTTCCGCCTGAGGAGACCAGACATAAGATCCACCTGTCCCTTTGGTGAGGTCCGACATGGGTGCTGCTACAGCACTAAAGTTCCTGATAAATTTGCGGTAGAAGTTAGCAAATCCTAAGAACCGCTGAACCTCTTTGACGGACTTGGGAGTGGGCCAGTCCCGGACAGCCAGGGTCTTGGCTGGGTCCATTTGGAGTTGGCCTGTCCGTACGATAAAACCCAGAAAAGAGACCTCGGGAACATGAAATTCGCATTTCTGGGCCTTGGCGAACAGATTGTTCTGTAGCAGCCTCTGGAGAACCTGGCGGACATGGTGGCGGTGCTCCTGCATAGTCTTGGAAAAGATAAGGATGTCGTCAAGGTAGACAAAAATGTACAGGTTAATCATGTCCCTCAAGACGTCGTTGATTAGGGCCTGAAAAACAGCTGGTGCATTGGTGAGTCTGAAGGGCATCACCTGGTACTCGTAGTGCCCTGACGGGGTGTTAAAGGCGGTCTTCCACTCGTCTCCCTGTCAGATACGGATGAGGTGGTATGCGTTCCGTAGGTCCAACTTGGTGAAGAAGGTGGCGCCTTGGAGCAGGTCGAATGCTGTGGACATCAGTGGAAGGGGATAGCAGTTGTGCACGGTGATCTTGTTCAGGCCCCTATAATCAATACATGGCCGGAGCCCCCCATCCTTCTTGCCGACAAAGCAGAAGCCGGCACCAGCGGGTGAAGTGGAGGGTCGAATGAACCCAGAGACCAGGGCGTTTTTGAGGTATTCCTCCATGGCCTTGCGTTCTGGCTGAGAGAGGGAAAACAGTCTGCCACGAGGAGGGGTAGTCCCAGGGAGCAAGTCAATGGCACAGTCGTAGGCACGGTGCGGAGGAAGAACGGCGGCCCTGCTCTTGCTGAAAACTTCCTTAAGATCCCAGTACTCTGTGGGAACTTGAGATAACTCGGTGAGATCAGGAGGCTTGGCAGGAGACACAGGAGAACTAGAGAGCAGACAAGAGGCATAGCAAGCAGGACCCCACTCCACAACCTGGCTAGTGACCCAGACTATACGAGGGTTGTGGCAGGTAAGCCAAGGGAGACCTAGAATAACTGGGAACTCAGGTGAAGGAATCAGGTGCAGGGATATTTCTTCCTTGTGACCTTGAGACTGGAGAAGTTACTTGGGTGACTCTTCCGTCACCTAAGGCTTGACCATCCAGGGCAGACACAGACAGTGGGACTTCAAGAGGTGCAGTCGGGACATTGATACTTTGGGTGAAGTGAATATCCATAAAGTTTCCAGCTGCCCCTGAGTCTAACAAAGCTTGACAAGAGTGGACGGACTCACCCCAGGAGATGGAGACCAGGATGTAGATTCCTTGGCCAGGGAGTCCAGGAGAGAGGGTAGGCCCCGTCACAACCCTCCCTCGGCTGGACGGGGCGGTCCTTTTCCCGAGAGTTCGGGACATGATGCTCGGAAGTGACCAGGCTTGCCACAGTAGATGCAGCACTTGTCCCTCCTTCTGCGCTCCCTCTCAGATGTGGAGAGGCAAGTACGGCCCACTTGCATGGGTTCTGGACAGTCACTGGAGGAGGTAGACGGGCTCCAGGTAGAGGCAGGGGAGGCTCAGGACTTGGTGGCGTTCTCTCATCCTGTTGTCCAGATGAGTAGAATGTGAGATCAGTGTTTCGAGGTCACTTGGGCATCCGATAGAAGCCAGACCGTCTTTGATGGGGTCAGACAGACCATGGTGGAAGGCTGACACCAGGGCAGTCTCGTTCCATCCACTTACTGCTGCGAGCATCCGGAATGAGATGGCGTAGTCTGCGACGCTTCCCCCTTGCCGGATGGACATGAGCTTTCTGGCTGCGTCTTTACTGATGTCTGCTTGATCGAAGACACGCAGCATCTCCTCAGTAAACAGCTGGAAATCAGAGCACTCAGGTCCCTGTCTCTGCCAGATAGCAGTAGCCCAGGCTCGTGCCTTACCAGCTAACAAGTTTATCACAAAGGCAATTTTGCAGCGATCCGTAGTGTAGGTGGTAGGCTGAAGCTCAAAGGTGAGTTGACATTGTGTAAGGAACTCTCGACACTCACTGTGCTTGCTGTCATACATCTGTGGTGCAGGAAGGCTGGGTTCGTGAGGTGAAGAAGGAAGCATGGCAGGAGGCACTGGAGCAGGAGCGGATGGTGGAGCAGGAGCAGAATCAGGCGGACGAGATGGGGCAGAGAAGTCAGCTGTGCCAGGGTTCTCCCAATCTGCTGAAGCAGTACCTCATGGCGAGCAAGGGTCTCACATTGGCTTGCGAGTGTCCATCCATGAGTGTCCATCCATGAGTGTCCATCCATGAGTGTCCATCCATGAGTGTCCATCCATGAGTGTCCATCCATGAGTGTCCATCCATGAGTGTCCATGGTGCATCCGAGGCGTGTTAACGCAGCCATCATTCCCTGAAGGTTGGCCGGGTAGACAGATGAAGAAGCCTCTACTGAGTCAGTCATGACAGAGTCTTGCTGTTAGGGTTTTGCTGGGATTCGAACCCAGGTTGCTGGTGTGAAAATCCAGCAAACCCCCACTAGGCCACCAGGGGGATGACTCAAGTGCAGAGGCGTGAGGCAAAAGTAGAGTATCAAAAAACAGTTTATTTACACTATGTACAATATTTACAATCCGATGGAAAAAAAAACTAAAAGAAAATCCAAAAGCTCAGAAGATAACAAAAATAAAAATATCCAAAGGGTCAAAGTCCAAAATCCAAATAAGAAAAAAGGCAAAAACTCAAACGCTCAGAAGATCAAAAAGGTCAAAAAACAAAATCCACAAAGTCCAAAAGAAAGAAGCAAAAACCAAGAATACAAAGACACAGGTAAGGTACATGGGACAGAGGGAACTAGCACTAACAGCATAACAAAGGAAAAAGACTCCGTGACAAGGGAACAAACAGAGGGGTATTTATACACAAACTAAATTGAACACAGGTGACACTAATGAAGACAAAACAGGCAATAAAGACAGACACAAAAAACAGGAACAGTGGCGGCTTCTAGAGGCCAAAACAAACATGACAAGAAAAGGAAATAACAGCGGCCTCTAGAGGCCAAAACAGTCCCAGTCCTAACAGTGTTATGTTTGGAGAAAGGAAAACACTGCATTCCAGCATAAGAACCTTATCCCATCTGTGAAACATGGTGGTAGTAGTATCATGGTTTGGGCCTGTTTTGCTGCATCTGGGCCAGGACGGCTTGCCATCATTGATGGAACAATGAATTCTGAATTATACCAGCGAATTCCAAAGGAAAATATTTGTCCATGAACTGAATCTCAAGAGAAGGTGGGTCATGCAGCAAAACAATGACCCTAAGCACACAAGTCGTTCTACCAAAGAATGATTAAAGAAGAATAAAGTGAATGTTTTGGAATGGCCAAGTCAAAGTCCTGACCTTAATCCAATCGAAATGTTGTGGAAGGACCTGAAGCGAGCAGTTCATGTGAGGAAACCCACCAACATCCCAGAGTTGAAGCTGTTCTGTATGGAGGAACGGGCTAAAATTCCTCCAAGCCGGTGTGCAGGACTGATCAACAGTTACCGCAAACGTTTAGTTGCAGTTATTGCTGCACAAGGGGGTCACACCAGATACTGAAAGCAAAGGTTCACATACTTTTGCCACTCACAGATTTGTAATGTTGGATCATTTTCCTCAATAAATAAATGACCAAGTATAATATTTTTGTCTCATTTGTTTAACTGGGTTCTCTTTATCTACTTTTAGGACTTGTGTGAAAATCTGATGATGTTTTAGGTCATATTTATGCAGAAATATAGAAAATTCTAAAGGGTTCACAAACTTTCAAGCACCACTGTACACCTACCTATAACTATACACATCCATACATACACAGACACCCATATCATAATTATGCATGTTATGCTTATATATTATATACAGTTATGCACTATACATACATACATACAGGCACGTGCACACATAGGGCTTTAGGGGTGCTTGAGCCCCTGCCCTTTTTGCCTCGAATTAAATGTTGCCCTTTTAAAATAATAATAATAATCCTAATAATAAATAATACAGTCCTGTTAGAAGTTTAAAACAACGGCGGTACAAAAACTCCACGGCAATCTACCAGTGTTATTGTAATCCGGGGAGAGGGCGCGCGCTGAGCTGCCGCTTCTCTGTCCATTGCTGCTCCGCTCGAGTGCGGACTGAGAGAGGGGGCGCGCGGACGTGAGAAGCTGCTGCGCGCGCTGCCACAATGATAACAGAGGAGACGGACAGTGAGGCAGCTTGAACATGTGAGTTATGGTCTAACAGTTAGCACTTTCAAACTGTATGGACATGACATTTGGGCATTTGTAGGGCTACTGACATTTGTGTGAGTAATTTAAGTCTCTGTAGTTTAATAATCTGCTTGTTAACTGGCGTGACCTGACCTGTTACTGTTCACAATCGATTGCCTCGGCCGTGCTTACATGCAAGTATCAGATATCGTCAGGAAGCTCACATTCTCCTCTTGTATATATAACTAGTCGTCGACCTCTTCCACAACGTGCTCAAATCAAATGTGGGTTATGTTTCAGAAAAAAAAAACAAAAAGCTTGTGAAAAATGTACTCAGAAGCCTATGCAAAGAAGAGAGGCTCTCTGATCTCCTTCTCCTCTCGATTGAAAAAGACATACCCATAAATCACAATGAGGTCATTAATATCTACAGGAACATGGCCCCCAGAAGGTTACTGCTTTAAGGCCCCTGGAATGTTAGGCTTCTACCTTTATGAGAGGAAGGACTGATTTTTATCATTTTGTCCATTAGGCTATTTACTTATTTGTTCAAAGTTCAGGTTTCACTGTTCAATGTTAAATCTTTAACAATAAAAAAGCCTAATAATGCACTAGTGTTTTATTGCTTTGCATGTCTTCCAAGCCTATGATAATGTGAGTGACAATTTTGCTGACACAAAAGAAATGGCAATTGCATATCACTTTCACCAACACAGGACACATAGCTAAGTACTTACCTTCCTATTAGTACATTAATTGTAATTCTACATTTCCATATTTTGGAAAGGACCGGGAAAAAAAAAATCATGCACTTGCTGCCCTTTTTCTGACTTTGAGCCCCTGCCCCTCTATAATCTTGTGCACGTCCCTGCATACATACATACATACATACATACACAAATACTCACTTTTTATATAATATATCTGTATATACTCATACCCACATATATACACTTATATTATCAATAGCATGTTATTGTAATTCCTCCTCCCTATACCTCATAAAGATCTGTTCCTTATACCTTTTTTTGAACTGGTTTATAGTTGTACATTTCATGAGCTCCACATTCAAACTGTTCCATAGCTTTACTCCACAAATAGAGATACTGAACATTTTTAACGTTGTCCTAGCACTGCGAATTTTAAATTTCAATTTCCCACTAAAATTATAGCCCCCCTCTCTATCCGAGAACATTATTTGGATATTCCTTGGTACTTTATAATTCCTTACTTTGTACATTACTAAGGCAGTTTTATATTCTATAATATCCCTGAATTTTAAACATTTTGAATTTAAGAATAATGAATTAGTATGATCTCGGTAACCAGCACTATGAATTATTCTTATAGCTCTTTTTTGAAGTATAGTTATTGCATGAAGCGAACATTTATACGTATTTCCCCACACCACTGAGCAGTAATTTAAGTACGGTAAAACCAGGGAACAGTAAAGAATGCGGAGTGAATTATAGTCCAGGACATGCTTAGCTTTACTCAACACAGATATGCTTCTTGATAGTTTCATTAGGATGTATTTTATATGTGATTTCCAATTAATTGTATCATCTATTATTACCCCAAGACATTTATTATTAGAAACTCTTTCAATATCAACACCATCTACCTGTACATTTATTGCCCTATTTATTTTATAATTATTAACTAACATGATTTTTGTTTTAGACAGATTTAACAGGGATGTGATTTTTCCGCGAATTCGCGGAATTCCGCTTTTTTCACCTCAAAACTTGAAGCAAATTTTTTTTCCGATTTTTCCCTCATCCACATTTGTATCCTATTCGTTCCGACTTTGTTTGAAAGATGGCAGCCTCGGATTTGCATCTTTACGCCTCGATCACGGAGGCTGCCATCTTTCAACTCTTTGTTTGAAGCGAGCTTACGTACAGCTATCTAACAAGTGCGTTCATTGGTTGTTACAGAGCGATGAGCCAATCACATACCTCGTTTCATCTCAATGACGTAATTGCGTAAATGATGTAATTACGTCAATGAGATGAAACGAGGTACGTGATTGGCTCATCGCTCTGTAACAACCAATGAACGCGCTTGTTAGATAGCTGTACGTAAGCTCGCTTCAAACAAAGAGTTGAAAGATGGCAGCCTCCATGATCGAGCGTAAAGATGCAAATCGAGTTAAAGAAATCGATAGAATAGTGAAAAAAAAGTTCCGCTGGGAATGGTTGGAGAAAAACCGCGGCTCGCCTCGGGGCGAATTACGTCACAAGGCGCGGGGCTAGCGGGCCCTGCTCGCACTGGTTCTTTGGGGGTGTGTGTGTGTGTGTGTGAGAGAGAGAGAGAGAGAGAGAGAGAGAGAGTGTGTGAGCGAGAGTGAGAATGTGTGTGTGAGCGAGAGTGTGTGTGTGTGTGTGTGTGTGTGTGTGTGTGAGCGAGCGAGCGAGAGTGTGTGTGTGAGAGTGAGCGAGAGTGTGTGTGTCAGAGTTGCATGTTGACCATTAAATTGGCTTGAATTTGTTAATCATGACAAGTTTTTTCTTGTGTGTTTGCTTGCCATTTTAGTACAATTTTTAAGTCAGAAAACCCCAGAACCCAGGAGCTTCGGGGGGCTTCCCCCCTTGTCCCCCCACCAGGCCGCTGCCCTGGACCAGCTGGGGGCCTGCAGCCCCCAGACCCCCGGCTAAAATTTTCAGATAATTTCACCAGCCCCAAATCACATCCCTGATTTAATGATAATTTATTTCGATCAAACCAACTTTTTAACCTGCACAATTCTGAAGAGATTATGTTTTCTAACTCATGTAAATTTGTTCCAGAACAAAACATATTTGTGTCATCTGCAAATAATACCATCTTAAATATCTTTGATACATTGCACATATCATTTATATAAAGAATAAACAGTTTAGGACCCAATACTGACCCCTGAGGGACACCACAATCAATATTCAAACGAGTTGAGACAGAGTCACCCAACTTCACAAATTGAATCCTGTTGCTCAAATAACTTTTTATCCAATTTAATACAACTCCCTTTATCCCATATCGTTCCATCTTATTAATTAATATATCATGATTAATAGTATCAAAAGCTTTTTGAAGATCAATAAATATCCCAGTGACATGTTTCTTATCATCTATAGAGTTACTGATTTCTTCAATTGATTCCATTAGTGCCATCTCTGTTGATCTATTTGCTCTAAATCCATATTGACTATCACTGAGTAGTTTGTATTTTTCAATGAATTTATCTAATCTGTTATTGAATAGTTTTTCAAGAATTTTGAAGAATTGAGGAAGTAAAGAAACAGGTCTGTAATTTGTGAAGTTGTGTTTGTCCCCAGATTTATACAGTGGAATTACTTTTGCTATTTTCATATTGCTTGGAAATGTACCGGTTTGAAATGACAAGTTACAGATGTATGTTAATGGTTTAGAAATCCCCCCAATAATAGTTTTTACTAGTTTCATATCAGTATCATTACAATCTGTGGATATTTTCTTACTACATTTATTAACTATATCAATAATTTCCTTCTCATCTACTGGTGTAAGAAACATCAAGAATTCCTCTGTATAATATTATCTATACAATCATTTGTTACTGGATCAGAGATCTTTTGAGCTAATCTTGGTCCAACATTAACAAAAAAATTATTAAAACTATTAGCAACTACATCTATGTTATAATTTTTGATACCTTTGTCATTAAAGTATTTAGGGTAATGTATTTGTCCAGAACCAGCTTTAATAATACTATTTAATATATTCCATATTCATTTAATATTATTTTTGTTATTATATATTAATTTACCATAATAATCCTTCCTACATTTCCTTATGATACTTGTTAACTTGTTTTTATATGTTTTATATTTATTTTCTGCCTCTTTGGTTCTTAATTTAATAAATTCTCTATATAGAGTATTTTTCTTCTTACAGGCATTTTGTAAGAAGAAATCCAAATTTTTGGTCATTATAGTTTTGTTTTGTACTATATTGCTTCAATGGGCAATTTTTATCATATAATAATTTGAATATACTTAAAAAGTTATCATATCAATGCTATTCTCTATATAAACTGATTCCCAGTCTTGTATTAATAAATCATTATTTAATGCAAACATGGCTTCCTCAGTCCTAACTCTTCTATACTTAAGTTTATGGTCTGTCACATTTCTCTTATGATTACAGTCATAAATTGAAAAACTGGTAGATGATCACTAATATCATTGATTAATATTCCACTTATAATGTTATTATCTATATAATTGGTAAATATATTATCTATTAAGGTAGCACTATGGTCAGTAATTCTGGTGGGTCTGGTCATTTTTGGGTGGATACTGTACATGGTATTAATAAATTCCTCAGTCATATTGTGCTTATTAGGGGTTCAACAGATCAATATTAGTATCCCCACAAATGAAGATAACTTTTTTATGATCTACTATAAATGTCTTTTCTACCCAGTCCTTAAACGCCTCAATACTAGTTTCTGGCGCTCTATATATACAGCTAATTAATACATTTCTACTTTTTTCAATATTAATTTCGATTGTTAAACATTCTAATAAGTTATCAATCACCGTTGTCATGCCATCTATTAACTTATAATTCAAATTACAATCCACATACACTGCCACCTTTATTTTTCCTATTTATATAATTAAATTCATATCCAGCCAGTTCGAAATCCACTCCTTTCTCCAGGTCAATCCAGGTCTCTGATATGGCAATTATGTTGAATGGATGAGTAAACTGACTTCAGTATTTCTTGATGTGTTTGAAGTTAGCGTACATGCTTCTGCTGTTGAAGTGTATTATTGATCATTTTCCCACAGCCTCAGTGGACTGATTGTACTGTTCCTCTGTGTAAGAGTGGCAATTGTCCTTAATGGTTGAAAAAAGTTATTGTCCGGGTCTATGTCATTTTCTGTATCCAGTAGTTTATGGTCAGTGAATTCATGTGGTTTCAGTTCCAGGTTTTCATAATCAACAAGCATTTGCATGAGCCGAGTAGTGTTCCAGGTAATGGATGAAGGAGTTATTTCGGTGTGTGCCATGGTTGAGTTTGGTGTAGTGTCACGTCGGTATTGATTACTGTACAGTCCCAATAGCATCACTGGTATTTGTCCAAGTCCTTGATGTTCCGTATGACCAGAACTCTTGCCTCCTCCGGTGTACCGTTCAGCTTTATGAAAACTTTGCATTTGGTGATCCATGTCGATTGAATTTTATTTTCCTTCTTCAGATGTCGTGCTTTTCTGGCGATGTTAGCATTGCGTTTTGTCAGGTGCTCGTTGATGTAGACGTTTGTCCCTTTCAGTTTCCTTCCTTGTTTCAGTTGTGTAGCTTTATGTTTCCGGCTGATGAATCTCATGATGATGGTCTGCTTGTCTCTGGTGTTCCTCCTAGGTAGCGGGTGGCAAGCCTCGATGTTATCGCAGTCCAGGTGAATTCCCCTGGACTGCAGGAAAGCAGCTACCTGCTGCTCCGTGGAGCTCATATGCAGCTCCCCGGGCTCCTCCCCGCTGATAGCGGTCACCGCCCAAGCGTATGAATGAGGTTTTACCTGGAGCCCGGTGACGACAGCGTTGTTCATTCTGGAGTATTGCTCCAGGTCAGCCACTCGGCTTTCCAGGTCGGCGATCCGCTTATCCTTCTCCACATTCTGGATCCGCAGCATTTTCACCTCTTCCACCAAGTCCAATATGCTCTTCTGCTGCAGCCTGACAGTAGAAACTTCTTCAGTTATGAAGTCTCATCTCATCTCATGATCTCTAGCTGCTTTATCCTGTTCTACAGGGTCGCAGGCGAGCTGGAGCCTATCCCAGCTGACTACGGGCGAAAGGCGGGGTACACCCTGGACAAGTCGCCAGGTCATCACAGGGCTGACACATAGACACAGACAACCATTCACACTCACACCTACGGTCAATTTAGAGTCACCAGTTAACCTAACCTGCATGTCTTTGGACTGTGGGGGAAACCGGAGCACCCGGAGGAAACCCACACGGACCAGGAGGGTACGGCGAAGGGCGCTGTCGGCCTCTTGTGCCCACCGGGAGAGCTCCTCTTAGGGCACCGCCAACTGGGTGAGCTCCTCATTGGGCACGGCCAGGCGGACGAATGCCCTGGTCCATCCACCCTGTCTAAAAAAAAAAAAAAGGGTACAACCTCGCACCCATGGTAAAACTGAACAGTGGGACTTTGCCATTTTTTTTCTGAACCGCATTTCCAGGAAGGGCTGCCATGGGCCTCCCAAGCCGGCCGAGAGTGCTCCTCATCGGGCACGGCCAGGTGGACGAATGCCCTGGTCCGTCCACCCTGTCTAAAAAAAAAAAGGGTACAACCTCGCACCCATGGTAAAACTGAACAGTGGGACTTTGTCTCTCCCCCCCTCCCCCCCAGCCTGATGCCTATGGTAAAACTGAGTGGTGGGACTTTGCCATTTTTTTCTGAACCGCACTTCCAGGAGGGGCTGCCATGGGCCTCCCAAGCCGGCTGAGAGCGCTCCTCATTGGGCACGGCCAGGCGGACGAATGCCATGGTCCGTCCACCCTGTCTAAAAAAAAAAAAAGGGTACAACCTCGCACCCATGGTAAAACTGAACAGTGGGACTTTGTCTCTCCCCCCCTCCCCCCAGCCTGATGCCCATGGTAAAACTGAGCGGTAGGACTTTGCCATTTTTTCTGAACCGCACTTCCAGGATTGGCTGCCATGGGCCTCTCAAGGCAGCCGAGAGTGCTCCTCATCGTGTACGGCCAGGCGGACGAATGCCCTGGTCCGTCCACCCTGTCTAAAAAAAAAAAAGGGTACAACCTCGCACCCATGGTAAAACTGAACAGTGGGACTTTGTCTCTCCCCCCCTCCCCCCCAGCCTGATGCCTATGGTAAAACTGAGTGGTGGGACTTTGCCATTTTTTTCTGAACCGCACTTCCAGGAGGGGCTGCCATGGGCCTCCCAAGCCGGCTGAGAGCGCTCCTCATCGGGCACGGCCAGGCGGACGAATGCCATGGTCCGTCCACCCTGTCTTAAAAAAAAAAAGGGTACAACCTCGCACCCATGGTAAAACTGAACAGTGGGACTTTGTCTCTCCCCCCCTCCCCCCAGCCTGATGCCCATGGTAAAACTGAGCGGTGGGACTTTGCCATTTTTTCTGAACCGCACTTCCAGGATGGGCTGCCATGGGCCTCTCAAGGCGGCCGAGAGTGCTCCTCATCGTGTACGGCCAGGCGGACAAATGCCCTGGTCCGTCCGCCCTGTCTAAAAAAAAAAAAAAAGGTACAACCTTGCACCCATGGTAAAACTGAACAGTGGGACTTTGTCTCTTTTTTTTTTTTCAGCCTGATGCCTATGGTAAAACTGAGTGGTGGGACATTGACATTTTTTTCTGAACCGCACTTCCAGGAGGGGCTGCCATGGGCCTCCCAAGCCAGCCGAGAGTGCTCCTCGTCGGGCACGGCCAGGCGGACGAATGTCCTGGTCCGTCCAACCTGTCTAAAAAAAAAAAGGTACAACCTCGCACCCATGGTAAAACTGAGCAGTGGGAGTTTGTCTTTTTTTTTTTTTAGCCTGATGCCCATGGTAAAACTGAGCGGTGGGACTTTGACATTTTTTTCTGAACTGCACTTCCAGGAGGAGCTGCCATGGGCCTCCCAAGCCGGCCGAGAGCGCTCCTCATTGTGCACGGCCAGGCGGACGAATGCCCTGGTCCGTCCACCCTGTCTAAGGCCCTGTTTACATTATTTCAAATCAGCAGATCATCAGATTAACGTTTTTAAAACGATTCGCGTCCACACAGCAATGCCAATACACGATTCGCGTGCACACAGCAACGCCAATACATGGATATGCTAATCACATGACTAATTAGACGCCACGTAAGTTGAAATGTGCAGTGCGGCTCAGCACTTCCTCCTCAGCGGCTCGGCTCCGCACAGGCATCCTGCACTCCAAATCAGTCCGCCCTGAACAGCGAGTGCCCTCTGGAAGGTGCGCACTCCGGCCCTGCGCAGCTCACAGAGCGCGCGAGTGAAGCGCACGAGCAGTGATTCGGGACTGAGCCGCTGTGTGTGTGATCCCAGTGCATATCGGGCATGCGCAAGTCACTCACCACTTGCAAGTGGAAGGATGGCAAGCCTAAAGACAATCATAACTACACAATGGGCAGTATTTGCATCTTACCATGAACAACATTAAGAATGACAAAGCAAAGCATTATATTCATGACCAACGCCAGCGAATCAGGAAGGTGGATGTCACAGTGACATTGTCCAGTGACGACGTCAGCTAGAGCTCAGCACAGCGTATCCTCGTTCCTCAATGTTTACACAGCACCGGATCAGATACGTAATGGGTTGAATACGTGGGCCCTGGCGGATTCAAGTTGTTCCATCTGTGGAGTCGTTTCCCGGCGTTTTAATGTGCATGGACAGTGCATCCATGACGAAAACGAGACGGATACGGTCTAATGTAAATACCACCTAAAAAAAAAAGGGTACAACCTCGCACCCATGGTAAACCTGAACAGTGGGACTTTGTCTCTCTATTTGTTTTCCAGCCTGATGCCTATGGTAAAACTGAGCGGTGGGACTTTGCCATTTTTTTTCTGAACTGCACTTCGAGTAGGGGCTGCCATGGGCCTCCCAAGCCAGCCGAGAGCGCTCCTCGTCGGGCACGGCCAGGCAGACGAATGTTCAATGTCCGAATAACCCTAACCCTAGACCATTTGGTCTCCCAGTAATTATACGTTTTGTATAAAATGTTTTTGTTTATTGAATTTGCAAAAAATAAAAATAAAAATGCTCTATTTATCAAAATCCAGTGAATGTGGATAGAATAAAACAGTGATTCCATTCAAACTCAGTGCTACGTGTCTCGTCAGCTATCAGCTGATGTACCGGTACGACTCGATTTCATGGAATAACTGTTTTTTATTTTCGATTAGATTAGATTCAACTTTATTGTCATTGCACATCACAGGTACAAGGCAACAAAATTTATTTATAAATATATATCTCATCTGTAGCCGTTTTAACCTTCTACAGGGTCGCAGGCGAGCTGGAGCCTATCCCAGCTGACTACGGGTGAAAGGCGGGGTACACCCTGGACAAGTCGCCAGGTCATCACAGGGCTGACACATAGACACAGACAATCATTCACACTCACACCTACGGTCAATTTAGAGTCACCAGTTAACCTAACCTGCATGTCTTTGGACTGTGGGGGAAACCGGAGCACCCGGAGCAAACCCACGCGGACAACATGCAAACTCCGCACAGAAAGGCCCTCGTTGGCCACGGGGCTCTAACCCAAACCTTCTTGCTGTGAGGTGGCAGTGCTAACCACTACACCACCATGCCGGCCACATATACCGGTGTATATATATATATATATATCATCTCATCTCATTATCTCTAGCCGCTTTATCCTTCTACAGGGTCACAGGCAAGCTGGAGCCTATCCCAGCTGACTACGGGCGAAAGGCGGGGTACACCCTGGACAAGTCGCCAGGTCATCACAGGGCCGACACATAGACACAGACAACCATTCACACTCACATTCACACCTACGGTCAATTTAGAGTCACCAGTTAACCTAACCTGCATGTCTTTGGACTGTGGGGGAAACCGGAGCACCCGGAGGAAACCCACGCGGACACGGGGAGAACATGCAAACTCCACACAGAAAGGCCCTCGCCGGCCCCGGGGCTCGAACCCAGAACCTTCTTGCTGTGAGGCGACTGCGCTAACCACTACACCACCGTGCCGCCCGTATATATGTATATATATACATATATATATATATATTGTTATAATATATATATTATATTAAATATATATATATTGGTTCATAATGTTGTCGACCTTCATTTTGTGCTCAGGCACTGTTCATTTTAGCAGTGGTATCATAAGAAACCCAAATAATATTCACCCCTAGCAATCACTGTGAAATCTTAAAAATTCTTACATTTATCTTGATGACACCCACAGATACCCTACCCTGCTCTGAATGATAAGTAAAATGACATACTTGTTCTTGATAAATGGGCACTTCTTTGTTTGTTTATTCATTTATTTCTATTTTGTTGTGGTCTTTCAGGTGTCTCTAAAGTTTTCACCTTCTGTGGAGATTCCTGGTGGTAATACAACACTGACGCTGAGAGCTGCTCCAGGTTCGCTGTGTTCAGTGAAGGCATTCGATAAGAGTCTGCTGCTGCTGCACCCAGTGAAAGACCACAATATCCAATCAGTGCGTTCAAATTGACAAAATGTCCATGAGTTCATTCATACAGCACATTTACAGTGTGTAGTAATTTGGGGCTTTACGTTCAATTCCCAGAACAGGCACAGCTCATGCTTGAAACTAGGTTCGGGTTCAGGTTACTTTATTGGTAACCGTAGGTAAACTAGGTTTACAGACTAAGAGGCAGGGCATCCATTACACTTTATAGACCACCACATAACACACAACACACAAAACATTCAACATATAAAACAGACAACAGAACATGGATACATGACAGTACATGACCACATTGACTTATGCAGTCATGTGCAAAAATTCTACAGCTACAGTACATGACCAAAGTGCTTTGTGCGTTGTGTGCAAATAACTCTACAGCTTGTTTAACAGAGTGATTGCAGCTGGAACAAAGCTGTTTTAAATCTTGTGTTTCTACAATCAGGGACTATTTATAGTGGCGTGCACAGACATTTTGGGGGGCAAGTGCTCTGGGGGGAAAAAAGGGCACTTTTTTGCACATGTGGAACACCTTATTATAAAAGTCTGAGATTTAACCCTCCTCTTGTGTTCGGGTCACCACTGACCCATTTTAGTTTTTAAAGGTGTAAAACAACCACTTAATATTAATTTATTACATCAAGGCTTTTTGACTTTGCCAGGAATCTCTAGTTGAACAAAATAGAAAAAGAAATTTTTGTTTTCCTAAATCTGAAAATGGTCTAGCAAAAAATATAATACTTATGTGCAGTTGTTTCTGTATGCGACAGGCTACTTCACGACAAAATAATTACAGCTTGGGCTTCGAGGGCAAACAATACATTTTCACTAGATTCATGTGTTACCTGGCTGGTGGGGCAGGGGAAGAGCTGACTGACTGCCCGATGTGTTGTCTGCGCTACGACAAGGCCGTGGCTTCCAGGACGCTATGCTGCTGCAACCTCACATTGAATGCGCTGCACGCTTGTTCACGTGACAGAGCAAGAGAGACAGAGATCCATTGTGTGTGGGGAGGGGGCACACATCGGGACATTATTTTCACACACGCTTTTAATGCCGCGGCTTTTCTAAAAGATCATGTCGACATTGGCCTCAGTAAACTGTAAAAAAAAATTCAAAAGGGCACTTTTTTGGACAGAGGGCAGAGGGGCAGGTGCTTGAGCACCACCTCGTGTCTATCTGTGCACACCACTGACTATTTACCTCCATCTAGAAGGAAGATACTGGAATTCCCTATTCAAAGGGTGCAGGCTATCTTCTAAGATAGCCATGGCTATCCGCTGTAGTTGTTTAACTAACATCACATCGACATGTATATGGATATTTTTTAAATGTACTTTATGTTTCAGCTTCCTGTCCATGCAGAAATGGCATTTTGGGTCACTGAAAACAAAACTGTTTATGTTGAAGCATGCACATGCACGTGTTATGTTAGGACTGTGATGCAAATGTGCAAGGGCTCTCGGGTTGTCATGGCTGCTCAGCACTTTGTTATTTCTTGCTCCATAATTTCATTTTTTCTCAAAAAAAAGTGGTAAAAACTATGGGTTCAAAAATATTTGTATTTTATATAATATATTTTATTCATACTGTATAAATGTTGATGGGTCCTAAGCTAAAGCTGTAAGATGCAAATGAACAATTTTAATTCTGGAACAATTTCAATTCACTGAAATATGTTTTTGTTTTTGCTTTGTGCCACAAAATCCAGTTTCTGTAACAGGATGGTCAATTATGGACCCAACCTCAGAGCAAAAACAACTGCTTGCCAGTGAGTGAATAGGCAAGCAGAGTTGATAGAAAAAAGTTCGGTCAACCTGTGTGTGTATCAGGGCTTTACATTAGCACCCGCCCACCCGCCAAATGCGGGTAAAATTGGGCTTTGGCGGCGAATGACTTTAGTCCCACTTGCCACTTTGGCGGGTGGTTTATTCTGTGGTATGACAATATATTTTAATTGTAGTTTTCTCCGAAGGCATCTGATATAATAAACGCATTGCAATGTAATATTATGCGCCTACAACTCCCATGAGCCCTGTTTCTGTGGTGACCCAAACCAGGTCCGGCCATTCCTGACCAGCTGCTGTATCCAGTTCTCTCTGCAGCCCAGGACCTTCTTGATGGAGGGAGCCAAGGTGGGGTATGTCATCACTCACCTGACCGGCTGGGCTTGGCTGTGGGGGACAGCTGAATTCGACAGGCAGACGCTGGCTTGTGCCTCCTTCAGTGCCTTCGCTGAGGAGATGTTAAAGGTGTTTGACCTGGGCTTGTCATGAGCACTGATGAGTATCTGTCAGGGCAACCGGACGGTGGCGGACTACTCCATCAACTTCCGCACCCTGGCGAGGCGCAGTTCGTGGAACATGGCTGCGCTGGTGGATGCCTTCCTCCACAGTTTGGCAGACTACGTCAAGGACGAGCTTGTTTCCCATGAGCAACCCCCGACACTTGATGAGGCCATTGCCCTTGCCGTATGCATCGATCACCAGATCCGCAGACGAGAGAAGGGGCATCCCAGTCAACCTGCCACCTGCACTTGGGGTGAGTCTTCCGCTGCCCAGTTCCCACCTGTCACGCCCCAAAGCCGACATAATCAGTCTGAGCCCATGGGGATCGGCCGTGCCTCCCTCACCCCCGAGGAGCGAAAGCGCCTAACCTCCATCCGTAAACCCCTGTTTCAGCTTCCCGACACCGCTTGTGCCCTGGCCGCCCTGGTGGACTCTGGAGCCGAAGCTAACATCATGGACACAGAGCTCGCACGGCAGCTGGGTGTGGGGTGCCACCATCTTACTCCACCCGTTCCTGTATGAGCGCTGGGTGGACATCGTCTCGGCACAGTCACACACATCACAGCCCCCGTGACAATGCTGCTGTCGGGAAACCACCAGGAGTCCATCCAATTCCACCTCCTACACTCACCCGGCCAACCACTCATCCTAGGGTACCCGTGGCTCCGTCTACACAACCCCCAACTCGACTGGGAGACTGGCACCATACGAGAGTGGGGAAGGGGCTGCCATCAGACCTGCTTAAAGGGAGCCGTCCTGCCAACCAACCAGGAGACCACCAGCTCCACCCCCGACATATCCAAGGTTCCTGTCTGCTATCACCACCTGAGGGAGGTGTTCAACAAGTCCAAGGCCACGTCCTTGCCCCAACACCGACCATAGGACTGCGCCAACGACCTCCTGCCAGGCACTGCACCCCCTAAGGGCCGTCTCTACTCCCTGTCAGCCCCGGAAAGAAAGGCCATGGAAGACTACATAAACGACTCTCTGGCTGCCGACCTAATCCGTCCATCGTCCTCTCCTGCCGGAGCTGGATTTTTCTTTGTGGGGAAGAAGGATGGTTCTCTTCGCCCATGCATAGATTACCGGGGCTTGAACGACATTATGGTTAAGAACTGCTACCCTCTGCCACTACTCTCCTCCGCCTTTGAACTACTGCAAGGGGCCACAGCGTTCACCAATGTAGATCTCTGGAATGCTTACCATCTGGTGCGAGTGAGAGAAGGCGACAAGTGGAAGACTGCATTCAACACCCCGACGGGACACTATGAATATCTGGTCATGCCATTCGGTCTCACCAATGCCCCAGCAGTGTTCCAGGCGCTGGTAAACGACATCCTCAGAGACATGCTCAACAAGTTCATTTTCGTTTACTTGGACTACATTTTGATCTTCTCTAAAACCCTGTCTGAACACACCCACCATGTCCAGTTGGTCCTGCGCCGCCTGCTTCAGAATTCGTTGTTTGTGAAAGCAGAGAAGTGCGAGTTCCACACTCAGTCTGGCTCGTTCCTGGGATATGTGGTTACCGAGGGCAGCATACAAATGGACCCTGCGAAGGTGTCAGCAGTGACATCGTGGCTGGTTCCAGAGAGCCATGAGAAGCTGCAGCAGTTCCTGGGGTTCGCCAACTTCTATAGGAGGTTCATCCGGGGCTACAGCACCATGGCAGCCCCACTCACCGCACTGACCAGCAGGAAACAACCCTTCCAATGGACGGCAGCAGCTGACAAAGCCTTCGAAACCCTCAAGGCCCGTTTCACTTCAGCTCCCATCCTCCGGATGCCTGACGCCAAGCGGCAGTTCGTGGTGGAGGTAGATGCTTCGGATGTGGGAGTCGGGGCTGTGCTTTCCCAGCAGGCAGCTGAGGATGGAAAAATGCACCCCTGCGCCTTCTACTCCCGAAGACTGACCCCAGCAGAGAGCAATTACGACATCGGCAATCGCGAGCTACTGACAGTCAAGCTCGCCCTCGAGGAGTGGCGCCACTGGTTGGAGGGGTCTAAGGTTCCGTTTGTGGTCTGGACAGACCACAAAAACCTGGAATATATTTGGACAGCCCGGAGGCTAAACTCCCGCCAGCGCCGGTGGTCCCTATTCTTCACCCGCTTCAACTTTGTCCTTTCCTACCGTCCTGGCTCCCGCAACATCAAACCGGATGCACTCTCCCGGATGTTTCAGAGGGATGAGGCTTCCAAGGAGGAATAAACACCCATCCTCCCAAGCCCCTGTGTCATTGCTGCCCTGACCTGGGACATCGAGGAGCAGGTTCGAGAGGCCATCAGGGACCAGCCAGGCCCCAACGCTTGCCCCTCCAACTGTCTCTAAGTCCCAGCCAACCTGAGGTCTCAGGTGATTCAATGGGGACACGACTCCCGCCTGGCCTATCACCCCGGGGTCACACGCTCCCTCCATCTGCTGTCTCAGCGATTCTGGTGGCCGTCGATGAGGAAGGACATCCAGGATTTTGTGAGAGCCTGCCCCACTTGCAACCAGCACAAGTCCCCCAGTCAGCCCCCAGCCGGGTTACTCCAGCCCCTGCCAGTACCCATGCGTCCCTGGTCCCATGTCTCCCTGGACTTTGTTACTGGTCTTCCTCCATCGGAAGGTAATACGGTCATCCTCACCATCGTGGACTGCTTCAGTAAGATGACCCACTTTGTGCCTCTCCCAAAACTGCCAACTGCTAAGGAGACTGCCTGGGTCGTCTTAGAACACGTCTTTCGGGTCCACAGCCTGCCCAGGGATATCGTTTCCGACCAGGGCCCACAGTTCTCCACCAGTTTCTGGAGGGAATTCTGCCACCTCCTCGGGGCCACTGCCAGTCTGTCGTCCAGGTTTCACCCACAGTCAAATGGCCAAACGGAGCGCATGAATCAGGAACTGGAGAAGGCACTTAGGTGTGTGGCTTCGCGCAACGCCCACGCCTGGGCTCAACATCTGCTCTGGGTGGAATATGCCCACAACTCCCTCACCAGCTCTGCCACCGGACTCTCCCCCTTCCAGTGTGTGTATGGGTATCAACCACCTCTGTTTACCAGCCAGGAGGGAGAAGCCACCTGCCCGTCTGCTCTCGCCTATGCCCGCCACTGACGCCGCACGTGGGTCCAGGCCCGCACCGCACTCCTGAAGTCCAGTCCCAGCTATGCTATTGGGGCTAACCAGCGGAGGACCCCTACACCCGCTTACCATGTCGGCCAGAAGGTATGATTGTCGGCTCGAGACCTACCACTACGGTGGAGTCACGCAAATTGGCACCTCGCTACATTGGACCCTTTCCCGTACAGAAGGTCATCAGTCCCATGGCAGTTCGGCTGCTGCTGCCCAAGACCATGAGGATACATCCCACCTTCCATGTCTCCAAACTCAAACTGGTGCACGAGAGCCCCCTGGTCCTGGCAACACCGCCGCCTCCTCCACGCTTCATTGATGGTGGATCAGTCTACACGGTCCAGTGACTGCTCCGCTCGCGACGAAGGGGTAGGGGCATCCAATACTTGGTAGACTGGGAGGGTTATGGTCCTGAGGAGAGGGCATGGGCCCCTGCTGGAAGGATTCTGGATCCGGCCCTCATCGCCAACTTCCATTGGCTACACCCTGACCAGCCCTCCATCCGACGGGGTCGACGTAGGGGTTCTCACCATACGGATCCACTTCCGGACCCTGCCCCTGCTCCAGTGCCCGAGCTTGACACTGAACCGAATCCTGGGCGGGGGCCCTTGGATGACGAGTCTTCCGACAGTGAAGATGGTGCGGAGGCTATGGACACTGACCGGTCAGAGGAATTCTGACCCTCCACTGGTATTCCCCCTCCTCCCGCCCGTCTTGGTGGATCTGTGGCTAGGGACTTCTGGAGCCATCCTTTGAGGGGGGGGGTTCTGTCATGGTCCTACCTGTGGGTTTCCTCTCTTCGGGTAACATCTCTCCTCCTCTCCACTCAGCATTACCGGCCACGCCCGCATACACTTCCTCTTATTTACTCTCAGTGGCTGTCATTGGCTGTTGCCTATCACCTGCTCCTCCTCTGTGTGTATTTAAGCTGCTGTCCTCCCAAGCTTCAGTGTTGGATCGTCTTCTAGGCGTCGACTCCGTCAACTCTTCAGTCCTGGTAACCTGACCCTGCATTTCTGTCCCTTATCTTGCTATCTGATTTGTGACTCTGTGTTCCAGCCTGTTCCCTACTCCTGCCTGTTGTGCTGTCCTGTCTGTCTGCTGAGGGACTGCTCGCTGGGAGACTGCCTGTACACCAAGTGCTGTCAGCTTACAGGCTCACTACTCTGACAACACCCGATCCTGTCTGATCTCTGTTGCTAAGCAGGGTTGAGCCTAGTCAGTGCTTGGATGGGAGACTGCAGACATTACCACCTGAGTCCCACCAGTCATCCCTGCCTCTCAGTCCTCCTGCCACTGAACTTCACACTTGCATATCCTCCCAACTCCCTTTCCCCTGTTATCAATAGAACTCAACATTTAATGTGCGCTCTTGGGTCCTCGTCTGTTTCTCCTGACAGCTGCTCAGGGAAAAAGGGGCAGAGATGATCAGGGCTGGAGCAGCATTTTAAAATCACTGAGGTCCGTGATGCGCAAAGCACGTGCCCAAACATTTCCGCCATATTTAAATGAGAGGATGAATTACACATCACACAAGAGATCTATTCCTGAAATTACTTTTAATGGTGTTTGAACTGAATATCATCAGTTTTGAAAAAACAAATCATGTATGTGGCAAGAGTACGAATAATTGAAGCTTGTTTAATGGTTTGATCTGGCCCAAGCAATGAGGACAAAAGATCCCCTAACCATGTAGCCTATGGAACTGAGATACATTAACAACCTGGCATCCGTTACACACACACACACACACACAATCATTCTGGGAAAAAAAATCAGTCTACACCACGATGTTTTAGGCAAAGTTATCCAAGGCAAACATAAGTTGAAACTTTCCACTCTATTGCTTTGGCTTATCGAATGATTTATTTTTAAAATCATAAACAAGGCAGGCTACAACTGCGCTGCTGCACATGTAGTCCAGAGTAAACCTGAAAAGTAAACCCGATCTGCTCAGAGAGTCATATGAGCTCCTCTTGAGCTCCTCTTGAGCCTCTTTCAAGATATTGAATATAGGGTTTTGATGGCACGTCCTATATGGAAAGCCACTAGAGGCAAAACATGGCCACGTTCACATTACACCACAGGTTCCTGAATGTGGTCCTGGAATGCACCATTTTCCCCTGGTTCAGCTATCTCATCTCATCATCTCTAGCCGCTTTATCCTTCTACAGGGTCGCAGGCAAGCTGGAGCCTATCCCAGCTGACTACGGGCAAGAGGCGGAGTACACCCTGGACAAGTCACCAGGTCATCACAGGGCTGACACATAGACACAGACAACCATTCACACTCACATTCACACCTACGGTCAATTTAGAGTCACCAGTTAACCTAACCTGCATGTCTTTGGACTGTGGGGGAAACCAGAGCACCCGGAGGAAACCCACGCGGACACGGGGAGAACATGCAAACTCTGCACAGAAAGGCCCTCGCTGGCCACGGGGCTCGAACTCGGACCTTCTTGCTGTGAGGCGACAGCACTAACCACTACACCACCATGCTGCCCTGGTTCAGCTATAATCAGCTAATTAACTAATTATACAACAGTTCAGTAATATAAATACTCACTAATTTGATTGGCTGAGCAGCGTTCCATTAGTGCCTATATTTAGTATAACCGAACTGGGACATTACCCCCTTTCGACCCACAGAACGGATTCTGTTCTTGTTCAAATAATCCTGAATGGAATTGGTACAAGAACCTGTTCCCTGTTGGTCGAAAAGGTATACCTACTCATTCGTAAGGTTTTTTTTTTGTAGGCTGTAGCCACGATGTCATCATGTTGTCAGAATCAGTGTAACGCATCTCTCATAACCCGGGACAGAACAGTACCGTCGTGTGTATGTGTGTATTATTTCCCAGCTGGGGGGGTCAGTATCGTGAAATACCGTGACCAAGGACTTGAAAATACTGACTGAGGCCTCTGGGCCGACTTCACGGTATTTCACGATACGGACAAGCTGGGAAATAATATATTTATTTTTTCATCTCATCTCATCTCATTATCTCTAGCCGCTTTATCCTGTTCTACAGGGTCGCAGGCAAGCTGGAGCCTATCCAGCTGAGCTGGAGAGGATGGAGCTGCTGTTTAGAAACATTCACGCGATTGGAAAGAAGTTGATCCACCCCAGCTATCAACTTATGGCCTGCTGGAAGCCTCAGGTCATGAAGACTATTTTTCATGGACCATTCAGACTCATCTGATGATGAATGTAATGAGGACATTTAATGTCTCTGTCTACACATGTTCTCACACACACACACACACACACACACATACACACACACACACACACACACACACACCAGCGCATTAACTTCTTTCCAATCGCGTGAACGTTTCTAAACAGCAGCTCCAGCTCACCCGACTTCATGACAGCCAGGGACTGAAAGCAATGCTGTCCTGTAGTGAACCAGCCGTCTTCGCCAGTTTTGATGTTATAGTACTGATGTGTGCATTTGACTTTTTGTGGTCCTTTATAGTTTCAATTTTAAAATTACTGGTGCCTGTCTTTACCAGACTTTCTACAGTCTTCGCAGTACATGGTATTTTCGGTTTTGCTATGAACTAGCCAATCTCACCCGAACTTCCATTTGTCATTGAACTGTCTTATCTTCCTATTAGCGTCTTGTTCATCTCCATGGCCGCAGCCAGCTCTGAGGCCCCCGCGGTCCGGACCTCGGTCATTTTTAAGAGCTGAAAATACATTTGTATGCTAAATATTCAACTGGATAAAAAAATAAAGAATAACATTAAAATATCTCCATAAAAAGTGCATTGTTAATGATGTTAAACGTTGATTCTGTGTCTGTTTGGTGCGCGCGGCTCTGAGACCAAGAACACAAAAGCGAATGAGCACACGTGTGACTCGGGGGAGGAACGCAGTCAGTGGCGTAGCCAGGATTTTTTACATGGGGTGGCCAAAGGGGGGCCAAGGATATACAAGGGGTGGCCATGCTGTGACTAAATAAAGGGGAGGGGGTTCCGGGGGTCCTCCCCTGGGAAATTTTGAATTAGATAGATTTGATTTCCTGTATTCTGATGTATCTGGTGGCATATCTGGTGCCTAACTCATGAACAAAACCCATGTGAGCCAAGAGGTCAGAAATTAATGTATTAAATTTATTTATGTAACATAAAGCATCTGCAAAACAAAGAAACCATCCAACTTGTTTACTCTAGTTAAGCATCAGGATTTTAACGATCACTACTAAAATGCAAAAGTAAAAACTAAAAGATCACCTGTCCCAGGCACCTGGGAAGTAGTAAGGATATTAGTCAGGCTTGAATAAAGAGTGTTTTGCTCAGGAAAAGGAAAATACTTGTACACTTAACTCATACATACAACATACGTATGTAAACACTTACAATATGTTGTAATATTGCCCATTGTAAGTACTGTACAAACTAAATGTGTTGAGTTACAAAATGTGTTTGTGTGAGTGAGTGGAAGTGTTACACTGATGGAACACATGACATAGATGAGGTGTAGTGCATGAGTGGTGTGTGTGTGAGAGAGAGAGAGAGAGAGAGAGAGAGAGAGGGAAAGTATGTGCACTGCATGTAGATATAGACCCTTTTCAGTCACGTGACCTTCGTAAACGCGACCACCATTTTGGACATGTAGCGGACTTCGGCTCGAATTGGTTTGAATGCGAGGAAGGCGACAAACGGAGAACATACAAGAAAAAGGAGCGAGATGCAGAAAACACCGCTATCCAGCGACGTAGGGCATTTACAGGGTGAGCAAAGGGAAAAATAACAACAGTAACGACACATTAGCAACGCCGTACAGAAATAACGGTTTATGGCACAGACCCTTTCGGTTCTCGCTCATCTAGCTGCTACAATGACTGCTTAGACTGCAACAATAATACCTAACACACATTTAAGTATCCGTCGTAAAGACGTGAAACTCGTCGAGTGACGAGTGTGTTCATTGATAAGCTAACACAATCTAAAAGTAGACATACCATCACACTGCCCTGGCGCTGTGTACAGTTTACCTTCTATGGTTTGTGCACTCACTATTTGCCATTACTTTCTCCAACCGTTGTTACAGATTACAGGGAACGGCCTGGATTTAAGAGACAAATACATGTTCCTCTTGTTTTGAACACTTATTTGTAGGCAGTGCTTAATTTGTAAAGTGGGAGGTCCCGGAGCGCAGAGGATGAGCGGCTCCGGTGCGGAAAAAAAAGAGGGGGGAGGGGGGCACGGCGCTGCGCTGCGCTTCTGGGCATGTTTTGTAATAACACTGCAAATTAAGTTCACCTGCAGATATTTTGTGGATGTTGTTTCATGAGAGAAATCACCAACAAGACAGATATCAAAATCAGACATTAACACTAAATAAACTTGCATTTTTTTATTTAATTATTTGGTTGTTTTTTTTTTTTGTTTGTTACATAGTCAAAAGAGGTGTCGGATCACCGGATCCAGTGTAAATAGCTGCCGGAGCCAACGCCCGAGGTTCCGGAGCGCGCTCCGGCTTGCTCCCCCTCAAATTAAGCGCTGTTTGTAGGACACTGCCTCTGATCTGTCCTACAGTCTACCAACAGCAAAGGAACACAACGCTAGCTAATGTCGTTAGCTAATAGCTACTACAGAAGAACAAAGAGGTTACAATGGGTTATTTTAGCCTATTTGGTTACACACTCGCCGCCACAGAATGTTAACAGCAATGTAATGCCTTTTCTGGCTAATTTTATTCGTCTTACCTCCAACAAAGTGGTCACTGCACAAGCGCTGGTATGCCGAGGGCTGCCAATCTTTCCTGTTTATGGCTGCTATCCATCTTCTCTGTCGGTCAGCATCTACCGGGATCCGATAAAATGATAACCCTTGCCTTGTTTGTTGATGGTTACTACATCCAGGTGCACAACAATATAGTGGCATGATGGAAGTCTTGCTGAAAATAAACACTTTCTTTGCTGCCGTTCCTCAATGCTGGCTGTGGTAAACTACTGGTAGTACATGTCCAAAATGGCGGCCCCGTTTGTCGTGACGTCACGTGAAAAGGGTCCATAGATGAGCTGTAGTATACGAATTTTGTGTGCGCGCGCGTGTGTGTGTGTGTGTGTGTGTGTATGTGAAGATATGTTACATGTAAATACAAAAATGAAGTGCATAAGTTGTGTGTGAGAGAGAGAGTGTATGTTCAGAGTGCATGAGTGTTGTGTGTGTGTGTTATATGTGAATATAGAAATGTAGTGCATGGGTGGTGTGTGGGTGAGTGTGTGTTCAGAGTGCATGAGTGGTGTGTGTGTGTGTTGAGAGTGCACGAGTGTTGTGTATACCAGTGAGTGTGTTACATGTAAATATAGAAATGTAGTGCATCATGCATGAGTGGTGTGTGTGTGTAAGAGAGGATGTGTGTAAGAGAGTGTATGAGTTGTATCTTATAGTGGGTGAGAGAAAGACATAGTGTGTGTTAAGAGAGTGAAGTATGTGTTCATATATGAGTGAGAGAGAGAGAGAGAGAGAGAGAGAGAGAGTTAAGACAGTGCATGAGTGTTACATTTAAATATAAAAATTTAGTGCATGAGTTGTGTGTCTGTGTTGAGTGTATGAATGTTACATGTAAATATAGAAATGTAGTGCACAAATTGTGTGTGAGAGTGTGTGAGCGTGAGATAGACAGTGTGTTAAGAGAGTGCATAAGTGTTGTGTATGTATGAGTGTGACGATTATTAATCAGTCAATGTGTACTCCCACCAGTAACACACAACATCTCTATATTTTCATGTAACAGACAAACATTAACTTTAAAAGTTGTATTCTGCGGTTAGAGTGAGCAAAGTGATTCACAGACAGCTAACTTGCCGACGCGATTTTCTCTTTTGAGTCGTACAATCGAAAACCACTGACGTTTTGCTTTCTATCTATCTATGTGTGCACAGCACAAATCCCACTGTAGCCGGATATCTATAAAGACACATATTTATCTATACGGTTGCATTTACATGTAAACGAAGGTTTCAGTCACTGAAAATGGATACTTTCGAAAACCCTGGGCAAAGTGGAAATTTCTGGAAACTCAGGAGATTTCTGGAAACTCTGAATTGTCTGAGGACAGAATTGCAGCTGTATGTCTACAAAGTGAGAAAACTTGAAGAGAGTATAAGAGATGAATAACTTACATCCCAAATTAATCGCACGTTCACGTAGTTCGTAAGTTGTTGTGTCGTCAGACTAGAGCATGACTATCTGATACCACCTGCCGCTTGAACGTGCGAAATGTTTGTGCGCTATGGTAATATGCATCCCCGCAGAAACCAAATAGGCGGAACAAAAATCCAGCGGGCGGAACTAACATTTCGTGGGACATATCGGTTTTATAAATTTTATTGTCCAGCCCTGAGGTGGCCAGGGCGGGGCCAAGGCGTGCCCTGGGGTGGCCACGCCCCCCCCAGCCCCCCCTTAGCTCCGCCCCTGAATGCAGTGCAGGAGACACGGGATTTCCATGGTAACCATCAGCGCACTTTCATGAAGCTGTCAAATTTACATTTTCGAACTTCGTAGTCAGCTGGGACAGACTCCAGCTTGCCTGCGACCCTGTAGAACAGGATAAAGTGGCTAAAGATAATGAGATGAGATGAAAAAATAAATATATTATTTCCCAGCTTAAGGTCGGTCCGTATCGTGAAATACCATGACCTCAGCCCAGAGGCCTCAGTCAGTATTTTCAAGACCTCGGTCATGGTATTTCACGATACGGACCCCCCCAGCTGGGAAATAATACACACACACATGACGGTACTGTTCCGTCCTGGGTTATGAGAGATGCGTTACACTGATTCTGACAACATGATGACATCGTGGCTACAGCCTACAAAAAAAAAAAACCTTACGAATGAGTAGGTACGCCTTTTCAACCAACAGGGAACAGGTTCTTGAACCAATTCCATTCAGGATTATTTGAACAAGAACAGAATCTGTTCTCTGTGGGTCGAAAGGGGGTAACGTCCCAGTTCGGTTATACTAAACATAGGCACTAATGGAACGCTGCTCAGCCAATCAAATTAGTGAATCTGTATATTACTGAACTGTTGTATAATTAGTTAATTAGTTGATTATAGCTGAACCAGGGGAAAATGGTGCATTCCAGGACCACATTCAGGAACCTGTGGTGTAATGTGAACGTGGCCATGTTTTGCCTCTAGTAGCTTTCCATATAGGATGCGCCATCAAAACCCTATATTCAATATTTTGAAAGAGGCTCAAGAGGAGCTCATATGACTCTCTGAACAGATCGGGTTTGCTTTTCAGGTTTACTCTGGACTACATGTGCAGCAGCGCAGTTGTAGCCTGCCTTGTTTGTGATTTTAAAAATAAATCATTCAATAAGCCAAAGCAATAGGGTGGAAAGTTTCAACTTATGTTTGCCTTGGATAACTTTGCCTAAAACATGGTGGTGTAGACTGATTTTTTTCCCAGAATGATTTTGTGTGTAGGTGTAACGGATGCCAGGTTGTTAATGTATCTCAGTTCCATAGGCTACATGGTTAGGGGATCTTTCGTCCTCATTGCTTGGGCCAGATCAAACCATTAAACAAGCTTCAATTATTCTTACTCTTGCCACATACATGATTTGTTTTTCAAAACTGATGATATTCAGTTCAAACACCATTAAAAGTAATTTCAGGAATAGGTCTCTTGTGTGGCGGCATGGTGGTGTAGTGGTTAGCGCTGTCGCCTCACAGCAAGAAGGTCCTGGGTTTGAGCCCCGTGGCCGGCGAGGGCCTTTCTGTGCGGAGTTTGCATGTTCTCCCTGTGTCCGTGTGGGTTTCCTCCAGGTGCTACGGTTTCCCCCACAGTCCAAAGACATGCAGGTTAGGTTAACTGGTGACTCTAAATTAACCGTAGGTGTGAGTGTGAATGGTTGTCTGTGTCTATGTGTCAGCCCTGTGATGACCTGGTGACTTATCCAGGGTGTACCCCACCTTTCACCCGCAGTCAGCTGGGATAGGCTCCAGCTTGCCTGCGACCCTGTAGAACAGGATAAAGCGGCTAGAGATAATGAGATGAGATCTCTTGTGTGATGTGTAATTCACACTCTCGTTTAAATATGGCGGAAATGTTTCGGCGCGTGCTTTGCGCATCACGGACCTCGGTGATTTTAAAATGCTGCTCCGGCCCTGATCATCTCTGCCCCTTTTTCCCTGAGCAGCAGGGTTTGAAACTCCAGCTATGTGCCGCCACATAGTGCACTTGTCAGTCGTCAGCAACTTTGTTGCTTCGTTCATTAACCGCAGGTTACCGCATCACTGATTTTATCTGAGCCGTTAACGAACATTCTAAACAATTCTAACATGTTGTCAGAATGTTTATGCAGGGGCTCATGGGAGTTGTCGGCGCGTAATATTACATTGCAATGCGTTTATTATATCCAGGGCCGCTGACAGCTTTGGCTGGGCCCGGGACAAAATGCTCTGAATGGGCCCCCCCTAACAAACCCCCCCCCCCCCCCCAGGCCAACCCACACACACACACACCTCTCTTATCCCAGTCTCTACTCACTCCAACCCTTAAATGACAGGTATTCAAAAACCATTCAACCGGTCAACAACCATTTCATTTTAGCATTTCAACATTTTTACAGTTTTAACATTTTAACATTTCCTTAGTCTGCAACTATTCAGGTGCGAAATGCAATACGCCGGACTTTTGTTGTGCGTGCGTGCGTACTGTCCAGTGTGAAAAGCAGAGAAGAACACACCGCTCGAGAAACGGCGGGATATGATTGCGGGCTAATGTGAATATTCTTAGCTTCAATCAGATATATGAAACACAATGTTATTAAGCCGTTGTGGTTATGAAATGATTCAATGCCCTGTGCATTTGATATGGTGTTCAGTGTGAGTTGCTCTCCCCTCATTTGTAACATGAATTGCGTGCCGCGCGTGCCTTGGTTGGGGTTACTTTACGGGGCTGGAAAAAGTTGGCTGTGTCTTACCTGGCTCAGCTGCCCCACTGCCTTTGCTACTACCTGTTGCATTATCCGAATCTTTTTTTTTTAAAATTATGCAGTGAGCCCCTGAGTCTCTTGGTTTCTTCCTCTCTTTTTCTCTTTTCTTTTCTTTTCTTTTCTTTTCTGTGCTCCTGACTTGTGCATGTTGGCAAATGGCACGCACGCTGATTGTCAAAGCACTATGATTGAACGATGTCGTTTTTTTCCCCTTAATCAAAGAGTCAGACCAAACCATTTTTGCATTAGGGGTGGTAGGGGGTTCTTGACGCCTTTTTCAAAGACAATAAAGGCAAAAGATCTAGAAATCATTTATTGAATGCAAATATAGCACATTTCTCCCCCAAATCAACACATTTTGAAATGAAATAAAATAATCGCAACTTCATGAGAGCCCAGTTCTGGGCCCCCCCCATTCCTGGGCCCGGGACAACATACCCGTTTGTCCCCCCCTGTCGGCGGGCCTGATTATATCAGATGCCTTCAGAGAAAACTACAATTAAAATATATTGTCATACCACAGAATAAACCACCCGCCAAGTGGCTAGTGGGACTAAAGTCATTACCCGCCAAAGCCCAATTTTACCCGCATTTGGCGGGTGGGTGGGTGCTAATGTAAAGCCCTGATACACACACTATTAATAGATAATACATAATATACATAATAATACTTGATGATACACATGATACTTGCATATCAAAACATCAAATGTTTTTCAATGATAAATGTTTTGAATTGGACTTTTAATATTAGAATCAGTTCAGTTGTACTGAATGTTATTTTTCATATTATATGATATTTCATCTTGTAAGGGGCTTGAATTTGAGTTTGTGGCAGTTCTTATGTATGGGCGGAGCACAGAAGATGGCAGGACAGAGCTGATAAATCATTTTATTGTCACACTTTTCAATCTAACAACTATGTTTAAATTTTACAGACACACACATACTCGGCATCTGGTTCAGGGAAGAGCTCCTTTGCTCTCTGCTCTCCCTCTTTAAATAGGGCGCGGCCACTGGGAAGACACACAAACACAGGTTAATTGACGTCAGGTGTAGTGATTCTGCCACTTACCTTCCCTGACTCCACCCGCCTGTCACAGACAGGTGCTTGACCACGCCCCCACTGCCACAGAGTTCAATTAACAGAATACTCTGTTTATATTTTTGTCTGAACTGGTTGCATGTTTTCATATAGGGAGCGACCTTAACAGCACTGAATACTTGAGTGCTACTGTAGAGATACATTATACGCTGCAGTTCATAATTAAATCTAGATCTTCCGAACTTTAACGTATCATGGTGAATAAAAAACTTCGATTTCCTGGCAACAAAATTGTGGCTAGTGAAAAGGCTGAATGGCTAGTGACTCGGGAAAACCACTAGCCACAGTGGCCGGTGAGCAAAAAAGTTAATGTAAAACCCTGGTGTGTACAGTATGTGTTTTGGGGCAGTTTTTCCTCCAAAGGCCCTGAAACCTTGTTAGGGTCCATGACATCATGGACTCCATGAAACACCAGGACATTTTTAAATCAGAATCTGGCTCCTCTGCCAGGAAACTAAAACTGCGTCATCATTGGATCTTCCAGCAGGACAATGATCCAATGTCTAAATCAACATAAAAATGGTTCACTGAGCACAGCCATCTCAGTCCCCTGAGCTGAACCCCAGTGAAACCCTGTGGGCAGAGCTGAAGAGGAGAGAGCACAAGAGAGGGTCGAGGACCCTGGATGATCTGGAGAGATTATGTAAAGAGGAATGGGCTCAGATGCCCTGCTCTGGATCTCCAACCTTATAAAATGTTATAGGAGAGACTCGGTGCTGTTTTACTGCCAAAGGGAAGTTGTACAGAGTATTAGATGCAGGGGTGCCAATAATAGTAGCACGTGTTTTTTGTCAAAAATAATTATTTATTGATGAGGGGTTTGTTTTTCTCTCTGATAAATCAATTAAAGGTCGGACTTTATACATGCATACATACACACACACACACACACACACACACACTTCCTATTGGTAAGAGACTTTTACAATTATTTTAGGGGTCAAAGAGTTCACAGTACCACTCATGATGAAGAATGATGTCACACTCCATTATTCCAGGTGTTCAACATGCTGCCTATCCAGAAATTATTAGGATATCCATTCATGATCACAGAAGAGGATTCGAACACATGCCAGAGGATCCCAAGGTCCTTCACTCTTGAAGTTCCTCGAACCACTCCTCCGAGAGATGAAAATATGGATGTGTACAGCGCCTTTAAAGTAAGACATGCTTTTTTTTAAGTACACGTTAGTATAAGATAATTATATGGCATGTAATGATAATCTGTTGTACAGTACATCACGCTCTCAATTCTGGATTCTGATAGGTTTGAAAGCTGTTGATTAATTTTCTGTGACAGCAGTTCTGACAGTACTGCTGCTGCAAATCTCATCTCAGAGTTATATTAATACACTCGTTGTAATACATTGCCATTTCTATAGTAACAGCTCATACACAGTGACCTGTAAGGCAGATGCTCTACATTCTCGAAGCCTAATGATAAACAGAATAGAAATGGGTTGTTCTTTAACAAAGAAAACAATACAACCACTGATATGGTGAGCTCCTTTCAAAGGGGATTTGAAATTTATAGAAGGGGTCTCGGGGCAGCACGGTGGTGTAGTGGTTAGCGCTGTTGCCTCACAGCAAGAAGGTCTGGGTTCGAGCCCTGTGGCCGACGAGGGCCTTTCTGTGCGGAGTTTGCATGCTCTCCCCGTGTCCGCGTGGGTTTCCTCCGGGCGCTCCGGTTTCCTCCACAGTCCAAAGACATGCAGGTTAGGTTAACTGGTGACTCTAAATTGAGCGTAGGTGTGAATGTGAGTGTGAATGGTTGTCTGTGTCTATGTGTCAGCCCTGTGATGACCTGGCGACTTGTCCAGGGTGTACCCCGCCTTTCACCCGTAGTCAGCTGGGATAGGCTCCCGCTTGCCTGCGACCCTGTAGAACAGGATAAAGCAGCTAGAGATAATGAGATGAGATGAGAAGGGGTCTCGAGTGTCAGTGTTTTGTAAGAGTCAGAAGCAAAGCTGTAGCTTTTAGTTTTCAGAAAACTTCAGAACAGAGGAGTTTACATTTTTTTCGTGTATCAATAACATGACAAGTTGCATTCTTATCTCATTAACTTCAAGAGAAAAAGAGAAAAAAAAGAGGCTTGTGAGGGAACGACGGTTTATAGCTGATATAATGTAAGTGGGAACAGGAAGTGAGCTGTTTCACAGACATTACATGACATTATATGTAACTATTAATGGATAAAAAGTATAAAGGTTCATTCTTTCATGAATTAAAAATTGTAATCATTAGAAAAATGCTGTGTTCGAGGAATATAACACCTGGAGATGTGCTGCTATAGGAAAATAATCAACTTCAGGGGAGTAAAAGTACCTCCGCTTCATCACCACACTTATTTATTTTACTCTGACAGCATGATATTTAAGAATTATTCCATGAAATCTAGTCGTACATGAGCTGATTGTCAGGTTCTATGGACATTCTAGCCTGCTGTTCATTTACCTGGCCACTAGATGTCACCATTTCAGCATTGTATTTTCTTTTGCCCTTGTTTTCTTGGGCTACACTTGTCTTCATGCTATTGGCTAATTTAATCATTGATGGCAAGTAGTTGATTGGTTGGCCTATATATAGGAGTCTGTTTTCTTTTCACTCTGCTGAGTTCTCGTCCTTGTTTTTCACTATAGCTGTTTGCTCCACTGTTCTGAACTGCCTTTTTGACCTCTGCATCTGTTTTGCTAAGAAGAGGATTGTTTTGCTTTGGACTATCTCTATTGGACTTAAACTTTGAACTCTGACTTATAGACTGCTGATTATGAATGATTTTTGAACTTTGAACTTTTGTGCCAAGAACTGTTTTGCCATTTTTTTTTTATTCCTGATTTTTTTGTGCGTTTTAATGACTGACCTTTTGCCTTATTGAATCTGGAGTTATACGTGCTAAAGATTTATTTGGATTTTTGTAATTTGATCAGGTGCTCTCAGTAAAGACTTCCATTTTTGAAAACGCTAATTCTCTGCATCTCTGTCCTGAATCTGTCTCCTTCCGAGGGTGGCTTTGTGGTTTGAGAGGTTCAATCCCCATCTCAACCAAAACCGTGACAGAAGAACTCAGCAGCAATGGATGGAGCAGAGGATATATCACTCACCCTCCAGCACCTGGTAGCAGCCGTCACCAGCCAAGAGGACACCATGCGCCGTCATGAAGAGGTCTTAGCCCAGTGGGGGGCTGAAATGGGAAGACAAGTTGGCATGCTGACCAAGATCCACCAGGCCCTCCAACTTCGTCAACCTACACAACCAGCCCCTTCAGCCTCTTCAGCTCCTCCTGCCCCTACAGCCACATCTTCCAACGAGCCAACAGCGTCTCTTCCTGTGCCCAGCCATGAGCCCCGCCTGCCTGCCCCAGAGAGGTACAGTGGAGACCCTAAGGGTTGCAGGGGCTTTCTAACCCAGTGCCGTCTGTCCTTCGACCTCCAGCCTGCTGCCTACCCAACAGAGCATTCCCGAGTGGCCTACATCGTCACACTCTTGACTGGGAGAGCCCTGGCCTGGGCCACAGCCCTCTATGAAAGCAACAGCCCTGTTTGTGCTTCCTTCTTGTCCTTCTCCAAGGAGATGTTGAAGGTCTTCTCCCCAGAAGTCAGCGGTCGCACAGCAGCCAACAAACTTCTCCAACTTCGCCAAGGCCGTCAGTCGGCAGTGGACTATGCCATTCAGTTCCGCACCCTAGCGGTGGAAAGCGGCTGGGGAGAGCAGGCCTTGCTCGCTACCTTCTACAGTGGATTGGCTGACCGCATCAAGGATGAGCTAGCTTCGTGGGAGGAGGCTGAATACCTCGAGTCCTTGATCTCTCTAGTCATCTCGAGTCATCGAGGCTGCAGGAACGAAACAAAGCCCCGAAAAGCTCCTTTTACCAAGCAGTTCCAGTCCGTAGCAGCCCAGCAGTCGACTCCTCTGATGGAGGACCGGAGCCCATGCAGCTGGGGGGAACTCGACTGTCTCAGGCAGAATGTGATGGGCGAATGAGGGAGCATTGCTGCATTTACTGCGGAAAGCCTGGACATTTTCGCAGCACCTGCCCAGAACTCCTGGGAAAAGCCAAACCCTGTTCAGCCCCAGGAGATCTGTGATGGGGGTGACACTGTCTCCTGATTTCCCATCCACCGGATTCTTCGTTCCTGTAACTCTCTCCTGGGATCACCAGCTGCACTCTCTCCAGGCCTTTATTGACTCTGGTGCTGCCGGCAATTTCATGGACCTCTCTCTAGCACAACATCTTGGGATTCCCACATCTGGCCTTGATCCCCCTTTGTCAGTGACTGCCTTAGATGGATGGCCTTTGGGTGGGGGTCTTGTCGATCTAATGTCCTCTACTGTTCATGTACGGATCGACAGTCACCAGGAGGAACTGTCATTCCATTTAATCCAGTCCCCAGAGTTTCCCATAGTCCTTGGATTCCCCTGGCTGACTCGCCACAACCCTCATCTAGATTGGGGCTCACGCACGATCCTCCAGTGGGGCCCCACTTGCCATGCCAGCTGTCTTGTCTCAAGTACCTGTCCCGAGTTTCTCAAGCCTCTCGAGTTGTCCCAAGCCCTTCCTGAGTTGTCCCGAGTGCCTCCTGAGTATCATGACTTGAGAGAAGTGTTCTGGAAAGGAAAAGCAGCGGCCCTACCACCTCACAGACCCTATGATTGTGCCATTGACCTGCTGCCCAGCACTTGTCCACCTAGGGGTCGCATCTTCTCACTCTCTGCGCCAGAACGCCTAGCCATGGAACAGTATATCAAGGAGTCACTGTCCTCAGGCTTCATTCAACCCTTCTCTTCTCCAGCCGGAGCTGGCTTCTTTGTGGGCAAGAAGGATGGAGGCCTGAGGCCTTGCATCGATTACAGAGGACTCAACAAGATTACTATCCGTAACCGTTACCCCCTGCCACTAATGTCATCAGTTTTCGAACTCCTGCAAAGCGCCACCATCTTTACCAAATTGGACCTTCGCAACGCCTACCATCTGGTCCGAATTCGTGAAGGAGATGAGTGGAAGACTGCGTTTAACACCCCAACTGGCCACTATGAATACCAGGTCATGCCCTTTGGACTCACAAACGCCCCTGCTGTGTTCCAGGCCCTAATTAATGACGTCCTTCATGACATGCTGAACAGATTTGTTTTTTTTTATTTAGATGACATTTTGATTTTTTCTAAGACCCCCTCCAAGCACATCCAGCATGTCCGACAAGTTCTCAGTCGCCTCCTCAAGAACAACCTTTTTGTTAAAACTGAGAAATGTGAATTTCATGTTCCCAAGGTGTCCTTTCTCGGCTATGTCTCTGAGGGGAGGATTCTCATGGACCCTAAGAAGGTGGAAGCAGTACAGGATTGGCCTGTCCCCAACACAATCAAAGAGACACAGAGATTCTTGGGCTTTGCAAATTTCTACCGGAGGTTCATCCATAACTTCAGCTCCATTGCTGCCCCCATCTCTGCGCTCACTCGAAAATGCCACTCCCCCTTCTCATGGACTCCTGAGGCTGGCCAGGCATTCAGGGCTCTCAAGCAGCGCTTCGCCTCTGCTCCCATCCTCCATCATCCTGACCCCACTCGACCATTCATCATGGAGGTGGATGCCTCTAATGTAGGGTTTGGAGCAGTCTTATCCCAGAGATCCTCTGACGGCAAAGTCCACCCTTGTGCCTATTTCTCTCGCAAGTTCTCAGTCAGAGAAGAATTATGACATGGGCAACCGGGAACTCCTGGCAGTTAAGCTGGCATTGGAAGAGTGGAGACAGTGGCTAGAGGGGGCTCATCATCCCTTCCTAGTGTGGACTGACCATAAGAATCTGCAATATATCCAGCAGGCTAAGCGGCTGAACCCTCGCCAGGCAAGGTGGGCCCTCTTCTTCAACAGATTCGACTTTACGCTCTCCTACAGACCAGGCTCTAAGAATCTCAAACCTGATGCACTTTCACACCAATTCCAGCCAGGCAGTCTAGAGAGCCCCCCGGAGACAATCATCCCAAGTTCACGGCTCATTGCACCCGTCCGCTGGGGCATAACATCTATAGTTCAGCAAGCACTGCGCAATGACCCTGGCCCTGATAATATTCCTGCAGGTCTCTTGTTTGTTTCCAGGTCTGCACGTGGTTAAGTTCTCCAGTGGGGTCACTCCTCCCAACTGGCAGTCCATCCTGGGTCATGTCGAACACTGGAGTTCCTTCAGCGTCACTTCTGGTGGCCAGATATGAAGGAGGATGTGCAGATCTTCATGGCCAGCTGTCCCAACTGCGTCCAGGGTAGAGTGTGGATCGGGCCGATTTTTTTCTGTCCGAGACCGGCCCGCATCCGACAGAGCGATGCTCGAAACCGACCCGAGTCCGAAAGGAATTGAGATATTTGTGCCCGAGCCCGACCGAAGCCCGAAGCCATTTAAATCACACTATTTTCATTAGCCTACTAAAGACCCATGTATGATATTTTGTGTGGAAAGTGTGTGGTTTTATCAACAAACTGAAAAGGGCATTTTGAGTCATCAACACTGGTGAGCGCTTTAAGCGCACGCTTGGAGCAAGTCTGCCAGGCTCATGTAGTCTACTCACTTAACGTAAGCAAACCAAAAATAACGGAACAGCAGAACAAATCCACAACATTCAGACAAAGGCCCAATCCCAATTCTAATTTCTACCCCTACCCCTTCCCCTTGGCCCTTCCCCTTGAAACTGAGCTACAAGGGATAGGGCTTGAAATTCAACCCCTACGTATTGGGATAGCCCTTCAACGATCGCATACGTCATCGCGTACCTCCGTCAGTGTTTACGTTAGCAAAACGCGACCAAATGCGTCACTGGCTGCAACCAGCCGCTACAGTCAGAGCCAGAAATCTCTGCTGGCAGGGTGTGATTTGTTAACTAACACCACTGAATGGGATATCTTTGGCACTTCGTGCACCACATCCGACAGAATGAGGTGTCAGAACACTCATGTAAACAATAAAAGCGAGAATAACAGAACAAAACGTACGCAGTCAAGCAACCGAAAACAATACTCACTCCCAAAGCTTTTTAGCAGCAGCTTGGATTTCAGAAATCACTGCTCATTCTCAGCTCAAAAGCGAATCAAGCGGCGTGTTTCCTCTGGATAACAACTTAAAACACGTAAATAATGGAGAAAATACATTTATGACAATCTTTCGCCACGGGAACCGCCATCTTTCTGAAATCTGCATGAAATCTCGCTGAAATCCGCATGGCATTGTGGGAAATCACTCAAACCCCTTCGTTCAGAGTCAGCTCCAGGAAAATCTCCGTTTGGAGGGGTACAGAAGCCCTACCCCTTCCCCTACCCCTCCGCGTTAACTGGGATTGGGATACCCCTACCCCTTCACGTGAACACGCAAAATGGAGGGGAAGGGCCAAGGGGTATGTCCAAGGGGTGAAATGGGATTTGGCCAAAGGGTTCTGTTGACCTAATAAATACTAGGCCATTTAATGAAATTCAACAAATAATTGAAATGAAAATCCCGCTGTCTGTCTGCACATGTCATAAACACACACTCGCGTGTGCACCAAAATAACATAGCCACAATATTGCCGTAAAGCCATCACATAGCCTACAAATAGGCCTAACCAAGATATTATATGGGCCTAGGTCTGTAAATTAAATTAACTTCTGCTCCCAGCACGGTAACAATAGCCTATTGGCCAAACATAAATGGTTTAGGGGGATTAACAAAAACACTCACCATTCAAACAGGGAATTATTTACATTTACATGAGTCCATCCAAAGATTATGCTAATCCATATGCTTGTGGAGAAAAAGGATTGCATCAACGGTGGATGGCTTCAAGGCTGTCCTCCTCTGCTCAATTGTCCTGCCAGCAGGGCTGAAGTTGCGCTTGCTGCTGCTGCTGGCTGGTACGGCAAGGATATATCAAATCCCACACACAGCTATGACACGTATGAAGCGAAACTGGTTTAAAGTGACTGCTTTTAAATTTACACGTTAATTTTACACAAAGTCTTATCGTGAGCATACAGTACTGTATGTCCAAGCCCGACCCAAGCCCGAGCATAATTTCTAAATATTTGTTCGAGTCCGACCGAGCCCGTCGGGTTCCGACGGGTCCCGACGGGCTTCGATCGGGTTTCCATGCCTTGGTCCAGGGAAAGGATCCACGGCAGAGGACCCAGGGCCTGCTCCACCCCTTGCCCATTCCTTGCAGACCATGGTCGCACATCTCCCTTGACTTTATCACTGGCCTGCCTACCTCTGAAGGTAACACTACCATTCTTGTTATTATTGATAGATTCTCTAAAGCCTGTCGCTTCTTGCCTTTGTCCAAATTGCCCTCTGCCTCTGAAACTGCCAGACTAATATGTGACCATGTGTTCCGAGTCTTTGGTCTCCCCCAAGATGTCGTCTCAGACCGTGGACCCCAGTTTACTTCCTGCAAGCTAATCAGGGCGACTGCGAGCCTCTCGTCTGGCTTCCATCCCCAGTCTAATGGGCAGACAGAGAGACTGAATCAAGACCTTGAAGCCACCTTGAGATGCATGGTCTCGACCAATCCCACCTCCTGGTGCTCCCAACTCCCATGGGCTGAATACACTCACAACACGCTGAAGTGCTCAGCTATAGGTATGTCACCCTTTGAGTGCCAGTTTGGCTACCAACTGCCTTTGTTCCCTGAACAGGATGTGGATGCTGGGGTCCCGTCTGCCTAGCAATTTGTGCGGCCGTGTCGGCGTATGTGGGGTAGAGCCAGATGTGCCTTGCTGAAAGCCTCCCGACAGTACCAGCAGCAGTCCAATCGCCGTCGGAGGTTGATCACCTTCCGACCTGGCCAGAGGGTCTGGCTTTCAGCTCGGGATCTTCCTCTGAGGGTGGAGTACCGGAAGCTGGCGCCGCGGTTCATTGGTCCCTTCAAGGTGCTCCGCCGGGTCAACCCTGTGGCCTACACTCTACAGCTGCCCCGCTCCATGAGGGTCCACCCGACCTTCCATGTCTCCCGTCTCCACCCAGTGGTCACTTCACCGCTGTCTCCTGCTCCTCGGCCACCGCCACCTCCTCGGCTCATCGATGGCCGGGCCACGTACACGGTCAACCGGCTCCTGGATTCCCACTGTGTCCGTGGGTCTCTTCAGTATCTGGTGGACTGGGAGGGGTATGGGCCGGAGGAGCGCTCCTGGGTGCCGTCCAGAGACATACTTGACCACTCCTTGGTTAGAGACTTCCATCGCTTGCGTCCTGATCGGCCTGGGATAGTCAGGAGACGATCTTAGGGGGGAGGTTCTGTCAGGTTCTATGGACATTCTAGCCTGCTGTTCATTTACCTGGCCACTAGATGTCACCATTTCAGCATTGTATTTTCTTTTACCCTTGTTTTCTTGGGTTACACTTGTCTTCATGCTATTGGCTAATTGAATCATTGATGGCAAGTAGTTGATTGGTTGGCCTATATAAAGGAGTCTGTTTTCTTTTCACTCTGCTGAGTTCTCCTGTGAGCCACCATGTGAGTTCTTGTCCTTGTTTTTCACTATAGCTGTTTGCTCCACTGTTCTGAACTGCCTTTTTGACCTCTGCATCTGTTTTGCTAAGAAGAGGATTGTTTTGCTTTGGACTATCTCTATTGGACTTAAACTTTGAACTCTGACTTATTTTTTGGACACTTAGAAGCCTGTGATTTTCTGTTGGATTTTGTAACCTGGGACTGGATCGTTTAGATTACCATAGACTGCTGATTATGAATGATTTTTGAACTTTGAACTTTTGTGCCAAGAACTGTTTTGCCATTTTTTTTTTTTTTTTGGATTCCTGATTTTTTTGTGCGTTTTAATGACTGACCTTTTGCCTTATTGAATCTGGAGTTATATGTGCTAAAGATTTATTTGGATTTTTGTAATTTGATCAGGTGCTCTCAGTAAAGACTTCCATTTTTGAAAACGCTAATTCTCTGCATCTCTGTCCTGAATCTGTCTCCTTCCGAGGGTGGCCTTGTGGTTTGAGAGGTTCAATCCCCATCTCAACCAAAACCGTGACACTGATAGTTGACAAGGCACGTAGCACTGAGATTGAGTGGAATAACTGTTTTATTTTATCTACATTCACTGGATTTTGAGAAACAGACCATTTTTTATTTTTTGCAAATTTGATAAAAGCTTTATACAAAACGTCTGACAATCATTTCCGCTTAGAATGGTAAAAAAAGTGAAAGGAGCAATTTGTGAAAAATGCGATAATTATTGTAAATTAAAAAAAGAAGGTACTTTTTATTCCTTTTTTTTTACTTTTTTGTCTTTTTTGGGGTTTTGCTTTCAAGTAGTTCCCCCCCGGTTGGTTCAGCATCATGCTACACCATTATGTTTTTCTCTACTCACAGGATATGAACTGATAATAAATTGTGTTCTTCTTTTTTTGCAGATTATTGGAATCAAGATCATCTCTAATGGGAACATAAAGAGACCTTCAGCATGTATAAACTCTGTTTTCAGGCATGTTCGGTGTAAGTGGTTTCCCTGAGCCACCTTTTCTTTTTGACTTGATGCATATGTTACAGTTAGGTCCATACATATTTAGACATTGATAAATGTATTGTTATTTAAGCTGTGTATCACAGTGCAATGCCACTGAAACTGAATAGTGAATATGAGCTGAGGTGATTGACTTGGCCATTGCAGAACATTCCATTTCCTTTCTTTAAAA
The DNA here is from genome assembly GCF_027579695.1 of Neoarius graeffei. NCBI lineage: Eukaryota > Metazoa > Chordata > Actinopteri > Siluriformes > Ariidae > Neoarius > Neoarius graeffei. Next base: position 3,732,030 of record NC_083578.1, read on the forward strand.
AGTATGTGGCTGCTTTCAAAATATGCTTTGAAAGCAGGGCATACTTCCTGGCTTCCAAATTGTTTGTGACGAGTCTTTTTTCCAGGAGTGTTGGCGTTCATCACTGATCTTTTTTTTTTTTTCTCTACAAATAATTTTCCAGTATCCTTTTAATTTTTGATTGGACTTTCACTTTCCTTTTTCCACATTTAAATTTTTTTCAAAAGAACACCCAGACCGGAAGCTTTCTTTTTTTTCTCCTCCCACATACGATAAAGACCGCAAGCAGAGGCCATCCACATTGGATCTGCTTTAATATCAACAGATCCTCAATTAAGGTACATGAATCCATTCATCATGGCACACCTTCAGCTTGTTCAGTGTGCTGAGTGCAGGATGTTTAGTCATTCTTCCTCCGTCACTAGTGATGGCTTTATTTGTGACAAGTGCAAATTAGTTAGCTCTCTGATGGAGAAGATTGCAGCTTTGGAGGTGCATATCCAGACTTTAGAGAAGGCTAGTGAGAATGAGAACAGTGTAATTTCTGCAGGGGAAAGTCTGGATGCCCTAGGTGGAGTTAGTAATCCCCCAACTCCGGCATTAGAGTCCTCACAGCGGGGTGAATAGGTGATGACTCAGTAGCATAAGTGTAGAACCAAATCTACCGCTGAGGCTCACCCACGGGAGCACCACTCCTCTCTGCTTCACGTGTCAAACAGGTTTGGCCTCCTCATGCACCCACTGAGAAACCTGAAAGAGCTCTGGTTATAGGAGACTATCATATGGCACGTGAAATTAGTTAGGCCTTTAGGGTCACCAGCAGCTTTAGTCAGGTGTATACCGAGAGCCAGGGCACTGGACATAGCAGGTAATCTTAGGTTCTTAGCCAAGCACAGGTTCTAATTATCCATGCAGGAGCTAATGATAAACACCTTCGTCAGTCTGAGGTTACTAAGAGTAACTTTGTAGAGGTGTTTAAATTAGCGAAGGCGATGTCGGATGCTGTAGTATGCTCTAGCCCCATCCCAATGTGGTGTGGTAATGTAGCTTACAGTAGGTTATGGTCACTGAACTGCTGGTTGTCCAGGCGGTGCTCTGAAAACAGTGTGGGCTTTATAGATAATCGGGCTAATTTTGAGGGCACTGCTGGTCTGTTATGCTTGGTTCACACATTGGCTTTTCAGCCCTGCGTATGTACAGTATATCAAGATACGTGGCGGTAAGAAAGGAATGTCACAGCATTGCCAGCTTACATAGCTAATACTCTAGGATGTGTAACATGATCTCCTTGTATGCCAGTGTGCGGCGTATTTTTAAGTCTGTATTTAAAAATCCATAGCACATACATAGCAGCTTTGATACATCACACATGTCACATGTACACCATAAAAACGAAAGCTTTGCAGCAGTGATGCAGTGGGAACATTGCACGAACACCTATTATGTCGTGTGTATGGTTTAGTTGACATGTGTCTGATGAAGGTGGCTCCGGGGCTGGCTGGGTGGATGCGGCTGATGTCTTCCTTTGCCCTTCTTGGGTCCTGACTTCTTTGCTGGCATGATGCTTTCTTGACTGTGAATATATAGCATGAAGTGAGTCCTCCTGGATACAGTTATATACACCAGCCTCGTCTAACTGGCAGAGGAGGAGGCGTCACGGTTATTTATAATGATTATCTAGGTGTAACACACAAACCTGGTTATAAATTTAATACATTTGAAGTTCTTCAAACAAGCATAACATATGTAGCCACAAAAAATAAGTTGACCTAGTTATTTCTGTTACTTATTATTTACAGGCCCCCAGGGCCATATTCTGAGTTTCTGAATTTGTGGATTTTATCTCAGATCTGGTTATTTCCTTAGACAAAGCTTTAGTTGTCGGAGATTTTAATATTCACTTCGATAACCCAGAAGACCCTTTGAAAACAGTGTTTGTGTCCATTTTAGATTCAGTAGGGATTAATCAATGTCATAGGACCGACCCATAATGGTGGTCACACCCTTGATCTAATACTAACATTTGGGTTAAACATAGAAAATATAGTCACACTTCCACAGTCTGAAGTTATCTCAGATCATTGTCATCTTATTCAAAATATGTCTGAGTAATAATATATGCACCTCACCACGCTACTGTATTAAATGTACATTCACGTCAACTACTGCACAGAGCTTTATAAATGATCTCCCAGAGTTATCAACTTTGATTGGGTCACTGTCAGCCCCTGCAGAACTTGATCAGGCAACTGAATGCTTAGAGTCAACATTCTGCTATACTTTAGATAATGTAGCTCCTCTTAAAAGGAAAATGATTAGAGAGAAATAAATTAGTACCTTGGTATAATAATGACACTTGCACTTTAAAACAAACCACTCGAAAATTGGAATGTAAATGGCATCAAACAAAATTGGTAGCGTTCAAATTAGCGTGGAAGGAGAGCTTCCTGAAGTATAGAAAAGCTCTTAGTGCTGCTAGATCAACATATCTCTCTTCCCTAATAGAAGATAACAAAAATAATCCTAGATTCCTATTTAATACTGTAGCAAAATTAACCAGGAATAAGTCCACTATAGACACATGCACACCTGCAGTATGTAGTAGCAACGACTTCATGAATTTTTTCAGTGATAAAATTGAAAATATCCAACAAAAAATTCAAACGACTAATTAAGGCCAGACAGTTTAAGTGACAATTTAAGTAACCCTGTAGTTAACAATATAACTGTATCAGATCAGCAATTATAATGTTTTACTCCCCTTAGATAAATCAAGCTAATTTCATTAATCTCAGCATTAAAATCCTCAACTTGTGTACTAGATCCCTTATCTACATGACTATTCAAACAGATCACGGGCGATTGCTCTAAGACAACGAGGGAGGCTCAGCCTCTAAAAATGACGAACATCGTGTAGGATGAATTGCGCTAGGCTTATGTTATAGCCAACCTTATAACATTGCTATTTCAGATCCAGAATCATAGAAATATATGTGCTCAACCCACTACAGTGCAAAATCATTCCGTTATAACTTCCCCCAGTTCGCCTAATGTGTGCGTGAGTTTTTCCCCCTCGTGACAGCGCGATGCAGCCCAGCCTCAGTGCACTTCAATGGCATTTGGGAGCTATGCGCTTGTCAATCTCAAAATGCAAGACGGTTATTGGACAAATACTGCGAAAACGCCCGCCCACGGACTCCGAGCCTCACAGTGGGAGGGACATGGCAGTTTCCGCGAGGAGACTGGTGATTGGTGAAAGCGGCCGGATATTTTCTTTGACAGCTCGTTTCAACTATAGACAGGCAGCGGTGAATTTCAGTTCAGCCCCATGCAGATTCGCAATTGCTGTGGTGTATTGTAAGAGATCAGCTTGCATTTCGATTTCATTCATTATATACGGTTTCTACCAGCTTTTTTAGTTTGTATATATTTTCATTGTAAATAAAGTGTAAATATAGTGTTGTCAAGTTTGCTATCTTAGTTCCAGAAATTTCGTTTATTTGAGTGACTGAACTTGAACTTGAGGGGACTAGTTAGCTAGCAAGAAAGCTGCGCACGGATGCCAAGCATTGCTGATTTAATTTTGGCGAAGCCATTTGCCAGTCTTCCTTTCGAGGAAAAAATTAAAATTAAAGAGCAGGGTAGACCAACGCCTCAAATTGACTTGGTGAAAAAGGTAGGGAATAATACTCGTTCCTTTCAGCTCTCCTGGTACGAGAAAGTGAATTGGCTAACAGCAAGTGACCCACATCAACAACAGTAAATAGGCTACTTTAGTAATATGTCATGGATGGACCAAAAATATAGAATCTATTTAAAATGTTTATGCTGAGTATATTTGTAAGCGACCCTACGTGTGGGTGGAGCACAGAGGACGGCAGGACAGAGATCAGGTTTTATAAATGGCTTTATTGCCACACTTTTCAGTATCACAATAACATTCACCGACGCACAGCCGGCGTCTGGTTCAGGGCTGAGCTCCTTCTGCTCTCGCTCTCCCTCCTGATATAGGGCGCAGTCACTGGGAAGACACACAAACAGGTTAATTGCTCTCAGGTGACGTGATTCTGCCACTTACCTTCCCTGACTCCGCCCTCCTGTCACAGACCGGCGCTTGACCACGCCCCCGCTGCCACATACCCCCACCGCCCGACTCAGGCCGGGCGGCCGTCCGGCCTGCAGCCGACTCCCCCCCCCCCTTGACGGGAGAGGAAGTCCGCCACGACCATCTGCGCCCCCGGCCTGTGGACCACCTTGAAATTAAAGGGTTGGAGCGCCAGATACCAACGGGTGATCCGCACGTTGGCATCTTTCATGCGGTGGAGCCACTGGAGGGGCGCGTGGTCCGAACAGAGGGTGAAAGGGCGCCCCAGCAGGTAGTACCGGAGGGCAAGAACCGCCCACTTGATGGCCAGACACTCTTTCTCTATGGTGCTGTAGCGCCCCTCACGCACCGACAGCTTCCTGCTGATATACAGGACAGGGCGGTCCTCCCCCTCCACCTCCTGGGACAAAACCGCCCCCAGCCCTCTGTCCGACGCATCGGTCTGCAACATAAAAGGGAGAGAAAAGTCAGGGGAGTGTAGAAGTGGCCCCCCACACAGTGCAGCCTTTACCTCTGAGAAAGCCCGCTGGCACTGCTCCGTCCACTGGACCGGATCTGGTGCCCCCTTTTTAGTGAGATCAGTCAGCGGGCTGGTGACGTCCGAATAATTAGGTATAAACCTGCGATAATAGCCAGCCAGCCCCAGGAACTGTCTCACCCCCTTTTTGGTCTTGGGCCTCGGGCAGGCCGCAATTGCTGCCGTCTTATTAATTTGGGGACGCACCTGCCCGTTGCCCAAGTGGAAGCCCAGATACCGTACTTCCACCCGCCCAATCGCACACTTCTTTGGGTTGGCTGTGAGCCCCGCTCGCCTCAGCGACCTAAGGACGGCCCTCAGATGTTCGAGGTGCCGCTGCCAGTCATTGCTATAGATGATTATGTCATCTAAATATGCTGCCGCATATGTGGCGTGAGGGCGGAGGACTCTGTCCATCAGCCGCTGAAACGTTGCGGGGGCCCCAAACAGCCCAAACGGAAGGGTGACGAATTGGTGTAAACCAAACGGTGTGGAAAAGGCCGTTTTTTCTCGGGATAGTGGAGTCAAGGGGATCTGCCAATATCCCTTCGTTAAATCCAGTGTCGAATAAAAGCGAGCAGTGCCGAGTCGATCGAGCAACTCATCAATACGAGGCATTGGGTACGCTTCGAATTTAGACACCGCGTTGACTTTTCTATAGTCCACACAGAACCGGACCGACCCGTCGGCCTTGGGTACCAAGACCACCGGGCTGCTCCAGTCACTGTAGGACTCCTCGACGATGCCCATTTCGAGCATGGTCTGAAGTTCTTCCCGAACCACCTTTTTTTTGTGTTCAGGTAGCCTGTAAGGGCGGCTACGCACTACCACCCCCGGGGGCGTCTCTATGTGGTGCTCTATGAGGTTAGTGCGACCGGGCAGGGGCGAGAACACATCCGAAAACTCGGTCTGCAACTGGGCGACCTCCGTGAGTTGGGTCGGGGAGAGGTGGTCTCCACAGGGGACCGGAGAGGTACGTGATGCCAATGTCCCTTTTTGAACCTCCGGCCCCAGCTCCGCCTTCTCTGGAACTACCGACACCAACGCCACGGGGACCTCCTCGTTCCAGAGTTTAAGCAGGTTGAGGTGGTAAATCTGTAACGCCCCACCCCTGTCCGTTCGCCTCACCTCATAGTCGACGTCCCCGACTCGCCGTGTGACCTCAAAGGGTCCTTGCCACTTGGCGATCAATTTGGAGCTCGACGTGGGCAACAGTACGAGTACCTTATCTCCCGGAGTGAACTCTCTAAGGCGCGTACCCTTGTTGTACAGGCGGGCTTGCCGTTCCTGGGCCTGCCGCAAATTCTCCTGAGTTAGGTGGGTGAGCGTGTGGAGTTTTGCGCGCAGGTCCATAACGTACTGAATTTCGTTCTTACTTTGTGAAGGTCCCTCCTCCCAATTTTCCCGCAGCACGTCCAGGATGCCGCGCGGCTTACGCCCATATAATAATTCAAACGGGGAGAACCCCGTGGAGGCTTGGGGGACCTCTCGCACTGAGAACAGCAAGGGTTCGAGCCACTTATCCCAGTTACGTGCGTCCTCACTTACGAATTTTTTAATAATATTTTTGAGGGTGCGGTTGAATCGTTCCACTAAACCGTCCGTTTGTGGGTGATACACGCTGGTGCGGATCGGCTTAATCCCCAATAACCCATACAGTTCGCGCAGTGTTCGTGACATAAACGTAGTGCCTTGATCAGTCAGAATCTCTTTCGGGATTCCAACTCGGGAGATGACGCGGAAGAGTGCCTCTGCAATACTGCGTGCTGAGATATTGCGCAGAGGCACTGCTTCCGGGTATCGCGTTGCATAGTCCACCAGAACTAATATAAAGCGGTACCCTCGTGCTGACCGATCTAATGGCCCGACGAGATCCATCCCAATTCTCTCAAACGGGGTCTCGATTAACGGTAGAGGGCGCAAAGGCGCTTTTGGAATGGCCGCTGGGTTTACTAACTGGCATTCGCGGCATGCCGTACACCACCTACGGACATCGCCGCGAATCCCCGGCCAATAGAAACGGGCCATTATTCGGGCTAGTGTTTTATCCTGCCCTAAGTGTCCAGCCATGGGATTAAAGTGAGCCGCCTGGAATACCAATTCCCGGCGGCTCTTCGGAATTAAAAGCTGCGTGACTCGCTCTTTCGTTTGAGTGTCCTGCGTCACTCGGTATAATCTATCCTTCATAATCGCGAAGTAGGGGAAGGACGCGGTGGCGTTCGGCTGGAGCGTTTGACCATCGATTACTCTCACTTGGTCAAACGCATGCCGCAGAGTCTCGTCTTGCGACTGCTCTAATGGGAAATCCGCGAGGGATTCCCCAATAGAGAGAGGAGGAGCCGGCGGCTCCTCACTCTGACGCGAAGATGACGTAGACGGCTCTGTGACAGCTGCTCCCGCCAAAGCGACACCGGGACCTCCCCCTGTCAAATGGCAGGACCCACTCTCGACTAGGCGTGTCATTAAACCCCGAAATCCCGGCCAATCAGTCCCCAAAATTAGAGAGTGGGTAAGGCGAGGATTAACCGCCGCCTTTACTATGAATTTTTCCCCTCTGAAAATAATGTGGACCGACACCAAAGGGTAGCTGTGAACATCCCCGTGCACACATAACACCTTCACCCCTTGTGCTCCCCCCAATGCCTCGTTTTGAACCAGGCTTTGGCGAATTGAGGTCTGATTACAACCAGAATCCACCAACGCCTGATATGTAGCCCCTTGGATACTCACCGGTATGCGATACGCTCCGGCCCGATCGAGGGCGGCCTCTGGCGCGTCGGGGATCCGAACCACCGCGCCCACTTCCATTGCCGTGCACTGCTGTTGAAGGTGGCCCGGTTCCCCGCAGCGCCAGCAAACCGGCCCGGGCTTTCCCTCTGCACCGGTGATCTGGGGCTCACTCACCTGAGGTGGGGGAGAGACAGACACAGAAGGGAGAAACGGGAGGGCACCGCGGGTGCGGCGGGCCGGCTGGGGGGGTGCCGGCCCCCGCCTCCGCGGAGGGGGAATGGGGCGAGGACAGGACACAGGAGGAGGGGGAGAGAGAGAGAGAGAAGAGGAGAGAAGAGATGCCATCTGCTGTCCTGCCGCCGGGACAGCCGCCAGATGATCCTCCGCCAGCTCGACTGCCTGATCCAGCGACGCCGGGCGGTGGCACTGGACCCACTCCGCGGTTCCGGCTGGTAAGCGGGCGACGAACTGTTCCAGTACCACCTGGTCGACGATTCCCTCGGCGTCGCGATCGTTGGCCCTCAGCCACCGCCAGCAGGCGTCCCGGAGCTGCTGGCCGAACGCGAACGGCCGGCCGACTTCCTCCAGTCGCAGCGCGCGGAAGCGCTGGCGCTGTTGCTCCGGTGTGCGCCCCACGCGCTGGAGGACGGCCCGGCGGAGGTCCGCGAAGGCCAGCCGGCGGTCGGCGGGGAGCTGTAGCGCGGCCAGCTGTGCCTCTCCCGTGAGCAGGGGGAGGAGGCGCGCCGCGCGCTGCTCCATCGGCCACCCCGAGGCTTCGGCGACCTGTTCAAACAACGTGATGAACGCCTCGGGGTCGTCCTGCGGGCCCATCTTGGTGACAATGAGGGGAGACGGGCCCGCGGCCGGAGCGCTGGTGGACCCCGCCGACGCGAGGAGATGCCGGAACGCCTCGCGATCTTCCTGCTGGGCCAGCACCAGGGCTTCGAAGCGCTGCTCCTGCTCCTTTCGGAGCGTGACGAGTGCCTGGTGCTGGCTTTGCTGAGCCGTGGCGAGGGCGTGGACCAGATCGGCGAACGGGGAGGATTCCATGGGGCTGCTGGTTTGGTGCTCCACTGTCCCGGGTTTCGGCACCACTGTAAGCGACCCTACGTGTGGGTGGAGCACAGAGGACGGCAGGACAGAGATCAGGTTTTATAAATGGCTTTATTGCCACACTTTTCAGTATCACAATAACATTCACCGACGCACAGCCGGCGTCTGGTTCAGGGCTGAGCTCCTTCTGCTCTCGCTCTCCCTCCTGATATAGGGCGCAGTCACTGGGAAGACACACAAACAGGTTAATTGCTCTCAGGTGACGTGATTCTGCCACTTACCTTCCCTGACTCCGCCCTCCTGTCACAGACCGGCGCTTGACCACGCCCCCGCTGCCACAATATTATATTGGAATATATATTTTTCTGGATATGAATTAAACACAGCTACAATTTGGAAAACATTTTTAAACAAAAACACAGCCGAGAACATTTCACACTACAGACCTGGATTAAAAGTGAAGGGTCATCAAAATTGTCAATAAAACATTTCTCAGTCAAAATAAGTAAAATATAGGGAAAGTGTCATTGAATGAAATGTGTGGCCCCCAGCTCTACTGCTGAGGTTCCTGACAAAGAGCTGCTTTCAATAATGATCAATTTTTAAACAACATGCCACAATTTTAAAATATACCCCCCCCCCCCCCTCATGTATATTGGACAGTAGGCTAATGGGCCAAAAGAGCCTGTTATTTCACAGTTTGTGACCCTGCCAACAATCAGCCAGATCAGAGGCAAGAGTATGGGCAAAATTGATGTGTTTTTTTTTCTTTTAAAATCTGGAAATATCGTAACCGACCAGCCTCCCCTGTTTGAAAGACTACCAGCCACCACTGAAACAGATAATACCTGAAGTAATTGAACCGCTTCTAAAAATAATAAATTTTTCTATTAGGATTGGTTTTGTGCCCAAATCCTTTAAACTAGCAGTTATCAAACCCCTGATTAAAAAAACCTGACCTCGATCCTTGTCAGCTGTCCAGTTATCAGCCAATATCAAACCTCCCCTTTATCTCCAAGATCCTTGAAAAAGCTGTGGCACAGCAGTTATGCTCATATTTACATAGGAATAACATCCATGAAATATATCAGTCAGGATTTAGACCTCATCATAGCACAGAGACAGCTCTGGTTAAAGTAGTAAATGAGCTACTGTTGGCGTCTGATCAGGGCTGTGTCTCGCTTGACCTTAGTGCAGCATTTGATACCATTGATCATCCCATTCTCCTGGATAGACTAGAAAATGTTGTGGGAGTTAAGGGAACGGCCCTCTCCTGGCTCAGGTCTTATTTAACTGATCGTTATCAGTATGTTGATGTAAATGGTGATATTTCTAGACAAACTGAGGTAAAGTTTAGTGTTCCACAAGGTTCTGTCTTGGGGCCACTGTTTTTTTCTTTATATATGTTCCCTCTGGGTGATATTATTCGTAAACATTGTATTAGTTTCCACTGTTATGCTGATGACACACAGTTGTATGTTTCTGCAAAACCTGATGAGAGACACCAGCTTAATAGAATTGAGGAATGTGTGAAGGACATTAGACACTGGATGCTGATTAACTTCCTTCTGCTCAACTCTGACAAGACTGAAGTACTTGTACTCGGACCACATGCAGCTAGAAGTAAGTTTTCTGATTCCACAGTAACTCTGGATGGCCTTTGTTTCTTCACGTGCAGCAGTAAAAGACCTCGGAGTGATTATTGACCCCAGTCTTTCATTCGAAACTCACATTGATAACATTACCCGGATAGCTTTCTTTCATCTCAGAAATATTGCTAAGATAAGAAATTTAATGTCACTACATGACGCGGAAAAACTAGTTCATGCTTTCGTTCCCTCCAGGTTGGATTATTGTAATGCCTTACTGTCTGGATGTTCCAATAAGTGCATAAACAAGCTCCAGTTAGTTCAAAATGCAGCAGCAAGAGTCCTAACTAGAACTAGAAAATATGACCCCATCACCCCTGTCTTATCCACACTGCATTGGCTCCCAATCAGATTTCGTATTGATTATAAAATACTACTATTGACCTTTAAAGCACTGAATGGTCTCTTGCCACAGTACCTGAGTGAACTTCTGCTCCTCTATGACCCACCATGCCTACTTAGATCAAAAGGTGCAGGCTATCTGCTGGTACCTCGTATAGTGAAGGCTGCATCAGGGGGCGGAGCCTTTTCTTACAAAGCCCCACAGTTATGGAACAGCCTTCCAAGTAGCATTCAGGACACAGACACAGTCTTAGCATTTAAGTCTAGGCTGAAAACATATCTGTTTAGTCAAGCCTTTTGTTAATTTTATTAGGTAAAGGTGTAGATCTGGAGGGTCCTCAGAGTGTTTTGGTGAACTGGGATGTATGGATGCTGTCAACCTCCTACTCACTTGCTCACTCAAATTTGACGGTGTAGTGGCTGCTGCTTTATGCCCTGGGGCTCCCTCATGCCTGTGTTACCTTCTGGCTCTCCCCTTTTAGTTATGCTGTCATAGTTAGTTTTGCCAGAGTCCCTGCTTGCACTCAGTGCAAAATGTATACTGTTCCTACTTATCAGGTGACATTGGACATTCCCTGCCCACTGTGTAATTGCGTTTCGGTCTAGACAAACCCAGGCTGTGTACGCTCTAGCTTGAGGTTAGCTGTTTTGAGTTCTCTATTTAGTTATGTTTGGTTTGTTTCCTTGGCTGTTTGAGTATTGGTACTTCAACAGAATATTACACTAGGCATTGCTGTCACTTGTTCAGCTGACACTAGAACTTTCTTGTCTAGAAGTTCAGCACTTCATGTACCTGATGTTTGCACTCATTGTATGTCGCCCTGGATAAGACCATCTGCTAAATGTAATGTAATGGTACATTTTGGGTCATGGTACAGTTGTTCTCCTCTCCATACTCTTCTCTTCTCATCAGTCTGGTAAAAGTTGATCTTTGTCTCATCTGTCCATTGTATGTTATTCACTGTTCCAACTCTACATGATTTTATATTCGATTTTTGCAAACTGTTGCAAAACCTTGTCTCCTGGTTTTTGAGGCTAAACAGTGTGGTATTCGATCTTGTGGTAAACACTCTGTACTTACTCTGAAGGCTTCTCTTGATTCTTGACTCTGATACAGACAAGCCTACCTCTTGGATGGTGTTCTTGTCCTGGCCAACTGCTGTGAATTTTTTTCTTTCTTTTTATGAATGTATCAAATAGTTGATTTGGCCACACCTAATGGCGTGGCTGTGTCTTTGATTTTTTTTTTTTAGCCTAATGATGGCTTGCTTCACTGGCACTGCTTCAGTTTGGAGTTAAATTAAAGCTGGAAGTCTGTAATTTTCATTATTTACTTTTAACTACTGTATACTGTGGGAGATAGCAAAACAACAGCAATTTTTTCAGTGTCCAAATATGTATTGACCTTAATATATTTACAAACAGTTCTGTGAAAAATAAGTACATGATGTACAAATAAGCACATAAGTAAATAAGTACATACAAGAAATTGTACACTTTTCTCAACATAATTAAACAATCAAATGTCACACTTTTGAAACAGTGCCTAGAGATAAAGGTGATGAACAAAACAACAAAGAAAATGAGCTTTTTCAATCATTTATTCAACAGAAATATCAATAGATGTAATATTCTTCTGTGGAGAAAGTAAGTATATCCTTAGCTTCTGAAGCTTTAACAGAAATATCTTCTTGTAGATGTTTTGTATAATTGTCCACCAGTCTCTGACATCAGCTTGGTGAAATTTTGGACCACTCTTCCATGCAAAATTCCTCGAGTTGCAAGATGTTTGAGGGTTTTCTTGCATGTTTTGCCCTTTTCAAATCTCCCCACAACATTTCAGTGGGGTTCAAATCTGGGCTTTGACTAGGCCATTCCATAACCCTCCATGTCTTCTTTCTGAGCAGTTCCTTGATTTGCTCATGTGCTTAGGATCATTATCTTGTCAAAAGGTTCACCTCTGGTTCAACTTCAACTTTTGAACAGATGGCCTCACATTGTCTTCAAGCACCCTTTAATATGATTCAGAATTCATAGTTAAATCAATGAATGCAAGCTTCCCAGTCCCTAAAGCAGCAAAGCAACCCCAAACTATAACATAACATTTCCACCACCATGATTCACAGTTGATATGAGTTCTATTTCGTTTCTCCTGACCGCCAGAGGCGGTGCTTTCAGCACATGGATATCCATCACACGAACGTGCAGGTCGAGTAATAGTAACAACAAAGTCACGTGTGACCTGGGTGATGTCACCCCGTGACCCCGGCACAAAAGACCGGTGAACCCAGGAAGTGACCTCTTGCATCTTCTCGCGTTTGCAGGTTGCAAGTTGGATTGGAATTTGGACAAAGCGCCGTGTTAGTTTTGTTACCCGTAAGGTTGGGGCTGTGCTTACGCATCCTCCAAGAAACTGCGTTAAGTCCACCAATTCGTTTTCTCTTGTCGTTATATTCGTATTGATTTGTTACTCCGTTAAGCTGAGTGCTCTCGCTCGGTGGAGTTAGCTGACTAGCCCTCCGAGGCGGTGTCCTCGCCGCTGGAGGCCGGCTTGTTTTCGTTCAGATAAGCGGTTTTCATTCATTTAAATTAAAGCGGTGTTTCTCGCCGCTGTTTGTTATCAGTTCTGTGGCGCACGGCGCCTATCTTTGTTAATATTATCGACCGCCTTGTTTTGTGTAGCCTTGCCTCCGGCCTGCTCACGGGCCGGCTGTCTTGTGTGTTTTAGCGGCGTATGATGTCTTCTCACGCTAGTGAGTGACTGTTTAGTTGGGATACTTACTTGGGGTGTTCTCGCCCTATTTTTTTTAAGTTCCCTTCTGCCAGCCAGGTGTCATGGACCTATTCTCTTGCTGCGCCAACTGCCGGGCCCCCCTCGAGCCGGAGGATGGCCACCGCGAGTGCCCCTCGTGCCTGGGTATTGATCACCTGCGGCAGGGGCTGACGGACATGGCCTGCGCAGACTGCATGTGCCTGACCGTGGCTGCGCAGACCGCCAGGCTGGCTCGGATGGATCCTCCATCTGACATCCCCCGGGCCTCGGGGGGACAGGACATGGTGCTGGCTGCAGCAGCGGGGCCCAGCAAGCGCCGTGGGGCTCCCCCATGCGTCCCCGCTTCCAAGGCGAAAAAGAAGCGCTCGGGCGATTTGGCTCGGAAGGTGGAGGTGATGTCCGCCGAGCTGGAGGAGATGAAGGCCCTGCTGGCGAATCTCCAGCCTCCGCCACAGGGCAGCAGTGTTCCCGCAGCCACCCCATCTGCCTGGAAGCCCGACCGTTCGCCATCACCACCGCTTCTGTCACCGGCCGTTGATGCACACGGCCTGGATGAGCTGTCGATCCGGGCGTCGGAGAGCTTTGACTGCGGTGGGTCTGACGGTCACGACTCCACCTCTCCGGCCGGTTCCCAGGCCACCAGCCATGGCACCGTGGCAGCGTCGGAAGGCGGACGCTCATCCATCCAGCCAACGCTGAGGGCTGCATTGGCCCATCTGGGGTTGGACACGCCCCCGGTGGCCCAGCATCAGAGCGCTTTCTTCAGAGGCTCCACACAGCCTTCCTCGTTGTCTGTTCCGCCCTCGGCCCCATACATCGAGGAGTTACAGAGGTGTTGGGCGGACCCTAGACGCCTTTCCCACCTCCCTAGTGACTGCAGGGCCCTGGCAGCAATGCAGGACGCCCCTACCTACGGCCTCCAGCAGATGCCCAACATTGAGCCCTCCGTGGCTGCCCTCGTCCTTTCGCCCAACGAGGCTCTGCGGCCTGACGCCCGATGCCCCCGCACTCAATGCCGTGCGACCGATGACCTCATGATGCGGGGATACGACACGGAGGCACGAATGGGTCGTATTGACAATTCCATGTCCCATCTGCTGCTGGCCCTCGCCCAGACGCTGGAGGGGACGAGCGCGGCATCATGGGAGCTGTGTGACGCGGCTCTCCAGGCCTTTGCCTACTCGTCGCGGGAACTGGGCCGGCTGATGTCGTATCTCACCCTCGCCCGCCAGCAGATATGGCTGGCGCAGTCCCCTCTGGCCGAGCCCGACTGCCGTGTGCTGCGCTCTCTCCCTGTTGTCCCTGGGGAGCTGTTTGGCGAGGCCACTCAGCAAGCCCTGGACCGGAGTGCCCAGGTCGTCCAGGTGCGACAGCAGTTTGCTGGCCTCCGCCAGGTCCACCACCACGGCAACGCTGCCCAGTCCTTCAGGGGGCCCACACCGACTCTGTCTCGGCCACGCACCCGCCAGGAGACCAGACGGGTTGATGACTTTCATCGCCCCACCACCTCCCGGACCCGCGGCGCCGCCCCCTACACCCAGTCCGCTCCTCGTTGCCCCCATGGTGACTGACGGGGGCGGTCTGGGCGGCGCTGACATCAGCGCGCTGGCGGTCGGCCGCTTTTCCAGCGAACAGCTCCAAAGCTGGACAGCTTTGACCCCAGACCCCTGGGTGCTGGTGACCCTCACCGAGGGTTACCGCATCCAGTTCTGCCACCGACCGCTGCATTTTCATGGGGTCAAACACACCACCGTGAGCCATCCAGGGAAGTCCCTCGTCCTCCGGCAGGAAATCGCCACCCTCCTGGAGAAAGGAGCAATTTCTCCTGTCGACAGGCAGAGACAGCAAGGTGGGTTCTACTCCAGGTATTTTCTGGTTCTGAAGAAGGACGGCGGTATCCACCCGATCCTCGACCTAAGGTCCCTCAACTCCCACTTGAAGACCATGAGATTCCGCATGCTGCGTACAGTGGATGTCTTACACCACATCCAGGCGGGCGACTGGTTTGCCACCGTCGACCTGAAAGACGCCTACTTCCATGTTCCCATTGCGCCACACCACAGGCAGTTCCTGTGGTTTGCCTTCGAGGGCCAGGCTTTCGAGTTCAATGTTCTGCCCTTTGGGATATCTCTGGCACCCCGTGTGTTCACCAGGTGTGTGGCAGCGGCATTGGCACCACTTCAGGCAAGGGGTTTGCGTCTCCTGCCTTACCTGGACGACTGGCTCGTCTGTTCACGGTCAGCAGCTCAGGCCCACACCGACATCACGACTGTGCTCTCACATGTCGCAGAGCTGGGGCTAAGGGTGAATTACAAGAAGAGCTCGCTGGTGCCTAGCCAGGAGACAGCTTTCTTGGGCATGCACCTGGATTCGAGGTCGTTGATGGCAACCCCCTCCCAGACCAGGATCCACAACATCCGCCTGCTGCTTGGCCGCTTCGGACGGGGCAGGTCACTCGCCCTGAAGACCTTTCAGCGCCTGCTGGGCATGCTTACGGCAGCCTCCTCTCTGGTCCCGCTGGGACTCCTGGACTTACGTCTGCTTCAGAGGTGGCTCAGCGGTCTCCACCTCCACCTGGCGCTGCACGGGCGCAGGCTCGTGAAGGTGATGGATACTTTTTTCAGGCTCCTCCGTCCATGGAGGAGGAGGGCTTACCTTCTGCGGGGTGTTCCGCTGGCGGCTATCCCCTCCCGGAGGGAGGTCATCACCACGGATGCTTCCCTGGGAGGTTGGGGTGCAGTCTGGCAATGCCGGACCGTCAGAGGCTGCTGGAGTCCAGGGCAGCGACAGCAGCACATCAACGTGCTGGAGCTACGGGCTGTGTTCCTCGGCCTACAGCACTTTCTCCCAGGCCTAGCCAGCAGACACGTTCTGGTGCGGACGGACAACGCTACGGTAGTGTACTACATCAACCACCAGGGAGGCACCAAGTCCCTCCAGTGCTTGGAAGTGGCCAGCCAACTTCTGCGGTGGGCCCATCGACATCTCTTGAGCCTGCGTGCCATGTACTTGCCAGGCACTGCCAACAGGGCAGCAGATCTGCTGTCCCGCCAGGACCCCGATCCCGGGGAATGGAGACTCAACCCAGTGGTGGTTCTCGCCATCTGGGAACGTTTTGGCAGGGCAGAGGTGGACCTCTTTGCCTGCCAGGAGTCAACACACTGCCCTCTGTTGTTCAGCCTCCACGGCCCCAGCTCCCTGGGCCAGGATGCGCTGGCGCATGCTTGGCCGAGGCAACTGCTGTATGCCTTCCCCCCTCTGCCGCTGATCGTGCCAACCCTACACAGGGTTGCGATGGACCACCACGGGCTGCTGCTTGTCGCCCCTCGGTGGCCGGGCCGAGTGTGGTTTCCTAAGTTGCTGCAACTTCTGAACGGCGACCCCTGGTGCCTGCCAGTGAGGACGGACCTGCTATCACAGCTGGGAGGGCAGATCTGGCACCCGGATCCAGCCCGTCTGCAGCTCTGGGTGTGGCCGCTGAAGGGCCAGACCCCCTGCTAGGTCTTTGTGAGCCGGCAGTGGTCAACACCATTGCAAGCTCTCGGGCACCCTCCACCAATGCCCTCTACGCCAACAGATGGAGGCTTTTCTCCAACTGGTGCTTGACTTGGGGGGAGGAGCCTACATGCTGCCCCCTGCCGACCATTCTACTGTTCCTCCAGTCTCTGTTTGATAAGGGTCTTACTCCTTCCACCATCAAGGTTTATGCAGCTGCCATCTCTGCTCAGCATGCCAGAGTTGGGGGAAGGACCGTGGGGTCCCACCCCTTGGTGGCACGTTTCTTGAAGGGTGCTCTCCGGTTGAGACCCCCCCGATGGAGCCGGGTACCCACATGGGATCTTCACTTGGTGCTGCAGGCTCTCTGCGACGCACCGTTTGAGCCCCTGCTCACGGCAGACATTTCATGGCTCTCCCTGAAGACTGCTTTTCTTCTGGCCATTACATCGACGAGGCGCGTCGGGGAATTACGCGCGCTGTCAGTCAGTGGGGAGTGCCTGCAGTGGCACTCCGGCGACAGTGGGGTCACTCTGTGGCCTAACCCCTCTTTCCTCCCGAAGACCCTCTCTGCTACCTTCGTCAACCAGCCCCTTAGCGTTGCGGCGTTCGAGGCGGGCCATGGTGAGAGGTCGGAACTTTTGTGCCCAGTTCGCGCCCTCAGGGTGTACGTGTCCCGTACGGAGGGCTTCCGTAGGAGTGACGCCCTGTTTCTGTGCCACACAGGGCCGAGGAGGGGTCTGGCGCTCTCTAAGCAGAGGCTATCCAAGTGGATAGTCGAGGCCATATTACATGCCTACAGGCACAGTGGCTCCCCGATTCCTCCGGCTGTCAGGGCGCACTCTGCACAGGGCGTGGCGGCCTCATGGGCATCACTGAAGGGCGTGCCCCTTTCAGACATATGCAGCACAGCCTCCTGGGCTTCCAGCTGCACCTTCACCAGGTTTTACCATCTTAATGTCGTCCCACATAATTCTGTGGCGACGGCTGTCATTCCAGGCCCGTCGCAGCAGCACTGAGTACGGGTAGGCACTCCTCATGACCTGGTTGGTATTAGTCATCCATGTGCTGAAAGCACTGCCTCTGGCGGTCAGGAGAAACGAAATAGAACGAGGGTTATGTATATAACCGCGGTTCTATGAGTTTCGGATGACCGCCAGAGCTTGGCAGTCACTCGGAGTGTACACAAGAAGATTTGCCAAGAGGTCACTTCCTGGGTTCACCGGTCTTTTGTGCCGGGGTCACGGGGTGACGTCACCCAGGTCACACGTGACTTTGTTGTTACTATTACTCAACCTGCACGTTCATGTGATGGATATCCATGTGCTGAAAGCACCGCCTCTGGCGGTCATCCGAAACTCATAGAGCCGCGGTTATATACATAACCCTCGTTTCTTCTCCTGAAAAGCCGTCTTTGGTCTGTGGCCAAACAACTCTACGTTTGATTCATCTGTCCAGAGCATGTTATTCCAAAAGGCCTGGTCTTTGACATTTTATGTTTAACATTTCTTTTGGACAGCAAAGGCTTTTTCCTGGCATGCTTGCCATGCAGGTCAAATTTGTCCAATCTCTATCTGATTGTAGATGTTTGCACTTTCACACCAACATTTGCAAGTGTTACCTGAAGTTATCTCAGATCATTGTCTCATCTCATTCAAAATATGTCTGAGTAATAATATATGCACCTCACCACGCTACTGTATTAAACGTACTTTCACGTCAACTACTGCACAGAGCTTTATAAATGATCTCCCAGAGCTGTCAACTTTGATTGGGTCACTGTCAGCCCCTGCAGAACTCGATCAGGCAACTGAATGCTTAGAGTCAACATTCCGCCATACTTTAGATAATGTAGCTCCTCTAAAAAGGAAAATGGTCAGAGACAAAAAATTAGCATCCTGGTATAATGATGACACTCGCACTTTAAAACAGACCACTCGAAAATTGGAACGTAAATGGCGTCAAACAAAATTGGTAGTGTTCAAATTGGCGTGGAAGGAGAGCTTCCTGAAGTATAGAAAAGCTCTTAGTGCTGCGAGATCAACATATCTCTCCTCCCTAATAGAAGATAACAAAAATAATCCTAGATTCCTATTTAATACTGTAGCAAAATTAACCAGGAATAAGTCCACTATAGACACATGCACACCTGCAGTATGGAGTAGCAACGACTTCATGAATTTTTTTAATGACAAAATTGAGAATATCCGACAAAAAATTCAAACTACTAATTTAAGGTTAGACAATGAAAGTGACCTCGTAGTTAACAATATAACTGTATCAGATCATCAGTTAGAATGTTTTACTCCCCTAAAAGAAACTGAATTACTTTCATTAATCTCTACATCAAAAGCCTCAACTTGCGTACTAGATCCCTTACCGACACATCTATTCAAACAGATAATGCCTGGAGTAATTGAACCGCTTCTAAAAATAATAAATTCTTCTCTTATGATTGGCTATGTACCCAAATCCTTTAAACTAGCAGTTATCAAACCCCTGATTAAAAAACCTGACCTTGATCCCTGTCAGCTGTCCAATTATCGGCCAATATCAAACCTCCCCTTTATCTCCAAGATCCTTGAAAAAGCTGTGGCACAGCAGTTATGCTCATATTTACATAGGAATAACATCCATGAAATGTATCAGTCAGGATTTAGACCTCATCATAGCACAGAGACAGCACTGGTTAAAGTAGTAAACGACCTACTGTTGGCGTCTGATCAGGGCTGTGTCTCGCTACTTGTGTTGCTTGACCTTAGTGCAGCATTTGATACCATTGATCATTCCATTCTTCTGGATAGACTAGAAAATGTTGTGGGAGTTAAGGGAATGGCCCTCTCCTGGCTCAGGTCTTATCTAACTGATCGTTATCAGTATGTTGATATAAATGGTGATATTTCTAGACGTACCGAGGTAAAGTTTGGTGTTCCACAAGGTTCTGTCTTGGGTCCACTGCTTTTTTCTCTATATATGTTACCTCTGGGCGATATTATTCGTAAACATTGTATTAGTTTCCACTGTTATGCTGATGACACACAGTTGTATGTCTCTGCAAAACCTGATGAGAGACACCAGCTTAATAGAATTGAGGAATGTGTGAAGGACATTAGACACTGGATGCTTATAAATTTCCTTCTGCTTAACTCTGACAAGACTGAAGTACTTGTGCTAGGACCACATACAGCTAGAAGTAAGTTTTCTGATTACACAGTAACTCTGGATGGCCTTTCTGTTTCTTCACGTGCAGCAGTAAAAGACCTCGGAGTGATTATTGACCCCAGTCTTTCATTCGAAACTCACATTGATAACATCACCCGGATAGCTTTCTTTCATCTCAGAAATATTGCAAAGATAAGAAATTTAATGTCATTGCATGATGCAGAAAAACTAGTCCATGCTTTCGTTACCTCCAGGTTGGATTATTGTAATGCCTTACTGTCTGGATGTTCCAATAAGTGCATAAACAAGCTCCAGTTAGTTCAAAATGCCGCAGCAAGAGTCCTTACTAGAACAAGAAAATATGACCACATCACGCCTGTCTTATCCACACTGCATTGGCTCCCAATCAAATTTCGTATTGATTATAAAATACTACTATTGACCTTTAAAGCACTAAATGGTCTCGCACCACAGTACCTGAGTGAACTTCTGCTCCTCTATGACCCGCCACGCCTACTTAGATCAAAAGGTGCAGGCTATCTGCTGGTACCTCGTATAGTGAAGGCTACATCAGGGGGCAGAGCCTTTTCTTACAAAGCCCCACTGTTATGGAACAGCCTTCCAAGTAATGTTCGGGAATCAGACACAGTCTCAGCATTTAAGTCTAGGCTGAAAACATATCTGTTTAGTCAAGCCTTTTATTAATGATGTTTATGAGGTAAAGGAGTAGATCTGGAGGGTCCTCAGACATAGAGTGTTTTGGTAAACTGGGATGTATGGATGCTGTCAGTCCCCACTCGCTTGCTCACTCGAGTTTGTTGACGGTGCAGTGGCTGGCTGCTTTATGTCCCGGGGCTCCCTCATGCCTGTGTTACCTTCTGGCTCTCTCCTTTTAGTTATGCTGTCATAGTTAGTTGCCGGAGTCCCTGCTTGTACTCGGTGCAATATGTATACTGTTCCTACTTATTCAGGTGACATCGGGCATACCTAACCACCTGTGTTTTCTTTCTCTCCCCCCCCACTCCAAATCTGTCCCTCTGAGTTACATGGAGTCAACAGGAAATCTTTTGGTGGAGACGGTGTGGACCTCGACTGGCTATCGTAGCCTGCAGGGAATCGGCCGTCAGACATTCTGTCGCATGTCCCAGACCCGGTGAAATGTAACTGAATTGTCTTGGCCAGCCCTAAGGGTCCCATCTGCATCTCATCATTGGTGAGGAGTGTGCTCCCATCACCCAATCAAGCATCCAGCCAGAGCAGGTCATGATATATTTTTTTTTACCATATTAACATGCCATTGTGTGTCATGCCTGATGTAAAGACTCTCGTCTCTGCGAGCCTACCACACAGATTTAATACTTGTCATTTTTAGGGCATACCTAACAACATGTTTTCTTTCTCTCTCTCTCTCCCCCCCCCCCCCCCCCCCCCCCCTCTGTCCCTCTGAGTTACATGTTGATCCTGGGATTGAGATGCTGGCCTCTTCTGCCCCTCGGACCTGCTTGATCCATCCTGGTGCCCTGTGTCTGGTCGGAGTTTTATCGCCCCACTCCTGTGAAGGACGGCCCCATGAGGACAGTTGAGGGTTATACCTGTTAAAACTGTTAATATTATAGTCAGGCTGTCTGTTGTTGCCCAAATGAGGATGGGTTCCCTTTTGAGTCTGGTTCCTCTCGAGGTTTCTTCCTCATGTCGTCTGAGGGAGTTTTTCCTTGCCACCGTCGCCACAGGCTTGCTCATTGGGGATAGATTAGGGATAAAATTAGCTCATGTTTTAAGTCGTTCAAATTCTGTAAAGCTGCTTTGCGACAATGTTTATTGTTAAAAGCGCTGTACAAATAAACTTGATTTGATTTGATTTGATTTACCTGCAGATCCAGTGATGAAATTTTGTGGTTCTTGGAGACCTTTCAGCATCAAACAGTCTGCTCTTGGGCTGAATTTGCTGCTAGTCCTGAACAAATTGTCAGTTGTTTGAAGCCTACACCACTTGTAAATGATTTTCCTGACAGTGGAATGATTTATTTCTCATAATTTAGAGATCTTTTAAAATCCCTTGCCAAATTCATAGGCATCCGCAATCTTTTTTTTTTTTTCTGAGATCCTGAGAGAGCTGTTTAGAGCTTGGCATGTTGACACCACACACTTCAATAGCAAAGAGAACACCAGATCTGAGATGTCAGGTTTAAATAAAATGGGTTGCATTTGCGCCTCCACCTGCAGGAGGTTCTAATCAATGGCACCTAATCTGGAACACCTGAGTTTCATGTTATGGACTTGAAAGTGTGATAAATGTAAGGGTGTACTTACTTTTTTCCAGGGTGTCCTTACTTTTTTGACTTTTTTAAAAAAATTTAAATTATGAAAATGGCTAAAAATGTCAATTTTATGCGCCATTTGTTGGAGTATATCACCTTTATCTGTAGGTGCTATATCAAAGGGAGGGAAATGTTTGCTTGTTGAGAAAAGTCTACTATTTCCATGGGAGGTACTTATTTTTTTCACATGACTGCATCCACATTTGAGTCACAACAGCTGTACCCATGTCCACATCCACTGTCTTCTTCCTCTCCACTAAAGCATACAGCCAAATTTACGACCAGCCATCTACAACCCAATCAGAAGCCAAAACAGTTGTTTCCATCCACAATGTTTTCCCAGAGACGTGGATTTGGGATCTTGTTCCAGTCAGGTGTGTATACTGTTATAAGTGGATTTTCTGTTTTTTTTTTTTTTTTTCAGTCTTTGTTATTGATTTGTTGCTATTTCCTCTACAGTCAATCTGGAACGATTGCCATTAATAAAACAGTTCCAGACTCCATCACTACATGGCAGGCTGGTGCATTTTGTACATCACCTAATGGATTTGGAGTCGCCCCGATAGCTGAGGTCACTGCCTTCCAGCCTTTCTTTGTGAGTCTCACCATGCCAAGCTCCATCATCCGAGAAGAAGCGTTCACACTCAAAGCCACTGTCTTCAACAATCTCCAAAGCTGTATGATGGTGAGAAGATATTTTTGGGCTGATTAAGTTAAGTTTTCTCAAATCAAGTATTCCTTTCTCACATGCAGTATGTGTAGTATTCCATCACAGCATTAAGAGAACATAACATTCAGATGGGTTTAAATTTCCTTAAAATTTCTACAAACACAAGTTTGCCAGCTTACTAACTTTGTTGCTAGTTTTGATAAATTAAACCCCTTTCATTGATTTTATTTTTAAAAGTAGCTTAGCAACAATTCTGACTTTTTTTTTTTACTAATCACCATTGTTTCCAATGATTAATCACTGATCAAAATAATTATTCTATTTAGCAGGTTTGTATTCAGAAAAACATCTTCATGTAACAAGTTTTGATATACAAATGATCATGATGCCTCCGTGAATATGCAAATTACCCTAACCTATTTAATTCCTTGAATAGAATCAGTAACACTGGTGACACAGGGTTTTCTTTCATAAGGATCAACCGAGGAAAAAGTTGGTTGAGTTGATGGAATGAAAACTCTGTGTGTTAAAGGTGAAGGTGACTTTGGCCGATTCACATCAGTTCTTCGCAGAAATTCAGAATAAATGCATAGAGATACAATGTCTGTGTGCTGGTGAGAGCTGGACCTTCTCCTGGACCATCACACCTCTGGTTCTTGGTATGTCTAACTTTTCAACTTAATGCTGTCAGAAGTTTGTAACTCAAAAATAGCCAAAAAAATATACTTACATGAAAGAATTTGCCTAAAACACTTTTATTGTACAGAACCAATACAAGCGTGAGTGAATCTCAGGAGTACACTGAAGTCTGAACTCTTGTTAACAGTTTTTAAGTCAGGTCCCTTTTTGGGAGACCCTCCCCAGGACCACCCACAGACCGCCCCAAAACAAAATGGCAGATCCGATCATTGTAAAAGGGGTTTCTTTGTTTGAAACACAGACTTCTGATTGGCTAAAACATTCCTGCTATTTTTCAAAAGAAAACAGACATACTTGAGTTTTTGTTAAAAACTCTGTCCATAATTATAACACAAGAGTAAAGAACAATATTCATATATTAAAAATAAATTCAAAATCAAAACACTGGACTTTTGCTTTTTCAGTTGCCACGTTATATAATTCTCTGCCTATGTTAAACTCCGAGACTATGAAGAAATTTAGAATGAACCACTGGAAACATTTTTCTGCGATGTAGATACAAATCTTATTCATTATTAATCATAGTATGTTTGTCTCACTACATTGTATATTACTTATTTTATATTAGTTATATATTTTACAAATTTAATAATGTAGATATAGATTATTAGCATAAGTTTATACACATCTCCAATGAAAACCAGTGTCAAGTGGTGGATCTTGTGTTTAATAAATCTATCTGTCTGTCTGTCTAGCATTTTACCATATGGCCTTCTAAAGGTTTTACTACTTAATGACGAATCTGTGTTTGTCACGCAAAATTTCTTAATTTCCCTGAGGGAGCCCTCCCAAAGGGATCAATAAAGTTTTTTATCTAATCTAAAATGCCTTTACAATGATAATCAGTGGTGGATATTGCAAGATGATCACATTGTAGAGAAGTGAGAGAACAGTCACCTTATCCTGCCTTGAATCCAGGTCTACAGCATGCCAAACCTGCACCCTGACCACAACACCAAAGAGCATGATATGGCAGTCACAGCACATACTCAACTGTAGTGATGGGCACGCCATCACACTGCCCTCCCCTTTGGGAGGTGCACCTGTGTGCTTCACACACACAGGCATCCTTCACAGGGCACACACCTCCAATGGCCTCCCAGCGAGCCATCCCACTTCTGACACCATCTGTAGCGAAGCAAAAGAACAGTCACCTTATCCTGCCTTGAACCCAAGTCTACAGGGTACCAAACCTACACCCTGATCCCAACACCAAAGAGCTGGGCTCGTTGGTACGGCAGTCAGAGCACATACTCTACTGTAGTGACGGGCACTCCGTTAAATTCTGTGTACTTAGGCTCAGCTTAAGGAGCTTGAAGTTTAAATACTTCCCAAGTGTATCAATCATAAATTCATGCTAAATAATACACCAATTTCACCATGCTCTCAAAAAATTGTAGCACGCTAAAACAGTTTGCGTGTGTGTGTGTGTGTGTGTGTGTGTGTGTGTGTACTGTATGTGTCCCCAGCATGTGACTGGAGGTGTGAGGCCCATAAAATATTGAAATGGGAGAGCAGTCTTTCGAATCTAGTTTGATCAACAATGGATTAAAAAGATAACTGTAGCTAGAGACAGATCTTCACATCTTTTGGCACTTCTAGAGACAAAGTCTATGGGAATCCCAACACATTCTGAAGTGCTAAACCAAAAGCTAGAGACAAAATTCTCTCACAATGCTCACTGAAAATGATATGATAGGAACATGATCTTTGTCATATTACCAAAGCAGGAACAGTTAAAATAGCTATAGTTAAAATAACTGTGTCCTCTATGTGAAAAAAAGCAGAGTGAAGTAATAGACATTTTACAGTTTACTAAGAGGAACTTCTCGTTAATGTGTGACAGAGTCCTTTAAAGCAAATAAAATTTGACCAATGTAGATTTACTTACATAAACACACAATGTTAAATGCAATAACGTGTCTTTTTTATATTTTTGATCAGAAGACAGATTCTGATTTCTGACTTTTGCATGATTACAGGGTTAGCACCTTGAGTAGGTCAGTGCCCAGTGAGTGCCCATGAGAAACTCATGTCCATAAGGATAAAATTGTAATTTTTATCCCCCACTGGCTGAAAGGCCTGAAGGGGGATTATGTTGTGGCAATGTCCATCCATCCGTCTGTCCGTCCCAGGAAGGGTGCTCACGTTCTGAAATCAACTCTTCTCACAATTTTTCTAGGAATTTCACGAAACTTGGCAGGATTCTTTGTTATATGTCAGTAATATGCATATTGTAATTTCGTTAAATTTGTTCACATTTTACCAGAGTTACAGCCCTTGATTAACAACAATTTCATGAGTGTGTTTTCCTTCTGAAATCAACTCCTCTCACAATTTGTGGAGGAATTTCATGAAACTTGACAAGAGGCATTGGTATATGTCGGTACTACACATATTGTAATTTTGTTCAATTTGGTCACATTTTACCAGAGTTACAGCCTTTCCATCCATCTGTCCGTCCATCCATCTGTCCATCCCGGGAAGGGTGCTCACCTTCTGAAATCAACTCCTCTTGCAATTTTTGGAGAAATTTCACGAAACTTGACAGGATTCTTTGATACATATCAGTAATACGCATATTGTAATTTCGTTAAATTCAGTCCTATTTTACCAGAGTTATCGTAGAGTTGCCAGTGGGGAATACTGTGCTCTCAGAGCACTCTTGTTAATTTTATTCTTTAATAAGAACACCTGTACACCTGCCCATTTAAGCAGTTATCCAATCAGCCAATCATGTTGTAGAAATATGATGCATACGATCATGCAGATAGAGCTCCAGTTTGTTCACATCAAACATCAAAATGAAGAAAAAGTGTAATCTCTGTGACTTTAACTGTAGAGAAAATCCCAGGAGATCAGCAGTTTCTGAAATGCTCAAACCAACCCATCTGGCGCCAACAACCATGTCATAGTTAAAGTCCCAGAGATCAGACTTTTTCTTCATTCTGTTGTTTGATGTGAATATTAACACAGCTCTTGACCTGTATCTGTGTGATTTTATGCATTGTGCTGCTGCCACATAATTGGATGATTGGATAACTGCATAAATGCACAAGTGTATAGGCATTCCTATTAAAATGGTGTGTGTGTGTGTGTGTGTGTGAAGTCAAGTTTATTTGTATAGTACTTTTAACAACAGACATTTTTTGAAAGCAGCTTTACAGAAAATTAAAGGCTTTAAACATGAGCTAATTTTATTCCTAATTTATCCCCAATGATGAAGCCTGTGGTGATGGTGGCAAGGAAAAACTCCCTCAGATGACATGAGGAAGAAACCTTGGGAGGAACAGACTCAAAAGGGAACCCATCCTCATCTGGGTGATAACAGATAGCATGATTATAAATAACATGCTTCTATAACTGTGTCCTATAGAGTCATGAAGTACAATTGTGAACCAGGAAGTTCATTATAGTTTTTACATGAAGTCTGTTTTGTTGAAGTTATCAACTGTTCATTGATGGATATATGAATGCAAAACTGTTCATGACAACTGCAGTCCTAAAGTTATCATGTCAGTAAGTGTCCAGAATCATCTAAGTGCAACTTTCAACTGTCCATATGGGGCCCTCCTCCACAGGAGCGATGTGATGAGACTCCAGGCAAACGTAGGGCATCAGGATGGATCAGGCAGGTCTGAGGAGCAGAAAGCATCACTGGTGTCTCAGGATTGATGTGGAACTCAACAGAGACAGACAGAGGGAAGAGACTGGGGGATGGGGATGGGGGGGGGGGGGGTTTAGGTATGCCCAATGTCACCTAATGGTGAAGAACAAGATACATTTTACACTGAGTGCAAACTGGGACTCCAGCAAAACTAACTATGACAGTATAACTAAAAGGGAGAGCCAACACAGTCATGATGGAGACCTGGGACATAAAGCAACAACCACTACCCCATCAACAAAACGTGTGTGTGTGTGTTATAGGGGAGGTGAGCATCAGTGTGACAGCAGAAGCCATTCACTCATCGATTCTCTGTGGGAAGAGTAAACCTTCTGTTCCAGAGAAAGGACGCATCGACACAGTCATTAAAACACTGCAAGTGAAGGTGATTACATTATTACTTATAATAATAATAATAATAATTAAAGCCGCTAGCAGCCTTGACGGGCCCTCACACGTGTGGTTCCACAACCCAGGACATTCCGCCACCCAACAAAACAATCATGTCATATATTCATCAAATGTTCAAAGGTGATGTGCATGCTGCAAATGCCATGACTGCTTGACGGATGAGATAGACAGACAAAGACTGTGTGTGTGTGTGTGTTTCTGTGATGTGAAAATGTACATTTATATATGAACAAAACTATACATGTGTCTCCTCCTTATCATTATCTCACGCTGTAACCTTAAGTCATCTCAGCTTTCCTGTGTCTGCTGTGTGTGTGTGTGTGTGTGTACATGCAGAGTTTTCATATGTCTGCAACAAAATGCACAATGACAGCAGGTCACTAATATATAGATTTAGGCACTGCCTAAAAGCGGAGCTCCCATCTGTTTCTGGGTTGTAGAATTTTCTTTTCTCCTAGCCAGGCTCTTGTTTTATCTCTTTACTGGCTCACACTGCCCACTAGGCGGTGTGTATGACTGGTAATTACTAAAACTGACGACTAGGCGGTGTGTATGACTGGTAATTACTAACATTGACCACTAGGCGGTGTGTATGACTGGTAATTACTAACACTGACCACTAGGCGGTGTGTATGACTGGTGGTACACGTACACGGACAAACCACAAAAAATCGACTGGATGGGTTTACCATTTTTTCTTAGGTATGGTGCGCTGCTGGAGCTCCACTATTATAGTGTGTGTGTGTGTGTGTGTGTGTGTGTGTCTGTTTGTCAGAGGGAGAGAGAGAAAGTGTGTGTGAGAGAGAGTGTGCTCATAGATGTTGCGTGTGCATGTGAGTGCATACTTGAGTGTATGTGTGTATGCATAAATATGCATATGACTGTGTGTATGAGTGTGCACAGAATTGTATATGTTATATCATCAGACTCATGATATCCAATATTTTGTAAAGTTTCAGATCAATCCATCAATGAATTGAACATTTTTCCCCGTTTCCTGCTTGGCCAGATGGTGGCGCTGTGCTAGGCATCTGAATTACACATGTGAATATCATCACAATCATAATGCACAATATTTTGTAAAGTGTCAGATCAGTCAGTGAAGGCATTGCCAATTTCTGGCACATTTCCTGCTTGGCCAGGTGGTGTAAGAAGTGTCCGACCATACAGTCAATGACACGTTTCCTGTTTATGTGGCAAGATATTAAAATCATAAGGCCATTTCAACATATCAAAAATCCCTTCGCAATTTAATATCAGCGACATCTTGGCATCACGTATAACAAATTTCACATGAATCTCATGAACCGTCTAGGAGGAGCATGTTAAAATTCATCATGTGTCAAAACACACATATTCAAAACCCTATTCTTTCCTTGACCAGTTGGTGGCGCTATGCCAGACAGGCCCATAACAGCTAAAGAGTATCAGAATCATATTACAAAATATCAAGTTAAACATTCAGCAATATCTTGGCATATTATGTTATAATATTTCAACATATTACAACATATCAAAAATCCCTTAGCAATTCAACTTCAGCAATACCTAATGGTGCTCGGGTGCTAATAATAATTGCAGCTAGGGACCACTGACAGGACACATTAGATTTAAGTGTTTTTTTTTTTTCATCTCATCTCATTATCTCTAGCCGCTTTATCCTGTTCTACAGGGTCGCAGGCAAGCTGGAGCCTATCCCAGCTGACTACGGGCGAAAGGCGGGGTACACCCTGGACAAGTCGCCAGGTCATCACAGGGCCAACATAGAATTGATTTTGTAATATTTGGAAAATTACCTAAGCAGATGCAAAATCCAACTCTAAATATGAGGAACATTAACATGACTTAATGTAATTTGCAGCCCTTTTATTGATGCTGTAATTATGATTATTTCAGTCAGGTCAGGGTCTAGACCCTGCTACTCGTAACATTGTAACCCAGTACTACCTGCCTCATGGACAAGTGGTCAGCGTCTAACCCAGCTCCCCCACCAGCTCTATGCTGGTGAGGAGGGTGGCATGTCACCCAGCAGGAACAAAAATAAGACCTGTCAAAAGGAGGATGAGCTCCTCATGTGCCAACGGCCAAGATGCAGCAGGCACCGTGGAGTGCTTGGGGCACAGTTGGACAGACTCAATCTTGTGGCCATCCACTGCATCCTGCTTTATCTCCAGCCGTCTCAACCGTGTCCTGCCACTGGGTTAAGATGATTCAGGACAAGAGAGTGAGGCTGATGAAATGTGCAACTCTCCCTCACTATAATCAAATTTTACTGCACAATTCATGACTTTATTCACCTCCATTAAAGTTTCTCTCAAGCACTGCCACATAAACTCTGACACTTGGGAACAACTAGCCCTTGACCGCTTAGCTTTGCGTGATGCAATCCACAAAGGTGTCACATGTTATGAGAGGGAAAGAATAAGCATTGCTATCCAAAAACATCAAATACATAAAGAGAAGCAACTACTCCAACTCCCTACTGCTCCAGATACATTACATGTCTTTCCATATTGTCATCATACATTTCGTGCCCGGATTGGCCTTATCAGCCATCTATAGACTCACAATCTATGAAGTCATGCTCATCTTCATCTACGAAGGAGGAAACACAATTGTGATTATAATTGCAATTTTATTCTGCTCCCATTTTCAGGCTGAAGGAATCAAACAGTGTAAAGCTGAAAATAAGCTTCTCTGCCCATCAGGTCAGACACATACCTTATTCAATCCCCATGCTTATACACACCTGATACCTACAAGTACAGAGTTTTTAGATAAAAAGCACATTTTAATTTTGACTATTGATTATCAATCAGTTCTGTTGGATTTGTGCTGGAACTGAATTTTAGAAGAAGCTGGATCTCCTGGAACAGGTTTCAGGGCCTTTGCCAGGGCAGGGATTCATAATTCCAGTCTTGGAATTTCAGTGCAATATAGTTTATGACTTTAATGCTCAAAAATAACTATCAGGTGGAAGTAAGGGACACAGCAGTGGCTCTGTACAGTTTATACCAACTTTTTCCCTTGTTTCTCTATCTCTGTTAAAAGGTGGAGTTAAGGAGATGGTCTCACTAACCCTGCCTGATGTATTTGTGAATGGTTCAGCCATGGCTTCAGTCTCTGTGCTGGGTGAGTCGTAATACTATTTTGATTTCATGAATTGAAATCATTCTGGTGTATATATTATAGAACAAACTAAGAAACCACCTAAATTTTTTTGTTAAATCAGCATCTCTATATATGGCAACCATTTAATTCCAGTGTCTTTGCTGGAATTCCAACACAAGCACACGTCACTTTACTTAATGAGGTACTGATTAGATGATCATCTGAACCAAATCTTATTTAATGAAGGAAAGTATTAAAACCACTGCTGTGGTCATAACTATCCTCTTGCAATAGGTCCAGTTTGGATGGCAAAAACAGTGCTAGTATTACCTTAAATTTAATTGCAATACAAAAATATCTATTCATCATACCAAAAGATTTAAAAAGAAAAGTTTTGAGTGAGAAAAAGAAGGGTTCAGTTCTGGCTTTACTGGCAGAGGGACACAGTGAGTGTCAGGTTGCTTCCATCCTCAAAATTTCAAAGATGGCAGTTCATAAGAACAAGGTCAAGCAGCAGACATCAGGGACAACAAAGTTACAGACTGGCAGAGGGTGAAAATGACTCTCCACTGACTGGGATGATCGTCAACTCCTTCAAATGTCACTCAATAACCATAGGATGACATCGAGTGACCTACAAAAAGAATGGCAAATGGTAGCTGGGGTTAAATGCATGGCAAGCACAGTTCAAAACAGGCTCCTCTGGGTTGGGTTGAAGTCATGCAAAGCTAGAAAAAAGCTCTTCATCAATGAGAAGCAAAGAAGAGCCAGGCTGGGGTTTGCTCAAGACTATCAGGACTGGATTATAGAGGACTGGAGTAAGGGCATCTTCTCTGAAGAGTCCAATTTTCAGCTTCCCCCATCACCTGCTCATCTAATGGTTAGACGGAGACCTGGAGAAGCCTACAAGCCAGTGTCTTGCACTTATTGTGAAATTTGGTGGAGGATTGGTGATGATCTGGGGGTGCTTCAGCAGGGCTAGAATGGGGCAGATTTTTGTTTGTGAAGGACACATGAATCAAGCCATGTACAAGGTTATGCTGGGAAAAAAAAAAAACTTGCATCCTTCTGCTCTGACAATGTTCCCTAACTCTGAGGATTGGGTTTTCCAGCAGTGTTCCATGCCACACAGCTAGGTCAATCAAGGTGTGGATGGAGGATCACAAGATCAGGAACCTGTCATGGCCAACCCAATCTCCAGACGTGAACCCCATTGAAAACCTCTGGAATGTGATCAAGAGGAAGATGGATGGTCACAAGCCATCAAACAAAGCTGAGCTGGTTGAATTTTTGCACCAGGAGGGGCATAAAGTCACCCAAGAGCAACATGAAAGACTGGTGTAGAGCATGCCAAGATGCATGAAAGCTGTGATTAAATGTCAGGGTTATTCCACCAAATATTGATTTCTGAACTCACCCCAAGTTCAAACATTAGCATTGTGTTATTTAAAATTGAATATGATCTTGATTTCTTTGCATCATTCAAGGTCTGAAAACACTTCATCTTTTATTATTATTATTATTATTATTATTATTTTGACCAGTTGTCATTTTCTGCAATTAAATGCTCTAAGTGACAATATTTTTATGGGGAATTTGAAGGAAATGTCAGTATTTTATGGAATAAAACAAAAATGTTCATGTTCCTGGAACACATACCTATAAATTGTAAAAACCATGGCATCAAGACAAGCTTATACATGAGGTAAATAATGTGTGAAGATGATATTGTGATACATTGAACTTGTATGAAAAGATCAACAAAACAATGGTTACGTATGTAACCGTGGTTCTATGAATTTTGGATGACCGCCAAAGGCGGTGCTTAAAGCACCTGGATGTCCATCACATGCGCATGCAGTTCGAGTGTATATACCAACAAAGTCGCTTGCGACAGGGGGTGACGTATGCTACTGCACCGGTACTTAAGGTGCGTTCACTCCGGAAGCGTTCTCTTGGCAGTCTTCTCATCAGCCTTCCGAGTGATGGCCAAGTTCTGGCGGTCATCTGAAATTCATAGAACCGCGGTTACATACATAACCATCGTTCTATTTCATTTCTCCTGACCGCCAGAGGTGGTGCTTAAAGCACCTGGATTACTAATACCAACAGGGTCACGAGGAAGACCTACTTACCCTGCGAATGGCTGAAAAGGGTGGCTGTGGCCAGTGGATTGTGCATGGCCACATTAACCCTATAAAACCTTGCAAACGTGCAAGTTGAGATCCCTGAGGCAGCGGCCCAGATGTCAGGGAGTGGAACTCCACGTAGAGCCGCCCATGATGCAGCCACACTCCGAGTGGAGTGGCCTCGGATGTGGGGAGGGACTGGGAGGCTGCTGCTAATGGCCTCCACGGTCCAGTTCGACAGTCTCTGTTTGAACAACGCGTGGCCGCGCCTATGTCCAGTGTGACCCACAAACAGTGCATCCGACTGCCGAAATGCAGCAGTCGCTTCAATGTATGCCCTCAGTGCTCAAACTGGGCAAAGAAGGACGTGACCTTGGCCCTGCTCATTCTCCTCAGGCGGTGGTCTGAAGGCTTCCAGGCTGAGGGGCTGATTGGTGTACGAAGAGGAGAAGTTCTTGGGCATAAACGAAGGATTAGGCCACAATGTTGCACCCGTGCCATCGGGGCTCCATTGTAAGCACTCCCGGCCGATAGACAGGGCGTGTA
Source organism: Neoarius graeffei (assembly GCF_027579695.1). NCBI lineage: Eukaryota > Metazoa > Chordata > Actinopteri > Siluriformes > Ariidae > Neoarius > Neoarius graeffei. The sequence goes on from NC_083578.1 coordinate 3,765,386, forward strand.
GTTCACCCGCTCTTTTAGCCGACGCTATAGCTAAAGGGAATGCTGTCTTTAAAGATAGCCAATTGAGCTCCGTCCCCTGTAGGGGTTCAAATGGAGGTTTACACAGTGCACTTAAAACCAGAGGCAAGTCCCAAGCTGGTCTTGGACTGCGTTGAGGGGGTCTTATGCGCTGAGCACCTTTTAAGAAAGCTGCTCACCAGTGTGTGGGATCCCATAGTCAGTCCGTCCACCCTGTTGTGCATTGCAGATATAGCCACTACATACACCTTGCTGGTGGAGGGTGCAAGGCCCTCATCTAGACGAGACTGTAAAAAGCTGAGAACCACCGGTATCGGGCAACAAGTCGGTTCCTGATGGCGTGCTTGGCACCAACTCTCAGAGTTTCCACCTATTGGCATAGAGCGCATTGGTGGAAGGTGCGCGGGAGCACTGGATGGTCCGCACAACGGCCGGCTCACATTCTGCTAGCAGTGGGTCGGGCCCTTCAGAGGCCACACCCCCAGCTGCAACCGTGCTGGGTTTGGATGCCAAATTTGACCCCCCCCCATCTCTGAGAGGAAGTTCATCCGTGCAGGGAGACACCAAGGCTCCCCGTGCAGCAGCCCGTACAGGGTAGGGAACCAGACTCTTCCCGGCCAATTGGGGGCTACCAACAGCACCCTGTGACCCTCTTTGAGGGTCCTCTCGAGAGTGGGCAGGATTAGCGGGAGTGGTGGGAAAGTATACAGGAGCTGCTATGGCCACTCGTGTGCCAGTGCGTCTTGGCCCAAGGGGCTCGACGTTTCTTTCAGTGCAAACCACAGGGGACAATCTGAGAGGCGAAAAGGTCCACCTCTGCCCTGCCGTATCACAGCCAAATGCTCTGCACCACTTCCGGGTGCAGCTTCCACTTCCCCGGGTCAGGGTTCTGTCGCGACAGAAGATCCGCAGCAGTGTTCCTCACTCCTGGTAAATGCATTGCCCTCAGGCTCAACAGACAAGGGTAAGCCCATGTCAGCAGGCGCCCTGGTGCCACCCTGGTGGTTTATATGATAGACCACAGATGTATTGTCGGTCCTTATAAGGACATGCCGACCCGCTAAAACCGGAAGGAAATGTTTCAAGGCGAGGAAGACGGCCCACAGCTTTAACACATTGATGTGTTGTCCCCGCTGTTGTGGGGCCCGTACGCCCTGGGCAGTCCTGCACTGCCACACTGCGCCCCAGCCGATCAGTGATGCATCGGTGGCGACTACTTCTCTGCGAGAGGGTATGGACCCCATGGGGACCCCCCCCCCCGCGTTAGAAAAGAGCGCTCTCTCCATGGATGTAGACATGAGGAGCAGCTGGTCGTGATTCTGACTGACCTGTGCCTGTGATGTGGATGTAAACCAAGGCTGTTCATCCAGATCTGTAGAGGCCTGAGTGTGAGGAGGCCCAACGGAACTACCGACGAGGCCGTGGTGAGCATACCTAGCAGTGTCTGGAAAGACCTGAAGGTCAGGGTTCGTCCCTTCCTGAAGCGATGTAACGGTCGGACAATATCGCTCACCCGTCGCTGAGACAGGGTTGCCCTCAACAGCCGAGGGTCCAGCTGAAGGCCAAGAAACACAGTCTTCTGGCTGGGTGTAAGGGAGCTCTTGGCGTGGTTCACCCTGAGCCCAAGTTTGGTGATGTGAGAAACCAGCACGGCTGGGTTGCTGAGTGCATCTACCCTTGACTGAGAACAAATCAATCAGTCGTCCAGGTAGGGGAGGATACGCATTCCCCTGCTCTGAAGTAGGGACAGTGCTGCCGCGACGAATCTCATAAAGATTCTGGGAAGTATGCATCCTTCAGATCGATGGTTGTGAACCAATCGTCCCGTCTGATGCTGTTTAAGACATCGGATGTGCGCAGCATACAGAATTTGAAGACCTTGAAGTGGTCGTTCAAATGTCTCAGATCCAGTATGGGGCAAAGCCCACCCCCTTTTTTTGGGATGATGAAATGGGTGGAATAAAACCCACTGTTTTGTGAAGGTGGATCTAATGGCTCGATGGCACCCTTTTTCAGGAGGCTCAAGACCTCCTGGCGTAGTGCCAGAGCTTTGGCCTGGTCTTTTACTATAGTCATTTTGACCCCTTGAACTCTCGGTGGTCGGCATCTGAATTGTATGCTGTAACCCTGAGAGAGGGTGGATATAACCCGGGGTCTGATGTTACCACTTCCCAGTAGGCGAGTTGTTGACTGGTGAAGTGTCCGACCACCGGAGTGGAGTAGTCAACGTCTGCCTCCACGCCCCCTATGGCCCCTGGGGGGGGGGGGGGGGATTGTACCCCGATGTGCCTGTGCGGCGGCACCAAAGAGCTGTCCCGGAATCACTGGGAGAGTGCGGAGGGCCCTCCTGCAGGGCTCTGAGAGTGGTGACTGAGCCAACCATACCTGACGCCTGGCGAGAGTTAAAGACGACATTAGTCTGCCCAGCTCCCTGGACATGAAAGCAAATGCCTGCAGCGAGGCCTTGCTTAGGCTTTGCAGTGATGGGTCTGCTCCAGAAGACTGAAGAGCCTGAGACTGGGCCAGGATCAGGTGAGATAACGAATTGCCTATGCGTGCAGCCCGTGCTGCAGCGTCATAGCTCTTCTTGATGAAGTCATCGGTCAAACGACACTGTGGCTGTGGACAGCGAGCGTCGGGTCTCAACGCCTCGTCCGGCGAAAGGATCAGGGCCGCAAGGGCCGGTTCGATTGTTGGCATGCTGACCAGACCCTGACTGGATGCATCCTGCATCTCTACAGCTCCTCAATAAAGGGGGCTGAAGGTGGAACAGTGAAAACAGCAGAGGGGGAGTCTAAAAAAGGCACGCTGCATCCATACTTCAGATGGCGCCGTGTCCAACCCCAGGTGGGCTAGCGCCATTTTTATCGTGGGCTTGACCATAGTGGAAAGCACGTCCTCCTCTTGGAGCTCCGTGGCCGGGGACAGCACTGGAGGCTGTGGCTCAGGAGGAGTAAATGAAGCAGCAGAGGCGAGAGCATCAGCAGGCCATGCCTCAGGCGGTTGTAGGTTATAGAGCAAAGCCTTAATCTCAGCAAGCTCTGAAGAACCACAATGGAAATAAGTATTTTTACTTTGTTATCCTCCGCAATATTTATATGTTTACATCTTATGTATGTTTTTATTGTGAAATAAATCAATACAATACAAAAAGAAGCCAAGGTGCCCACTCGTTGTGCCAAGGGGTCCACCTTCTGGTACTTGGGCCTACAGGGAGCCTCATGTGACGGCTGCTTAGGGCACTTCCTAGACTTAGGAGGCAGAGCGTAGTCGCTCGGTGCTGGGGCAGTCAAGAGCCCAAACTGCTTTCCAGCTGAGCAAGCCTAGCAGTGCGTCAAGCAAACAAAACGAAATATCCGCGGCGGAGTCAGGAGCGAACATACTCACCCAACCGCGTTTAGGTAATCAGCAATCAAAGCTGAAATAAACAAGCTACAGCGCGAATCAAAAGCGCACAAACACCAAATAAGTATCACACTTGCAACCAAAGGATACTTATTAGATCGCTATAAGGCGAAAAAACACCCATATGATCGCGGTGAAACTGAAACTTATAATTAGAAGTTGCTAGCTGCCGAAGTCAGAGTGAACTTACTCATAAACGGTTTCTTACCTTAACCAAATGGCAAATCGCAGTCTTAAGAGGGCGAAAAAAAAACCGCAGCTCCAACCCGTTAAGGGTTTGCAAGACTCCAGCGATTGCTCTTAGAAAAATGACAAAACTCAAAACAACCTGCTCTGCACGAGAAGATGCAAGAGACCGCTTCCGGGGTGAACGCACCTTAAGTACCGGTGCAGTGGCATACGTCACCCCCTGTCGCAAGCGACTTTGTTGGTATATACACTCGAACTGCATGCGCATGTGATGGACATCCAGGTGCTTTAAGCACCGCCTCTGGCGGTCAGGAGAAATGAAATAGAACTGTGCTTTTTATCCTTTTTTGTTCAAGTTCTTGATTAAACTTTAAATGATTTATCATCAGCAATTGCTAATATTCCCATGAAATAGCAATACTTTGAATACTTACCTTTGAAATTAAAACCTTCAGTAAGATATAAACCAAATGATCTTTGAGTTCCTCTAGAGAGACAAACTAAAGAATGCTGGGCATCATTTTCTAAGAGTGCATGATATGCACAATATTCTCATGACATGCTTTTGGAACACCTAATAATCACAATCCAATCAAAACTAAAGAAAAATGAAAGAACATTATGCTAACATTGTTTCTCTGCAGGAGATCTAATGGGCCGAGCTCTACAGAACCTGGACAGTCTCCTGGCAATGCCGTATGGCTGTGGAGAGCAGAACATTTTACGTTTCGCCCCCAACATCTATATCCTGGACTACCTGAAAAGCACCAACCAGCTCACACCTGAGATCAGGAGAAAAGCTCAGAACTACCTCCTGAGCGGTGAGGACTCTTTACAAGACAGAACATCTCTGTAGATTTGAGGATTAGAGCAAGTGCACAAAATGAAAGATAAGGCCATTTATAAATGTACAGATGAGTGCAAAATGCTCAGCTGTTATCTAACACTGAACATGTGGTATGTCCCATTGTGGGGGTGATCAGCAAGTAGCCTTCTGATATGTCTGGGGTAATGCATTTTAATATTTTACTGTTAAGTATTAACATTATCTAGTATGTACTGTACATTTTGTCTTTACTTTCTGATGGAATAGAAAATCTTTATAAAGGGAATCCAAATACCTTCTACTTACAATCTACTAAATCCCCAAACCCCTCTGCTTCTCAGGGATTTAATGGTTTGGTAGAGACTTATCTGGCGGTTGGGAATCGGCAATAACTAAACTAGGATAAAATGAGGTTCTATATGTCCTCTTTTGTGTATCATCTCCTGCACAGGGTATCAGAGACAACTCAACTACAGACACAATGATGGATCTTACAGTGCTTTTGGGATGAGCGATAACTCAGGAAACACATGGTGAGTCTCAGAGAAAACAGATTAAATAGGAAACTAAACAACTCAAGATTTTTTAAACATATTTATATATAAAGTATGTATATAAAATACTTAGACATTCAGCAAGAAAACAAAGTATAGCACAAATGGAGCAGGGATTTTAAGCCTAATTGTAGAAATATTTAGAGATTTTATCTGAGAAAAAAAAAACATGCACAGTAAGCTGACAGTGACATACAATAAAATTGGAAACAGCACCAAAGTGTTTTATTCCTCTTATGCCACAACAATTTACCAACAATTACAATTTTATTCATTAAATAACACATCCTATTTTTCCATTTATTGTTATGGTTGACGTTGTGGGACATCCAAGAAACAAGGCACTTCCTGTTCTGTTCTCAAGTACATTATAGCAGCTATAAATAAACATCCCCATGTTTCACAGTTCAGTAGTCAGTTGGATGTAGTTGCAAGTAAAATCTTTAATCACAACACAAATTATAAAGCAAAGGTGTAGTTTGGGGGGGGGGGTCAAGGGTTGATCCATAGCAATGGTTCCTGGATCAGCACTGAAGCTGATTGTTAGACTCTGTGCTAGAATCAGAATCAACCAATCAGAATCCAGAATTAAACAGCACTTGCCACTTCTGCAATAGTTGTCCAATCATCTGATACCTCTTCACCCAATGTCTGTATCACTACATCCCTAAATTCTGACTTACAATCTTCCTCCCTGAACTTTGATCATTTGATTTTTGGTTTAACTTTCTCTTTCTACTACTTCTTTACCTCTAAGATCATCCTCCCAACCACCATCCAATGATCCTTAGCTAGACTCTCCCCTGCTATCACTTTGCAGTCTCCAGTCTCCTTCAGATTGTATCTCCGACATAAAGTATAGTTCACCTATATATAACACCTTCCTCCACTCTTATGTCACTCCTATGCTCTTCTTTCTTCTTAGTGTGTACTCACCACAGTCATTTCCATCGGCTTTGCAAAAATCCACCACCATCTGCCCTTCCACTTTTCTCTGCTTCACTCCATATGTACCCATCACCTCCTCATCACCACATTCCCTTCTCCAACATGCCCATTTAGGTCTGCTCCAATCATCACACACTCATTTTTTGGTATACATTACATTACAGCCATTTAACAGATGCTTTTATCCAAAGTGAAATACCCAGAGCAGCCTGGGGAGCACTTGGGGGTTAGATGCCTTGCTCAAGGGCACTTCAGCCATTCCTGCTGGTCCAGGGAATAAAACCGGTGACCTTTTGGTCCCAAAGCTCTTTCTCACTTTCAACCACTTCATCCAGCTCACTCCAAAATTCTTTCTCTTCCATCTCGCACCCCACTTGAGGGACATATGCACTAACAATGTTCATCACCCCGTTGATTTCCAGCTTCACACTCATCACTCTGTCACTCACTCTACCTCCAACACACTGTTTACACTTACGGTATACATAATTTTTCCTCCCATCCACACCATGATAGAAAAGCTTGAAACCACCCCTGATGTTTCTGGCCTTAATTCCTTTCCACTTTGTTTACTGTACACACAGTATGTCAGTCTTTCTCCTCTCCATCATATCTGCCAGTTCTCTTCCTTTATCAGTCATAGTGCCAACATTTAACGTTCCAACCATCAGTTTCACTCTCCTGCCTTTTCTACTCTTGCATTTCTTCTGAATTTGCCTTCCACCTCTCTTTCTTCTCCTTTTCCCACCAGTAGCATAGTCTCCACTGGTACCCTGCTGGGAAATAATTCCAGTGGTAGCCATTGTTAGCCCAGGCCTCGACCAATCCGGAATGAAAGTCCTCTTCTTCATCATGCACATAGTTGATTTGGCATGAGTTTTATAGTGGATGCCCTTCCTGATGCAACCATTTATCTAGGCTTGGGACTGGCACTAAGAATGCACTGGCTAAGAATGCATTGGTTTGTACACTGCAGTGGCTGGGTTACCATGGAGGATGCCGCTGCTTGCCTGAAGTTTGCCAAAGAGCACCTTGACGGTCCACAATGCTACAAGGAAAATGTTTTTGTGGACTGATGAAATGAAGGTTGAATTATTAAGGAACACATTACACTGTGTATGGTGTAAAGAAGGTAGATGAAAACATCATCCTAATGGTGAAGTACAGTGGAGGCTGGTTTGGGGCTGGTTTGCTGCCTTGAGGCCTGGACAGTTTGCCACCATTGAGGGGAACATGGATTACCAAGTATATCAAGGTATCCTACAGGATAATGTCAGGGTGGCTATCACCTGAAGCTCAGTAGAAGTTGGGTGAAGCAGCAAAGCAGCAAGACAATGCCTTTCACATAGGGCATCCTAAGAATATGGCTGAACTGAAGCAGTTCTGTAAAGAAGAATGGTCTAAAGTTCCTCCTGAACATTGTGCAGGTCTGATTCGCAGCTACAGGAAAAGGTGGTTTGACCAGTTATTAAATCCAAGGGTTCACTTACTTTTTCCACCAGCACTGTGAATGTTTAATGGGTATGTTCAATAGACATGAAAGATTATAACTGTTTGTGTTATTAGTTAAAACAGATTGTTTGTTCATTATTGTAACTTAGATGAAGATTAGACTATATGTGAAAAAAATATTCATAAATGCAGGTAATTCCCAAGGGTTCAGTTACTTTTTCTTGCCACTGTAGAAGAATAAGAGAATATAAAAGAGTCTTGCTATGTTTTTTTTTTTTTTAACCTCCAAATTAAGACTCGTTATCTGGAACTGCTGTGTTTGTGTCCTCAGGCTGACTGCGACAGTGATGAAGTCTTTCGGACATGCGAAGCGATACATCTATATAGATCAGGTGCATGTGGTTCGGGCAAAGACCTGGCTCAGTGAACAGCAGAAGGCTAATGGATGCTTTACTTCAGTGGGACAACTCTTCCAGAGCAACATGAAGGTCTGCAGACCAGTCTGAGTCCAATACCACACACCATTTGTTAACCTTAAAGTTGTTGCTAAAGAAGGCAACTGGACTTGCTTGAAATCCTTGAAGATGTTTCACCTCTCATCTGAAAGGCTTCTTCAGTTCTGTCTGACTAGTGGGAAGTTTCAGGTATTTATCCTCTAGTGGACCAAAAACAACCCTAAGGAGACAACTGAATACACATCCACACCAAGACTCAACTGACTTCAACAACTAACATGATGGGCAGAGAGAGCCAACGACCCACAGATCACCATAACGACCCTTTAGGATGTTAACCCTGTTCACTCCCGGCCTCCAGTGACCCTAAAGGCCAATTTATGCTGACAACCCAGTCCTCGCAGATGGCGTCGCAGATAGCATCTGCGAAGCCTCTCCCCCTTCGCAGACGCTCTGCGCGCACCTCCCAAAAATTGTGACCACCGCAGAGAGCGTCGCAGACGAGGGCTCTGATTGGTCCACTCTACATCCGCTGTACACGCACTTCCGCTTCCTTACTTTCTCGGTTTTTGTTTTCACGACCGCCATTTTTAAAAACACGAGCGAAGATGGAGCAGCACGAAGAGCGGTTGATCAAGGAAGTGAGGAAGTACGTACATCTATACAACTCCAGTTCTAGTCATTATAAGCATAATTATAAGTAACCGGAGGATAAACACTCCACTAACCACATCCACCAACTACTCCTAGCGACTTCGCGCCCCCTTGCGTTGTGGCGGTGAATAACATCGCGCACGCCTATACTCCCCGCTCAACGATAAATTACAACTGTCTGCGAAAAGCTATCTGCAAAAGCCTTGTCGCAAGAGCATGCAGAGCCCCTAACACCTACAGGATGACTGAGCAGATCAATGACCCATGTGACCTCAATGACTCTCCTTAGGGTTTCTTTTGGTCCACTAGAGGATAAATACTTGAAACTCCCCACTAGTCAGACAGAACTCAAGAAGCCTTTCAGATGAGAGGTGGAATGTCTTCAAGTATTCTGAGCAAGTCCAGTTGCCTTCTATAGCACCTATGGACAACGTTAAGGTTAACAAATGGGATGTGGTATTGGACACAGATATTTTAATGATCACCATGTTTTATGTATTTAGAGTGACATTTAATGTTCATGAATCAAATTACCATACTTCCAAGTGGGTGGCACAGTGGTGTAGTGGTTAGCACTGTTGCCTCACAGCAAGAATGTTCTGGGTTTGAGCCCAGTGGCCAACAGGGCCCTTTCTGTGTGGAGTTTGCATGTTCTCCCCGTGTCTGTGTGGGTTTCCTCCGGTTTCCCCCACAGTCCAAAGACATGAGGTTTGGCTAACTGGTTACTCTAAATTGTCCATAGGTATGAATGTGTGTGTGAACAGTTGTTTCCCAAGCCTGGCAATGGGAAGGTTGCGGCAGGAAGGGCATCTGGCCTATAACTATGCTCCAATTAATATTACATGTGGATCAATAGGGTCCACATGGCAGTGACCACACACATGAGTGGGACAAGCTGGAAGAAGTGAGTGAGTGAAGTGAAGTGAATCAAGTTGCTTCCGGTTACCCAGCTTGTCACGTTACATGGTACATAAACTCCTCTGTTCTGAAGATGTCCAAAAAATTAAAGTCACAGCTTTACCTGACTCTTACAAATCAGTGACACTGGAGATGGATTCCATAAATGTGACATAAACCTCTCCTTAAAGAAAAAAAATGATTGCACACTGGATATTAATGTTATTTAACTCTTTCTGTCTCTCTCTCAGGGAGGAGTGAATAATGATGTGACCCTCACAGCGTACATCACAGCTGCAATGCTGGAACTCAATTATACAATTACAGTGAGTAAACTGTTTCGCTGATGAAAGTTCCTTATACATATCAAGGTCATTGAACAGTGGATCATTACAGTTGTTACAGTGATGAAGAAACACAAAAATGCTCAACATACACTGCAGGAAGTATGGAAGCAAGCAGTGATCCATTTAAAATTAATCTAAACATTTTAAATAAAGATAATCCTTCTAACACAATATTTATGAATTGAAGACATTGGTGTTTTTAAGTCTGATTTTGATATTTTAGATAACATTTGTATCTTTGTAAGGGATCGCAAAATATGTATTTGTTAATCTACGTATTGCAGGATCCTGTGGTGAGAAACGGTCTTAAATGCCTGATGAATGCGTCCGCTCAGGTGAACTCCACCTACACCAAAGCTCTCCTTTTCTACACCTTCACCCTAGCTGGAGATCAGGGAATGAGCACCACACTCATGTCAGAGCTGGATGAAGTGGCCATAACCTCAGGTTTGAAAAAATCTCTCAGAGAAAACTGACATGACATGTCTGACAGCTCAAAGCTTAAAGTGCAGTACAAGTGGATGCTAGATTTTAGTACATCAGAATGTGATTTTGATTTGTGTTTTAATTAGAGACAGCTTATGTTGCGCTATACTCAACTTGCGCTGTAAAATATTAATTAACAGCTATTAACATAAACCAAACAGCAAATATTTCAGAGGTTAAAAGGTGAGCTCTATGTCCTGATTTAAAAAAAAAATCAATTTTAGATAAATTTGTGTTGGCATTTGTTGGAGAATGGTATTTTCAGTCTTGTTGGTGTTGGCTGGTGTCTGTTTGTTTCACAGTAGACAAAGTTGGTGCTTGCTGGTGAGTGTTGGTGTGTTAAAGATTGTTGTTGGAGAATGTCAGTGTTGATAGTGTTGCTTGGCATTTGTTGGTGAATATTTTGTGGTAAAATCTGTTATAGTATCATGAAAGCTAATTAAAAAATATGGGCGGTGCTTCGTTGTTGGAGATTGTAGTCTGTTGGTGATTACTTCATGGAATGTTGATATTTGAGAATTTTGGTGGTTGCTTTTGGTGTATAAATAGAAATCATTGGACTGGGCTCACTGGACTGTAACTTTTGGAGGATGTTGGCAATGGATGGGCAATTTCTATGTCTCATCTCATCTCATTATCTCTAGCCGCTTTATCCTGTTCTCCAGGGTCGCAGGCAAGCTGGAGCCTATCCCAGCTGACTACAGGCGAAAGGCGGGGTACACCCTGGACAAGTCGCCAGGTCATCACAGGGCTGACACATAGACACAGACAACCATTCACACTCACATTCACACCTACGCTCAATTTAGAGTCACCAGTTAACCTAACCTGCATGTCTTTGGACTGTGGGGGAAACCGGAGCACCCGGAGGAAACCTACGCGGACACGGGAAGAACATGCAAACTCCGCACAGAAAGGCCCTCACCAGCCACAGGCAGGGGCGCCGCCAGAAATTTTGGGGCCCATGAAAGATTAGAATTTTGGGCCCCCCAACTTTGCCCACCCTCGTCAAAATTGCACCATTGTCATTATTTGACTTTTGATAGCCCATGGACCTTGAGTTTGTGACTTTATTACATTTTATGTATTAATCTACCAGGGACTAGATGAAAACTGGTCAGTGACTAATTCTGGTGCATTTACAATCACAAATGAAAATTCAAGATTTTGCCACATGCCTTCTTGTGCTAGGACAATTGGTAGTGAAATGTGTGATGTGACTGCTAATAAATCATAGAAAAAGTTTTCTACCCAGCATCAAAATACCTATGGAAATCCCATGGATTGTTATGTCTTAGGTAGAAAGCTGTGTGTACTGTTCTGCAAAAAGGGGATATGTTCAAAGCAAAGTGTGTCTAGACAGAAATTTGAGAGCAAACTGTATATGGAGCTCGCTCATTAAAAACTTCAATCCTAAAGCATTTGGGTTGTATTGCTGCTTACCTCCTTCTCCAAAGGGGGGTTCAGTGGTTTGGTAGGGCGGAGGTCCCCCTGTGGCTGAATCTGTGCATATTTAGGGCACCCCATTAGTTATGAAACTGGTTATTAGCACTAGTTATTAGCACCAGCATAACGTAATATTTCATCTTGTTTATCACACAAGTCAGTTCAGTTATTAAAATGGAAAAAATGTCACTGTACAAACTGTAAAAGTGTTCTCTTGATAGGCTAATCCAACCATGTTCATACTGTTCATTTACAGTACCATTCGCTAATATTTTGAACACGTGAGCGATAGCTACCTTTCTTTGGGAAAAACTGAGTGACCAGTTGCCTGCCTCTCTGGTCCCTCTCAGCTTTCAGCTGCCTTTCTTTACGTTTTTGACAGCCACTCTTCATATTTAGCGATCATAGACTGTACGCACTCCACTGCTGGCTGGCTGCTGCACCGCGACACAGCAGCAAGTAGCGTTGCACTGATGAGCACACAGATTTAACGCATCGCGCTTCTACCAGAACTGGACCGTACCATTTCGCAAAAGGGGGAGGGTTAAATGACAATATGTTGAAACACTCAAAAAATAGACAACCTTGTTCAATTAGCTCATTTTACCAGATGGAATATTGCATTGTTGTTATTTCAAAAGTCTTATTAAAATCATATTATCAGCCCCTTAAAGGGTCCTATGGCAGTGCTGGGCCCCTAGAATTGTTCTAACCTTTCCCCCCCGGCGGCACCCATGGCCACAGGGCTTGAACCTGGACCTTCTTGCTGTGAGGCAACAGCGCTAACCACTACACCACCATGCTGCCCCAATTTCTATGTGTGCTGGTAAAAAATAAATAAATAAATAAAAATCCTGTGTTGGCATTTGAGAATCACAGACTTGTTTGTAGTTTGTTGGTTGTGGATTTCTTGTTGGTTGGAGTTTAGAGGTGATGCTGTTTTGGAAAAGTTGATATTCGACAATTTTTGTGTTAGGGGTTTGACATGATTTTGAACTGTGTTGGTGAATGTGTGTAATTGTTGGATAATGGTGTATAATGTGGGTTTGTGGTGCTCTTTGGAGAGATGTAGGTCAATGACTCAAGTATGTGTGTAATATCTCCCTCAGGGGGTGGGAGACACTGGAGCTCAGTGAATGATGGGATCAAGATGGACTCTTTGGAGGTGGAGATGACTTCATATGTTCTTCTGGCTCTGTTGTCTGGACCCCAGATGCCTGGGTTTGATCTGAGTTACAGTGCCAGCATCGTCCACTGGCTTTCTCGGCAGCAGAACGCTTTGGGGGGCTTTGTGTCTACACAGGTACAAAGTGTTAACATTTAACTTTTAACATTCTACAAATTTTCTATGGGTTTAAGTGTGGTGATTGACTTGTCCATTCCAACACCGTTATTTTCCTCCAGTGGAACCAATTGAGAGTCTCTTTTGCAGTATGTTTTGGATCTTGTCCTGCTGGAATGTCCACCCATGTTTCATCCTCCATGACTCCATTCATTTTCCCTTTGATAATTTGGATTCTGCTGGTACAATGACTAGAGAAACAGTCCCATACCATGATACTTTCACCTCTGAACTTTACTGTAGGTTTGATATTTTTAGGGTCATATGAAGAGCCAAATATGGCACTTTGAAAAGACTGATTGTTTTTCTCTCATCTGAGCACACCACATTCTCCCAGTAATCTATAGGCTTCTCCAAATGTTCTGTAGTAAACTTCAAACAAGCTTCAGCGAGTCTTTTTGAGGTAATGGAGAATGGAGACCATGGCTGTGGAGTGCCCTGCCTATCCTTTTCTCTCTGACAACTGTACCTACTGCTTCCAGCTCTTCCTAGAGCTCTTTTGCTCTTGGGCTACTCTTCTGACTTTTGTTCTGACTGCCTAGTGGGAAATCTTGCAAGGAACTCCTATGTGTGGCTGGTTCAGGGCTGACTGATGATCCTTCCACTTGCAGAAAATTTTTCATGATGTTGCTTATGGGAATATTTAGGAGTTGAGAATTATTTTGGTAACCAGTGCCATTGCTATGTTGCTCAGTAATCTTGTTGTGAAGGTCTTGGTAGATCATGAGATGTTTCTTGCAAGACAGCTTGGAGACAAATGATTGATTTACTTCAATTCAGAGGTGGGTTTCCCTTTTTCAAAGAGTGGAAGTACTAACTGACTAGCATGCATGAACCCAGCTGATTTTAAGTAGCACAGGTAGAAGAACTAATTACAGCAATCAGCTGTGTTTGTTCCTGCATTCAATATTTTTTCCTATGTCATTCTACTTTATTGCACATAACTATTTAATGAATTGTAATATTGTTTTCTTGTAATGTTTAGTTTTATTACATTGACACCAGTGTCTGCTTAACATATAATGTGAATAACTGCACTGGAAATATCTCATTCATCTCATCTCATTATCTCTAGCCGCTTTATCCTGTTCTACAGGGTTGCAGGCAAGCTGGAGCCTATCCCAGCTGACTACGGGCAAAAGGCAGGGTACACCCTGGACAAGTCGCCAGGTCATCACAGGGCTGACACATAGACACAGACAACCATTCACACCTACGGTCAATTTAGAGTCACCAGTTAACCTAACCTGCATGTCTTTGGACTGTGGGGGAAACCGGAGCACCCGGAGGAAACCCACGCGGACACGGGGAGAACATGCAAACTCCACACAGAAAGGCCCTCGCCGGCCACGGGGCTCGAACCCGGACCTTCTTGCTGTGAGGCGACAGCGCTAACCACTACACCACCGTGCCGCCCCACATCCTGATGTATATTTAAAAAAAAAAAAATCTGTTTAACTAATAAGTAATATAACTAACTAATCTACCAGCCAATCAGAAAGTAATATCACAGTTTTTGTTTAGAAAGTTTAGTCAGAAATGTTTACAGCATGCTGCATATATTACTGTCAGCCATGTTGGATTGGGAGGAGAAAAATATAATGGAGGACTAAAAACCAAAATAATTCCATCCATCCAGCCATTTTCTTCCACTTATCTGAAGTCAGGTCGTGGTGGCAGCAGGCTAAGCAAGGTATTCCAGGTGTCCCTCTCCCCAGCAATGCTTTCCAGTTCCTCCTGGGGGATCCCAAGTTGCTCCCAGGCTCGATAAGATATGTAATCTCTCCAGCATGTTCTGGGTCTACCCCAAGGTTTCCTCCCAGTTGGACATGCCCAGAAAACCTCCAAAGGAAGGCTCCCAGGAGGCATCCTAATCAGATGCCTGAACGACCTCAGCTGACTCCTCTTGACATGATGGAGCAGCGGCTCTACTCTGAGATCCCTCTGGATGTCTAAGCTCCTCACCCTATCTCTAAGGTTGAGCCCAGCCACCCTACAGAGAAAGCTCATTTCAGCTGCTTGTATCCGCAATCTCATCCTTTTAGTCACTACCCAAAGCTCATGACCATAGGTGAGGGTTTGAATGTAGATTGACTGGTAAATTGAAAGCTTTGCTTTCCTGTTAAGCTCCCTCTCTTCACCACAACAGTCCAGTACAATGCCCGCATTACTGCTGAGGCCACCCCAAACTGCCTGTCCATCTCATACTCTATTTTACCATCACTCATAAAAAAGACCCTGGGATTCTTGAATTCCTTCACTTGGGGTGGCAACTCACTCCCAACCTGGAGGAAGCACTCCACCGTTTTCTGGCAGAGAACCATGGCCTCAGACTTGGAGGTGCTCTCATTCCTGCTGCTTCACTCTTGGCTGCATACTGTCCCAGTGCTTGCTGAAGGTCACACTCTGAAGAAGCCAACAGAACCACATCATCTGCAAAGAGCAGGAATGCAATTCTGAGGTTCCCAAACCAGACACCCTCCTCACCCTGGCTGCACCTTGAGATCCCATCCATGAATATCACAAACAGAATTGGCAACAAGGGGCAACCTTGGTGGAGTCCAACACTGCAAAAAATAAAAATCTTAGGAAGTTTATTTGTCTATTTTCAAGTCAAAACATCTAGCCACCCTTATTATAAGGTATTGTTGTTTTGCCCAACAAGCAAAACCTCATTTAGCTAGAAAGGCTAGTTTTTAGACAGTCCATCTTGAAAATCTTGTATAGACAAAATGTCTTGAAAAAGTCTTATTTGGAGCACCTTTGAAAATAAAACTTTTTTTTTTTTTAAACAAGTAAGTACATTTTGGAGGGCGGCACGGTGGTGTAGTGGTTAGCGCTGTCGCCTCACAGCAAGAAGGTCCTGGGTTCAAGCCCCGGGGCCGGCGAGGGCCTTTCTGTGTGGAGTTTGCATGTTCTCCCCGTGTCCGCGTGGGTTTCCTCCGGGTGCTCCGGTTTCCCCCACAGTCCAAAGACATGCAGGTTAGGTTAACTGGTGACTCTAAATTGACCGTGAGTGTGAATGGCTGTCCGTGTCTATGTGTCAGCCCTGTGATGACCTGGCGACTTGTCCAGGGTGTACCCCGCCTTTCGCCCGTAGTCAGCTGGGATAGGCTCCAGCTTGCCTGCGACCCTGTAGAAGGATAAAGCGGCGAGATGAGATGAGTACATTTTGGACATTTGTCAAATGCGGTTCATCTTGTTTCAAGAAAAAAAAAGTATGCTTGTTTTGGGAATAAATGAACTTTACTGAAATCTTTGAATCTTTCATTACAATTCATACATTTCAAAACATGTACTCTAGACCAGACAAGTGCCTTCAAAAAGGCTATGAGTGAGTGGAGGGCGTTTTAGTGAGGTCTTTTTGGAATGCTGTGAGTTAAGTTCAGTTTTTTTTGTTGTTTGTTTGTTTTTTGTGCTTGATCTTGTAAACCCCTCGTACACATGAATAGTCAGTGCCCCCAAAATGCACTGTTGCTTTGGTGTTGTCTAAGCACTGTAAGTCAAAATGCGTAGACTTTTTTTTTTTTAATTAATTAATTTTTTTTTGGTGCCTGAGGTCCTGGGGAAGTGGAATCTTAAGAGATATTTTAATGTTTGAATGTTGAAATGGGAAAAAAAATAAACTTGTTGCAATGCTACATGTGTCATCAACTTGATTCAAGATAGTCTCTGGTCTCATATCTAGAGTATTTTACTAATTACAGGTCACAAAAGGAGAATCTTTTAAGCTAGCAATGCTTAGTTGTAGAATTTAACAATCCTAATATTAGTATATTTATCTTAAATTCAGTTTTTACTGCTAAGACTTTGTCATGAATTTAAGTGAAATACCCTTAAAATGAAATAAATAAAAATGACTTGAATGGCTAAATGTAAGAAGTACGATCTTGTTATAAGAACTATTTTGATTATTTTGAGTTAATCAGATTTCACATAAGTTCCCCAATCTTATTTTGGAACTATTTCATCTAAAAACAGGTTAAATTTTTTATCTTACTTTAAGAAATCTTACCAAGTCAAATTTGACTAGTTCCATTGGCAGATTTTTTTTCACCTGATTCAAGCAAATATGCTTTGTTTTACTCTTTTATTTCTTATTCTTGAAAGGCCATTTTTTGCAGTGAAAACCCACCAGAAATGTGTTTGACTTTGTGCTGAGAATTCAGACACCCGCTCACACTTTGCTTGTACAAGGACTTGGCTCGTAGCAATGACCCTGATACCCCATACTCACGCAGTGTCCCCCACAAGAGCCCCCAGGGGACATGGTCATAAGCCATTTCCAAATCTACAAAACACATGTAGACTGGCTGGTCATCTTCCCATGAACCCCCTCAACAACCCTGCCAGGGTAAAGAGCTGGTCCACCATTCCATGGCCAGGATGGAATCCGCATTGTTCCTCCTGAATCTGAGGTTCGACAATTGGTCAGAGTGTCTTTCCCAGCACCCTGGAATAAATTTTCCCAGGGAGGCTGAGCAGTGTGATACCCCTATAATTGGAGCACATTCTCCAGTCTCTGGTCCAGTTGACAACTCTGCTCCTCTCTTCACCCAAGTGTCCAAGACATACTGTATGGCCACAGATCTGATGATATGACCACAAATTCAATCATTAATCTTTTGCCTAAGATGTTCTGGTACCAGGTACACTTGTGAACCACCTTATGCTCGAACATGGTGTTTGTTATGGCCAACCCATGATGAGCACAGAAGTCCAACAACAAAACATCGCTCAGGTTTAGATCAGGCAGGCCATTCCTCCCAATCACCCCCCTTCAGATTTCTCCATCATTGCCCATGTGAGTGTTGAAGTCCCCCAGGAGAACTATGGAGTCCCCAGTTGACACCTTTCCAGGACACCACCCAGCAACTCCAAGACGGCCAAATACTCTGCACCACTGTTTAGTGCATAAGCACAAACAACAGTCAGTTTTCCTCTCAGTAACTTGCAGTCACATAGAGGTGACCCACTCATTCTCCAGGGAGGACTCCTACATAGCAGTGCTCAGCTGGGGGCTTGTGGATATCCCCACACCTGCCCGGTACCTCTCACCTCTCAATGCACCAACTCTAGTGCCTGTCCTTGTGGGTGGTGGGCCCACATGGTGGTGGATCCATGTAATTTCTTCAGGCTGTGCCCAGCTGTGCCCCATGGGCCAAGGCCTGGCCACCAGATGCTTGTTGGCAAGCTCTCCTTGCCGGTTTCCCGCTCCTGGGAGAGATGCTGCAGCTCATTCTTTGCTGTCTCATCAGGGTCTTGAATCACTCTTAGTCTGGCCCCTCCCCTGGAACCAATTTGCCTTGGGAGACCCTTCCAGGGGCTAATGCTCCAGACAACACAGCTCCCAAGATCACCAGGGGACACAAACCCCTCCACCACATTCAGGTGGTGATTCTTCAGAGGGGATCAAAATAATTGAGCTTGCATAATACTGGAGTAACTTATAGGCATGCTGTACCATTACTATGAATGAGTAAGTATGTCTGAACTTTTGCCTGGAATTGTAAAATATATAGGGAAGCTTAAATCTCCTTTCTAAAACCCGCTTCAAATTAATGGTCTATGAGTCTGGACACGGGTGGCACGGTGGTGTAGTGGTTAGCGCTGTCGCCTCACAGCAAGAAGGTCCGGGTTCGAGCCCCGTGGCCGGCGAGGGCCTTTCTGTGCGGAGTTTGCATGTTCTCCCTGTGTCCGCGTGGGTTTCCTCTGGGTGCTCCGGTTTCTCCCACAGTCCAAAGACATGCAGGTTAGGTTAACTGGTGACTCTAAATTGACCGTAGGTGTGAATGTGAGCGTGAATGGTTGTCTGTGTCAGCCCTGTGATGACCTGGCGACTTGTCCAGGGTGTACCCCGCCTTTCGCCCGTAGTCAGCTGGGATAGGCTCCAGCTTGCCTGCGACCCTGTAGAACAGGATAAAGCGGCTAGAGATAATGAGATGAGATGAGTTTGGACACTGTAGTACGTACAGTACATCAATCCATCCATTATCTGTAACTGCTTATCCTGTGCAGGGTCATGGGCAAGCTGGAGCTTATCCCAGCTGACTATGGGTGAGAGGCGGGGTACACCCTGGACAAGTCGCCAGGCAGGGCCAACACATAGAGACAGATAACCATTCACACTCACTTTCATACCTGTGGTCAATTAAGAGCCACCAATTAACCTAACCTGCATGTCTTTGGACTGTGGGGGAAACCGGAGCACCCAGAGGAAACCCATGCAGACACAGGGAGAACATGCAAACTCCACACAGAAAGGCCCCCATCAGCCACTGGGCTCAAATCCAGAACCGTCTTGCTGTGAGGTGACAGTACTAACCACTACCGCCCACTGTAGTACATTAAAGGGTTAAATTTGTTCTCTTTATATTCTTTTCCATCATCCAGGACACCGTCGTGGCTCTCCAGGCCCTGGCGAAATACAGTACCGCCACCTACAGACCAGAAGGACTCATTACTGTTTCTGTAACATCACCATCAGGGCTGATTACCTCATTTGCAGTCACTCAGAGTAACAGGTTGCTGTATCAGGAGAGTCAGCTGAAGGAGGTTCCTGGAGATTACAGAATCAAAGCAGAAGGGAAAGGCTGTGTGTACGTGCAGGTCTGTAGATCACCAATTCACACTTTACTTCCTCACCTCAGTTCCTTTATTAATTAAGCAGATTCTCAGAGGGTCAGTCTGGTGAATAATTGTGCTAATAATGTGTTTTATTTACTTCTAGTTCACTTTGAGCTACAATATCCCTCCTCCTCCTGATCGCTCTTCATTCAGCATCTCAGCCTCAGTGTCTGGAAACTGCAGGGTCCCAAATCCATCTCTGAATGTGACCATTACTGTCATGTGAGCTCTACCGCACCTCCATAATCTACAAGATAGGAAACAAGAATGAATCACAAATTATCTCTATTAATACATGATTGTGTTAATAGGCAGGGCCGTCGACAGGGGGGGACAACCGGGTATTTTGTCCCGGGCCCAGGCATGAGGGGGGGCCCAGAACTGGTCCCTCATGAAGATGCCATTAATCATTCTGTTTCATTTCAAAATGTGTTGATTTGGGGGAGAAAAATGTGCTATATTTGCATTCAATGAATGATTTCTGGTTCTTTTGCCTTTATTGTCTTCGAAAATAGATTCAAGAACCCACCTACCACCCCTAATGCAGAAATGGTTTGGTCTTTGATTAAGGCGCCAAATAACACGGCACTATTCCATCATAACGCTTCGACAATAAGCGTGCGAGCCCGTTTGCCAACATGCACAAGTCAGGAGCAAAGAAAAGAAAAGAAAAGAGAAAACGAGATGAAGAAGCCAAGAGCCTCAGGGGCTCACTGCATAGATATTTTAGAAAATATTTAGATGATGCAGCAGGTGGTGAACGCAGTGGGGCAGCTGAGCCAGGTAAGACACAGAGAACTTTTTTCCAGCCCCGTAATGTAACCCCAGCACGCGCGACGCGCCATTCATAATTATAAAGTAGGGGATAGCAGGGTACACTGAGTGAACACTGAAATGCACAGGGCATTGAATTATTTCATAAACATATCGGTTTAATAACACTGTGTTGCATATATCTCAATGAAGCAAAGAATAGCACATTGGCCCGCAATCATATCCAAATGTTTTAGGCACGCTTGCTGAGCTGCGCTGAGCTGGACTCCGGTTAGCTGAAAGCCCGTGGAACGCTGCCTCTTGTTAATTAAACCTTATTTTGTTGGAAATCATCCCGTGTAGATACGACGGCATGTGAAATTGCCAGCTAGACAGAGTTTAATGTAACGAATGGGCTATAAATGGGGTGTTTTGAGGTTAGTCTGTTGCAAAACATTAAACTTTCGCTTAGACTGGATACTCTTCAAACAATTCCCTTGCTCAAGTGAAAAATGATAGGCCTGTATGAAAAGCGCAATTAATGAAAGTAGCCTAATAAGCCCTAAATGAATAAAACAACCTCTGTTTTATTGTTGTTGCTTACACGTTAAGATTTTGAAATCTTCTCGGTCCAGTTCTATATCCAGGGAACGTTGTAATCCTTTTGGTTTATCCGTAATAAACGTGTCAGCCCCCAGGTAAGATAGGCTAATGTTACGTGGTTGGGAGGGTGTCAATTTTTTTTGTAACATTCTAAATCGAGTACTGAAAGGACGTTTATGAAAAACAAGACAAAAAAAATACACTGAAAAACTCACTGTGGTGATGCTTCTATGTTCAGATTTTGGGAAAGCCATAACTCCGTTCTCATTGAGGCCCAGTTCCATCCCGGAAACAATCATTTTGGTTTATCCGTAATAAATGGAATTTCAGCCCCCTGGGCAGATGACGTAACGTGGTTGGGAGAAGAGCGATGGAATTCCTACTTTCGTATCTCTGGTTGGGAGTGTGATAGGCTAATAATAATAATAATAATAATAATAATAAATATTACTATTATTTATTAACAATTAAAAAAATGTGAAAGTTTGACAAATGTGAAAGTGTGTCAAACTTTAGGCCTAGGCTTACTTGTAAGCTTTGGGATATGTTATCCAATTTGCTCATCTTTCATTATTCCTTTCTGTGATTGATAGTCATTTAAATATTTTTCAAATGGTTAATTGTGAAATGGTTGATTTTGACCCCTGTTAATGTAGCCAGGCCTACTTTGTAATAAAATATTTTACCTCTAGAAACTGTTGAGGGTGGAAGCTCCAAGGAGGATGAGAGAGAGAAAGGAGAGGCTACCAGGGAGGATGAGAGAGAGGAGAGAGAGGGTACCAAAGAGGATGACAAAGAGGAGAGAGAGACTAGGCCTACCAGGGAGGATGAGAGAGAGGAAAGAGAGGCTACCAAAGAGGATGAGAGAGAGGAAAGAGAGGTTATCAGTGAGAGAGAAGGAGGAGAAAGAGAAAGCCAAATTGATGCAGGAGGAGGGAGTCCATCCCTCAGAGTAGAGGAACAGTCAGAGGCTACCAGTGAGAGAGAAGAGGGTGAGAGAGAAAGTCACAGTGGAGTGGAAGGGGCTCATTTCCCTGATTACCTTGATCCTGCCTTATGGCCAGCAAACATGGGAGACACTGACAGAGTAAATGTTGTGCGTGTGATGGCGAAACGAGCACCGTTTTCAGAGATGGCAAAAGACTTGCCAGCAGATGCAGAAGGGAGGGTATTTCCCCACTATTTAACATATTCCACCTCTCACAATGGACGGGAAAAAATTGAAAGGGACTGGATAGTCTACAGCAGGACAAAGAGGGCCTTATTTTGCCTACCATGTTTACTGTTCTCCCATGAAGTACAGAAAAGGTCAACAAGTGCACTAAATTCAACAGAAGGGATGCACATTTCTAATGTGAAATACAAAAAATTGTACGAAAGATTTCCAGAACATGAGAGAAATGTTGCACACAAACATTGTTATTGGAAGTGGAAAAACCTGCAACATTCTGTTTTGCATGCAGCTGGGATTGATTGTGAACAACAAAAATTGCTGGAGACAGAAATTGAAAAAAACAAAGTACTACTGAAGCGACTGCTGGATGTGACCCTGTATTTGGCTTCCAGAAATCTGCCATTCAGGGGCAGCACATGCACCATCGATGAGCCAGATAATGGTAATTTCCTCGGCCTAATTGAGCTGTTATCGAGGTATGACAGTGTCCTAAAGGATCACGTCAAAACCATCAGACAGAATCTGCTACAGGGGAAAAGGCTCCAAGCACATTACCTCTCATCGTCCAGCCAAAATGAGTTCATTGAAATTTGTGCACAACGTGTCCTTAACACCATTTTGAAGGAAAGGGAGGAAACATCCTTTTACTCAATAATTTGTGATGCAACCCCAGACATCTCCAACCTGGAGCAAAATGTCCTTTTACTGAGGTATGTCAACCAAACTGAAGGTGAATGGGAAATAAATGAACGTTTCCTGGAATTCAAAGATTTCTCAAAGAAGACTGGCAAGGAAATAGCCAGAATGATGGAAGAAACACTTGCTCAACATGGTGTAGATATAGTTGATTGCAGGGGTCAGTGTTATGACAATGGGGCAAATATGGCAGGAAAGGTGAAAGGGGTACAAGCACGCATACTTAGTAAAAACCCCTTGGCCAAATTTTCACCATGTGCATCTCACACCTTGAACTTGGTTGGTGTTCATGCTGCCAAAGCCTGCCCAGAAGTGGACCTTTTCTTTGGATTTATCAATCAGCTATACAAGCTGTTCAGTGGCAGCCCTCATCGTTGGGAAATCCTGCAGAAAGTTTGAGGATGTTCTCTTCACATGTTATCAGACACGCGATGGAGTGCCCGGATTGAAGCTGTGCGCCCAGTGGCAAAGCATTTGTCTGGTGTGATAAAGGCACTAGACACACTGATTTCAGCAGGAAATCTGAGCAATGAAACAAAAGCTGAAGCACATGGGCTGAAAACATATTTTCAGTCATTTAATGCTGTCTTGCTCCTCACAATTTGGGTGAAGGTGCTGCAATGTATTGAGGACAGAAATATCATAAGCCAGTCCTCAGCCATCTCACTCGATGTCCAAGCATCCAATATTAAAGAGTTAGAGGGGGAGATTGCCTACATGCGTTCCTGTTGGGAAAATTTTCTGAAAGAGGCAACTGTTGTTGCCACATCCTTGGGCATCAGTGCCAACATTGAAATGAGGGTGAGAAAGAGGAAGTGCTTCTTTGATGAGGTAGAAGAGCAAGAGACCGAGGTGCAAAGTCCAGAGAACCTCTTCCGAGACAGGGTGTTTCATGCTACAATGGACAGCATAATGTCCCAATTACAAACAAGATTTTCATCAATGCAGCAGATATGTGGGGAATTCTGTGTCCTATGGAAATTCAGAGATATGCCAGAGGAGAGCATCAGTGAAGCATGCACAATGCTCTCTGAGAAATACAAGAGTGACCTGACAGAGTCCCTTGAGGACCAGATCCAGCACATTAAAAAGATATATAGTGCAACATTCCAAGAAAATCTTCAACCCCTGGATCTACTGAATGCCATACACAAAATGGGGCTACAGAGCATCTATGGGGACTTCTGCATCTTGTTGAGGATCTTCCTGTCCCTGCCTGTGACTGTGGCTGGAGGTGAGCGTGCCTTTAGTAAAATGAAGCTCATAAAGAACTACCTGCACTCAAACATGTCACAGGAGAGGCTCAATGGGCTGGCTATGCTCTCTATAGAGCGCGAACTTGCAAAGAAGCTGGACTTCAATGACCTTATTGACAACTTTGCCACAGCAAAAGTCCGGCGCATTGCATTTCGCACCTGAATAGTTGCAGACTAAGGAAATGTTCAAACTGTAAATATGTTGAAATAAAATGGTTGACTGTTATAATGGGCTTGGAATACCTGTTATTTAAGGGTTGGAGTGAATGGAGACTGTGAAAAGAGGGGTTGGGTGTGGGTGGTTGCTGTGTGGCGATGTGCGTGCACGCGTATGTGTGTGTGTGGGGGGCACTCAGATTATTTGGGGGGGGCCCACTCAGATTATTTTGTCCCGGGCCCAGCCAAAGCTGTCAACGGCCCTGTTAATAGGTATAATGTTGATTGAAGTTATTTAATCAAAGCCAGAATATAATTGAATGCAAGAGTTTACATGCTTTTAGGACTAAATAAAGACAAAGAAATGTAATTGAATTAATTTTCCGAATACACCTCTTTAAAATGTGTATTTGCTGAAGTATTCTTAACCATGTGACAGAACTTGGAGTCTGTATGGCCAAGTTTACATTAGACCGTATCAGCGGATCATCAGATTAACGTTTTTAAAATGATTCGCGTGCACACAGCAACACCAATACACGGATACGCTCGGCTCCGCAGGCATCCTGCGCTCCAAATCACTCCGCCCTGAACAGCGAGTGCCCTCTGGAGGGTGCGCACTCCGGCCCTGCGCAGCTCACAGAGCGTGCGAGTATAGCGCACGAGCATTGATTCGGGACTGAGCCGCTGTGTGTGTGATCCCAGCGCATATCACTTACCACTTGCAAGTGGAAGGATGGCAAGCCTAAAGACAAGCATAACTACACAATGGGCAGTATTTGCATCAGTATTTGCAGTATTTTCATACTTTTATACTCTTTAATGAAAGGTGATACAAGGCGGAAGTCCGCGCCGTTTTTCAGCAGTCGCGTCACATGACCAACGCCAGCGAATCAGGAAGGTGGATGTCACAGTGACGTTGTCCAATGACGACGCCAGCTAGAGCTCAGCACAAGCATATCCGCGTATTCTCAATGTTTACACAGCACCGGACCAGACACGAACTGGATTGAATACATGGACCCTGGCGGATTCCCGTTTCCCGGCGTTTCCAGGCGGTTTAATGTAAACGGACAGTGCATCTGCGAAGAAAACGAGACAGATACGGTCTAATGTAAACTTGGCCTAAGTGTATACTGTCTTACCTGTTACATCTTTAAATAATAAGCATAATGTTCAATTAATTTTTCATAAATTCTAGAAATTTCTTTTTCGAAAGCTGAGGTGATTGTATATGAACTGTGTTACTCAGTTACTTCAGAACAAAAAGAGAATGTGAAAGATTAATGATCTTTTAATTTCAGGTATACCGGTCAGCGTGAGGATACCAACATGGTGGTCATTGAAGTCAAGCCTCTTTCTGGATTCAGTGTGGACTTGAACTCTGTGCAGCTCATGAACGGCAAATCAAACGTAACAAACCTTTAACTGGAAGCATAAAGCATGGACGCTGATCTAAAGATTTACACTTATTCAGAATTGTGTGTAACAGGGAAAGGTTGATGAGCCATAGTGAAACCGAACCAAATGCTGTTCCAAACATCACTATATTGATGGATCAGTTTTTATTCTGATTATTTTTTTTTATTCTAGATGACTGATGGAGTTGTGAAACGTGTGGATCAAACTGATGGTAATGCAATCATCTACCTGAATAAAGTAAGAAAAAACACCCACACCCAAACTTACAATGGGATTTCTCTAAAACCTCATTAACCCTCATGTTCAAGTCATTTTAAATTGAAACCAGAACAGTACTAGTTCATTTTTTCCTCCTTTCTTTTTCTTGCTTGGCTTTTCATTCTGTTTTTTGAAGCAACATAAAATATTTTAAAAATTAATTATTTTACTCAAAATAATTAGACTATTGTTATTTTATGAGTAGTTAGGTTAATGCAGCATTAGTGCAAATTGATATTTTTCGCTCCTTTGCTCCCCCTATGGTTCTGGAGCAAAATTCACTTTTATGCCACTGTCATAAAAACGAATCGCACTTTGAGCTCCCCTCAGAGCATTTATCAACAAGTTAAAAGATACAGAACCGGCAAAGACAATATGAAAAGCCGAAGAACAACGTCGTCTGACAATATAATATTACAAGATTTTACACAAATGTGACTGCACAGTTTTGTTTATAGTGACATTGGAGATCAACATTAACATAACAAAAAGAAAAATGAAAAAGAATGACAGAAAGTTCTTGTTTCCTGAAATACTGTGTTTGCATTTTCAGGTATTGTACATTGTTTGCTCGGTGTTTGAATGTGGAGGATGTGTGTAATTGAATATAAATGTTGTTGGTGACATGATCTCTGCACATATTTCACCGAATATACATTAGACAGTGTAATTTATTACAAGCTAGCTGATTTAGATTGCAAGGTTGAAAGCTTTCGAGGCTTATTTGGCATGAGATTGCCAAAGACTGACCAAATATTTTGGCTTGAGATTTGACCAAACACTAGCCTAAGACGAGACTGTGCTTAAATATTACTTGCTGCTTTTCATAGCTGGAATAAAAGGGCTAAGTCAGTATATTTATTGCTAAAGCTGTACATTGCATGAAATTTAATGTACAATAGCAGCCTGAGGGTGAAACTAAACTGGCAAGATGGAATCCCAGGTTTCTGTAACAATGTTATCAGATTGTTGCAGAAAATAATATAATATGACTAATATAAGTGCTAAGTTTTGGGCATTGAGCATGTGCCATCTTTGACTGCCATGCAGTGGAGTAGTAAGGCATCCCCTTCCCTCCATTAGCCTGGGGTAGTGCCTTGAGCAAGCACTAGCGACCCCTCGATCCCCCTGGTCAGGGCTATGACTGCAGACTGGTCTCGGCAGACTGCATGGAGGAGACCACTATCTGGTGGTTCAGTGGGCAGGAACACAGACCCAGAAAAGCGTTCATGGAGCGTGATCAGGGCACAGTGCAACACATAGAACACTGTTGGCCATCCACTGCATCCCGACCTAGCTCCAGCCATCTTGAGTCTGTCTTGCCCCTGAACCCAGTTAGGTTGGGACGAGAGTGTGTCAACTCTCCCTCACTCTAATCCAAGTCATGCACAAGTCATGACCTTCAAATTCATGTCCTCTGGCAGTGAGCGAGTGGTGAAGCAGCAGGTGCAGAAACACTGGAAGCTGTAGTCACAAACCTGCACAAAGACAGCCCAGGGCATAGGCTGGAATGATGCGGGCTTTTTTCGGTTGCAGCTCCAAAATTATGGAATGCATTGCCACTGCACATTAGACAGGCCTCCTCACTGTCTAATTTTAAAACTCTTCTTAAAACGCACCTCTTTTCTTTAGCTTTTAACACCATGCAGGTTGTTGATTTTATGTACACATTTTATTTGGAGTGGACTGCCTATTTAATTATTTATTTTTATTTTATGTTTTATGGTGCTATTTTATTGTACAGCACTTATTTTATTGCATAGTTTTATTGTGTTTATTTATTGTACAGCACTTTGGAAACCTTTGTGTTTATTTAAACTGTGCTTTATAAATAAAATTGGATTGGATTGGATGATGCAGCAGCAGAGTTCGGCAGCCCCCTGGGTGTCTGAGCAGCCTTGTTTAGGATTCACTCTGCTCACCTCCATGAAAGAAGGGGCTAGAAAAGGTGTTCCAAACATAGCCTGCTTCACCTCACCCTGGTCAACACACCGTGGCTGGTGGGGATCCCACTCAGGGGACAGAATACAACAAACATATAGTGAAGGCACTCAACCTTGGAATGTGGAACGTCGACATGTGGGTGTACCTTCAAAGCCTGGATTGACTTTGTCAGTCATCTCTGAACCCACACCCACCACCCACCAAACTGATGTCATGGTTGTCTTCAACCCCAGAGGATGAACATCAAGTGCTAACCACAAACAAAATTCAACAGCATCATGACAATGCTATGTCTTGAAAACTTGTATCTTGAACTAAACCTGCATGCTCAGACATTTCTGTTACAGTGCAGTAGTCAAAGTAACTTGGAGCAGGAGCATGCTAAGCTGACATAACCAGAACCCCAGACAATATGCTGCTAACATCAGCTAATCAACTAAATTTGAATAATGTAAACATGGGTGGTAAGCTGGAAATACAGTGTAAACTGAGTGTAAAAATGTGTATGACTCCTCTCATCCCACACTTTGTTTATAAACATAGTAAAGAATGACGTAGGGCGGCACAGTGGTGTAGTGGTTAGCGCTGTCGCCTCACAGCAAGAAGGTCTGGGTTCGAGCCCCGTGGCCAGCGAGGGCCTTTCTGTGCGGAGTTTGTATGTTCTCCCCGCGTCCGCGTGGGTTTCCTCCGGGTGCTCCGGTTTCCCCCACAGTCCAAAGACATGCAGGTTAGGTTAACTGGTGACTCTAAATTGACCGTAGGTGTGAATGTGAGTGTGAATGGTTGTCTGTGTCTATGTGTCAGCCCTGTGATGACCTGGCGACTTGTCCAGGGTGTACCCCGCCTTTCGCCCATAGTCAGCTGGGATAGGCTCCAGCTTGCCTGCGACCCTGTAGAACAGGATAAACTGGCTAGAGATAATGAGATGAGACATTTAATATTGTGAAGTGTTCTCAATACAAGTTCCTGCTCTCACTTGCGTTAAAGCAACTGTAAACAGTTGTTCCCTCAAGTTTCTTCTTCACCCTCCATTTTTCTTTCTCTTGAAGTAAATAAGACAAATACAATGCAGTTTGTCATGTTGCAGAGAAACTGCAAAGCTTAAAGTCCTCTGTTCTAAAAATGTCAGAAAACTTAAAATGACA
The DNA here is from genome assembly GCF_027579695.1 of Neoarius graeffei. Lineage (NCBI taxonomy): Eukaryota > Metazoa > Chordata > Actinopteri > Siluriformes > Ariidae > Neoarius > Neoarius graeffei. The sequence continues at coordinate 3,794,439 of NC_083578.1, forward strand.
GCTTTAGAAGAAGAAACCTTTATTTGTCACATGCACACTTCAAGCACAATGAGATTCATCCTCTGCATTTAACCCATCTGAAGCAGTGAACACACACCCACACCCCCAGAGCAGTAGGCAGCCACACTACAGCGCCCGGGGAGCAGTCAGGGGTTAAGTACCTTGCTCAAGGGCACTTCAGCCCAAGGCCACCCCATGTTAACCTACTGCATGTCTTTGAACTGTGGGGGAAAACGGAGCACCCAGAGGAAACCCACGCAGACACAGGGAGAACATGCAAACTCCACACAGAAAGGCCCCCGCCGACTGCTAGGCTCGAACCCAGAACCTTCTTGCTGTGAGGCAACAGTGCTAACCACTACACCACCATGCCGCCCATCTGACTGATACAAAGTGCTGATAAAATGTTAAATAAAATAGCTTTTGAAACAGACGGTAATTTTGTTTTATATCTGTCTGTTTTAGCTGAATAAAGAAGTGGAGAAGGTGTACACCCTGACGATTGTACAGAACCTTCCAGTGAAGAACCTAAAACCTGCTGTTGTGAAGGTTTATGACTACTACAAGCCCGGTATGCAATCTGTACTTCTTTATCAAGTAAAATTTCTATATTTAGCTGTTTAAAGAAATTACACACAGAGCTCAGTGTGTCTTGTTTCTTATGAGAGCTAAAGCCTAATTGTCTGTTTTTTTCTTCTAAAGACGAGAAAGCTGCAACTGAGTACACCTCTCCATGTTCAGTTCAGTGAGAATTTGTACAGGATCTCAGCAAAAATCCAGCGCAAGAGCTTTTGTCCACATTTCACTTATTTTTATGGAAATTTTTTGGGTAGCTTACAGCCATCAACATCTCAACTTTTTTTCCATTTCACAGAACTTCAGTAACTAATTAATAGTGTGTTTAAGGTTTTTTTTTTCCTCTCTTCTTTTCATTATGCTCAACTTCAGTAATCAAGATATATTTGTTGTTCAGAAAGTTCCTATTTCTAATGTATACTATATAAGCTTTACACAATAAATCATTTACAGATGCAATGTCACTCCACAAGACTGTTTATTTCAGGTGTTGACTTTATTTTTTACTGTTTGATGGTCTCACATGAATTAAAAAGGCAAGAAATTCTAGCAATTAATGCTTGACAAGACACACCTAGCCAAGGCCAGGGAGCAGACAAACAGACTAAACTGACCATCTGCTAGCTGCCTTAGGCCTTCATTAAGGTTCCACTATATTGAGATTGTGTCTGTTCCCTGAGCTATCTGAAAATTTAGAAATATTCAGAGTTTGTTTTAGTAACCCAGTCAACATTAAATTAGATCATACTGAATGTACAGCCAGCACATTTCATCTAAAGCTCGAGCTGTTAAATATTACAACCCCAATTCCAAAAAAGTTGGGACTGTGTAAACTGTAAATAATACACAGAGTGCAATAGGGTAAAGTTTGGCGTTCTACAAGGTTCTGTCTTAGGCCCATTGCTTTTTTTTTCACTTTATATATGTTATCTCTGGATAATATTATTTATAAGCATGGTATTAGTTTCCACTGTTATGCTGATGACACACAGTTGTATGTTTCTGCAAAGCCAGGTGAGAGACACCAGCTTAATAAAATTAAGGACTGTGTAAAGGACATTAGATAGTGGATGCTTATTAACTTTCTTCTGTTTAACTCTGACAAGACAGAAGTACTTGTATTCGGACCACATGCAGCTAAAAGTAGGTTTTCTGATTCCATCGTAACTCTGTGTGGCCTTTCTGTTTCTTCATGTGCAGTAATAAAAGACCCCGGGGTGATTATTGACCCCAGTCTTTCATTTGAAATTCATATTGATAACATTACAAGGACAGCTTTGTTTCATCTCAAAAATATTGCTAAGATAAGAAATATGTCACTACATGATGCAGAAAATCTGGTTCAGGTTGGATTACTGTAATGCCTTACTGTCTGGATGTTCCAATAAGTGCATAAACAAGCTCCAGTTAGTTCATCATACCTGCAAACTAGTCACCTTTCGGTGAAATTCGCCGTTTTGATCCCAAAATAGGTCACTTGTGTGAATCGTGTAGATCCGAAGAGTTTTTTTTTTTTTTGGGGGGGAGGTTACGTTGCCGAACATTTCGTTTCAATGTACTACTACTTCAAAGTACTACTACTACTTTTCTCCTCACACCCACATTCAGACCATTTCCGCCTTCTTCATACTTCAAACGTCTCTCTGATTGGATGACATTCCAACGAGCCAATAGTCTTACAGAACGCTGGACAGTATCCGTGAATTGTAACTGAATAGAGGCGGGGTTTTCTTGAATACGGGTGTGTATAGGAGGATGGCAGAGATCATCCAAACGCAATGCAGAAAGGGACACTGAGTCTTGAAAACAGCTCACGGAATCATATTTTCTGATTTTTTCCGGAACTCTATATTACATCTGGAGACGGAAAAACATTTTTAGTATGCGGAGAAAGCTGTGTTACGATGAGTGTGATTTAAAGAGGCTTTAGGGTGGGTTTTTTGGTACCTGTGATTTGGTGGTCTGTGAGTCGCGTTTTTATGACGTAAGATGCAAGGGGCGGGGCTGTTATGTTTGAACGGAACGCGCGACACGGGAGATGTTTCTGTGGGCTGAAACAAAACAAAACAAAAAAAATGTCAAATCAGTTTGAATAAAGTCATTTTTTGTTGAACATAAGGATCTATAAACGCGTGTTTTGGGTAAGAGAAATAATTTTTATGTGAAACTATTGGTGGGATTGTCAAAATTATAACGTAATATGTGTTGATCTCGGTTGTATTCAGAGAACCACTTGTGTGTGTGAGTGAGAGAGAGAGATTCTCTCTCACTCACACACACACACACACACACACACACTCTCACACCATGAATTTGGCAGCACTGAAGGAAAGGAGGGCTGAATTTGGTGTCCAGCCATCTACCAGTGCTGCTGGTAATCGGGCAGAGGTGGTGAAGAAGGATAGCATGGCGCGAAAGAGGCACATGGCAGAGCAGCATAAACGTGCCCTTGAACGGCTTGTTCGGGCCAAAAGGTCTAAAAAATGATAAACTGGTCTGCTGAAGAAAGTTTCCAGTGTCACACTTCAAAAATTACTTTTTTAAATTCAAATTTTACTTTTTATACTTTTCCTTCCTTAATGGTAATGTAATGAGGTGTCAGATGCAAAACTGAAAATTGCAAAGCTAAAAATAAATAAATCTTGTCTTTGTTTTAAATGTTGTCTTTTCCCTTTATTTTCCTTGATCGCGCGCTGTTTAAGGGGGCCGGGGGGTTACCGGTAGTTTGTCACCTTTTTCAACCCTCATGAGTTTGCAGGTATGCAAAATGCAGCAGCAAGAGTCCTTACTAGAACCAGAAGATATGACCACATCACCCCTGTCTTATCCACTTTGTAATACTGATAGAATACTATTCCTGCAAATACTTTTTCGAGTTGTAACTTAAAATTTAAAGGAACAGTCCACCGTACTTCCATAATGAAATATGTTCTTTTCTGAATTGAGACGAGCTGCTCCGTACCTCTCCGAGCTTTGTGCAACCTCCCAGTCAGTCAGACGCGCTGTCGCTCCTGTTAGCAATGTAGCTAGGCTCAGCATGGCCAATGGTATTTTTTGGGGCTGTAGTTAGATGCGACCAAACTCTTCCGCGTGTTTCCTGTTTACATAGGTTTATATGACCAGTGACATGAAACAAAGTTCAGTTACACAAATTGAAACGTGGCGATTTTCTATGCTATGGAAAGTCCGCACTATAATGACAGGCGTACTAACACCTTCTGCGCGCTTCGACAGCGCATTGATACCTTCACTCGGAGTTGTACCATTTTTTTAGACAGGGCAGATGGACCAGGGCATTCGCCCGCCTGGCCATGCCCGACGAGGAGCGCTCTCGGCCGGCTTGGGAGGCAGACGGCAGCCCCTCCTGGAAGTGTGGTTTTAAAGGAACTTGGCAGGATTCCTTTGTTATATGTCGGTAATACACATATTGCAATTTTGTTCAGTTGGGTCACATTTCATGAGAGTTACAGCCCTTGATTAACAAAATTATAATTTAACAATTTCATGGAAGTGTGTTTCCCTCCTGGAAGTCAAAGGACTCCCAGGAGGGGCTGCCGTCTGCCTCCCAAGCCGGCCGAGAGCGCTCCTCGTCGGCCACGGCCAGGCAGGCGAATGCCCTGATCCGTCCGCCCTGTCTAAAAAAAATGGTACAACTCCGGGTGAAGGTATCAATGCGCTGTCGAAGCGCGCAGAAGGTGTTAGTACATCTGTCATTATAGTGCGGACTTTCCATAGCATAGAAAATCGCCACGTTTCAATTTGTGTAACTGAACTTTGTTTCATGTCACTGCTCATATAAACCTATGTAAACAGGAAAAACGCAGAAGAGTTTGGTCGCATCTAACTACAGCCCCAAAAAATACCGTTGGCCATGCTGAGCCTAGCTACATTGCTAACAGGAGTAACAGCGCGTCTGACTGACTGGGAGGTCGCATAAAGCTCGGAGAGGTACGGATCAGCTCGTCTCAATTCAGAGAAGAACATATTTCATTATGGAAGTACGGTGGACTGTTCCTTTAAATACCTAGGAGTGTGGTTTGACAGTAAACTAAATTGGAACAATCACGTCTCTAAAGTAATAGCTAAAACTAACAAAGTGTTAAATGTCATGAGGTGTTTGACTGGCTTTTTTGGGGGGGTGGAAAAGAGCACCCTTCTGACCGTCTATCAAGCTATGATTAGGTCCATCTTTGATTATGGTTGTCAAGCTTATGGAGCTGCTGCAAGCTCTGTCTTAAAAAGACTTGATGTTATTCAGTCAAAGGCCCTTAGAGTCTGTTGCGGTGCATTTGCCTCCACATCAACCTCCGCTCTTCTTGTTGAAACAGGAGAGAAGCCTTTAATGTTAAGAAGGATCCAGCTCTCTCTTCACTAGTACTGGAACAGACTTAGGGAAAGAACCAGCATCTGCCCCGCAAGTTCCATGTTAACTGACATGTTAACTGACTGTTATGAATTTGCCTCTGATCAGGTGAGGAATCAGCCTTTTCTAAAACAATGTACGACATGGGCCAAAGATTTTAACTTACTTGACATGGTCCCAGTTAAAAGTACTTATTGGGGACCAGTCCCAACCTGGCCCCTCCCCTCTGTCCAGGTGGACTTTAGGTTACACGAGGACAAACATAATGAAGAGGTTGAATTTTCTACTGATTCTGCTACAGAGTATATTCAGCTTAACTGGAACTCTTGTTTGCAAATTTATACTGATGGATCCAAAGACCCAGATTCCGGAAGAGTGAGTTGTGCTTTCTATATCCTTCAGCTTAATATCAAAAATGGGTATAGACTTAGTGACAATATGGCTGTTTTTACAGCCGAGTCTATGGGTATCCTACAAGCTTTACAGTGGGTAGTGGAGGCACAGCCCAAAAATGTGGTTTTATGCTCTGACTCCTTTTCACTCCTACATTGTCTTAAAGTGTACACTTCCAATGCTCGTCCTGATTTAATTACTGACATTCTTATGCTGCTGAACAACCTACATAGGAGAGGTTGTGATGTATCATTTTTGTGGGTTCCTGCCCATATAGGTATAAAAGGGAACGAGGTAGTTGACCAACTGGCAAAAGAATATTTAAAGGTCCCGTGGCATCGTTTTTTCATTAATTGTGCAGTGGTCTCTAGTATGAATGAATGCCCTGTGAGCCGGTTTTGGTGAAAAAAATGCTGTGGTTCTGCTGTTTCAGGCTGTTCTAATTTGGGGGAGGAGCGGGTGGCGGGAGAGCGACAGGATTTCAGCTCTTATCATTAATATTCATGACATGTAAACATGTTACCTCTGATTGGCTAACAGCACTGTGACGCTACCTCCAGCGGGTCAGAACAAGTGGATGTGGGTGTCTTACTATGGCGAGAGAGAAGGAACAAACCGCCAAGGGAAAAATACCGTGCGCTGACGTCATTAAGGTGCAACGCGAGGAAATAAAATAAATTCAACAAATGTTTGGGTTTTTACTGAACAAACAAACAAATAAAATGAACGAGTGACTTAAAAAAAGAATGTGGGTGTCTTTGTAAAAACTGTTTTGATTGGCTATTATAACAGAGCATGCTGCATGCTTTCTGGTTTTGTAGTGCAGAGTACCTGGCTAACTGCAGGAAGCGGTTAGCTGCACAGCTAATGTAGCCATCAAGGCTAACACACCGATTTTAAAACACGGCAAAACGACTTAACAGTCATACACTTACTTGTTCGGTGTTTGTGGCTGATGCGGCAGGGATGCTTGGTACGGACCCAGGCTTCAGTGACAGTTGATGTGCAAAACCTGCCCTGTACTGTCCCAAGTTGTGGAAACATTCCTCAGGAAAATGCTTCCGACAAACATACACCGTCTTAGGTAGACTCGACGGCGTATTATTGGAGTAAATAAAATTAAGCCACTGCGTCTTCAGGGGCTCTCCCGTCGGCAGTAAAAACAGACTCCTTTCTGTGTTGTCACATCCATGTACAGCGCAATTTCCATGTTTCGCTCGCTTAGGTGGTGCCATGTTGTTGTGTCCTCTATGGTCTCCTCACTACAAAATTGAAGTGACGTATCTATGGTGGCAACTTTTGAGCTGGGCAGGCAATCCATACAGTGGGTGGGAATCGAGAGGGGGGGCGTGGGGATCATCTCCCTTGCTGACATAGTAAAGGGAAGAGCCTATCAACGTGCCATTTTGACGCGCCATTCTCAAATTTTGACAAAGGGTGGGCATAGTTTGGTTTACACATTATGAAATTTCTAGCCACTGGGGTGACTTAAGAAGGTCAGAGGAACTCATTTTAACATTAAAAAACCTCAGAAAGTGAAAATTTCATGCCATGGGACCTTTAAATAATGATGTGGTTACGTTGCCAGTTAGTCCAGGAAGGAGTGAGTTGAGGAGCCAGCTTAGGGGAAAAGTGTTCCAGACATGGCAAGCTCAATGGGACAAGGATTTAAAGGGGAGACACTTGTATTCAATCCAGCCTTCAGTAAATGCACATTGCACTCTATCAGGAGTCAGGTCCCAACAAGTGGTGCTGACCCGTCTCAGATTGGGGCATTGCGCCCTAAACTCTACGTTACATCTAATTCATAAACACAGAGACGGATTATGCGAAGTGTGCAGAGTTCCTGAGACAGTTTATGTTTTATTAGAGTGTGTGCAATATTATGAGTCTAGACGTACGTTTTTTAACGACTTGTCCGGCTTGGGTGTTACTACTGTTTCCCTCCCTGTTCTGCTTCAACTGAAGGATTCTAAAGTTACATCCAGTCTAGTTAGATTTTTAAAATCTTCTGGCCTTTACGCCAGAATCTAAGAGACTGATGGACTAGTAGTGGACTTAATTATCCTGTAGGTGGCGGTAATACACCGGATGGTGTCCAATCCGCCATTATATCCTGAAGAAGAAGAAGAAGAATGTATCTTTTTTTTTTTTTATTTATTTATTTTTATTGTCAGATATCATTGCATACATGTTGTATAAAAATATATATATAACAGTCTGCCAGGGGTTATGGCATGGAAATAATAGTAAAAAAAACAAAACAAAAACAAATAAACAGCAACAGAAACAGGAAAATAAATAAATTTACATGAATGCATTGTACAGCACAAAAAGGGAATAAGACTTCACAGCTTTCTTATTAAGAGAACAAGAGATGGACGCTATATAATGATTTACATAAATGGAGAATTCAATAAAGGTTGGCTTTACATTTTGAAATTTTGACTTGTGTATATAATGTTTGGCTAAAATGATAATGAGGTTAATTAAGTAAAACTCAGAAGTGGCATTCCTGTCTTGAGTAACAAAACCAAAGAGTACATTTTCCCATTTCAAAGCAAAATCAGGGTAGACAGAATCTATAATATATCTTGATAGTTTAGACCAAAATGTCTTTGTATGAGAACATGACCAAAATAAGTGTTCAAGTGTTTCTCTGTGATCCCTACAAAAGGTGCAGTTTACATCAATATCTTTAAGTTTCTGTAAATAGTGGTTGGTTGGGTAAAACCTATGTATCAACTTAAAAGAAATCTCTCTGACCTTATTAGTCAAGCAGAATTTATGTGGTAGCAGCCACACTTTATCCCAGCAAATGTCCCCTACATAACTAGACCAGAATGATACAGAAGGTGGCGCAGTGGTGATTTCTTGTTGGAAAAGTTGACGGATTGTTTTGTTTGAATTCTTATGATTTGAAAAGCAACTTCTTCCAACATTAGTCTCAGCAACATCACGCACAACAGGGTCATATAACTGACCCTTAAGGCCTCTAAATAAAGAAATTATGCCCGCAGGGATGGCATCAAAAACAACAGAAAAGTCCTTCGGGGTGACAGGGATACCATATTTAAGAAGAAACTCAGAATAGGAATAAAGATGACCATCTTGATTGAAGAGTTGATTAACTAAAATGATATTGTTATCAAACCAATGCTTTAAAAAGAGTGATCTGTTTTTAAATAAAATATGCTTATTGTTCCAAATATAAAATCTTTGTGGGCTAAAGTTGTGTTTATATATCAGTGACCAGGCCAACAGGATTTGTTTATGGTAAGAAGCAAGTTTTACAGGAATTTTATCAATATTGTAATTGCACATTAGGACAAAGTTCAGACCCCCCAAAGAAGAAAAAATGTAATTGGGAATAAAGTTCCACAGTGATGTTGGATGCCTTAGAAAACGCTTAACCCAGTTTATTTTAAACGTGTAATTCAATGTGGAAAAATCTAGAAAGTTAAGGCCACCCTTACAGTATTCATTCATTATGACAGATTTTTTAACAAAGTGAGTACGGTTTTTCCAGACAAAGTCATATAAAATTTTGTCTATAGCTTTACAAGTTTGTGTATATACGCTCAAGGAGAGAGCAGCATACGTTAACCTGGAGATCCCCTCTGCTTTGGAAAGTAAAATTCTGCCACTTAAAGACAGATCACGAAGAAGCCATTGATTTAATCTTTTTTTTGTTTTATCAATAATGGGAGAGAAATTAACTGAGCATCTATGAGAGTCTTGTTTGTCTATAGTGACACTCAAATAAACTACAGAGTTTTTAACAGGAATATTTGAAACAGAATCAACATCGCAGTCCTTGATAGCTAGTAGTTCACACTTTTTTAGATTTAAGTGAAGACCAGATGCCCTAGAAAACACATCCATAAGGCTGATGGCTAAAGGGACTTGAGAACTGTTCTTTAGAAACAAAGTTGTATCATCAGCGAATTGACTGATGAAAATAGTTTTATCAGCTATGGTGATACCTTGTAGGTTGCTTGATTTAATATAAGTGCACAAAAGTTGGGCAGCAAGCAAAAATAAGTATGGTGAAATAGGACATCCTTGACGGATGCCTCTCTGAACCTCAAATCTAGTTGAAGATCCATGTTTAAGCTTTATAGAACAGTTTGCTCTGTTGTAGAGTGTTTTTATAGCATTACAGAAGAAGTTACCAAAACCAAATTTTCTAAGTGCATCATAGAGAAAGTTGTGCTCAACTGTATCAAAGGCCTTGCGGAAATCTAAGAAAAAAATAAAGCTATCATCATAAATTAAGTGAGAGTAGTCAATAAGATCTAAAACCAGTCTAATGTTGTCAGAGATATGCCTATTGTGCATAAACCCAGTTTGAGCCTCATCAATAACTGAAGAAAGTACAGCTTTAATTCTTTTGGCGAAAATGATAGCCAGCAACTTGTAGTCATTGTTCAGCAAACAAATAGGACGCCAGTTGTCAATCAAGAGTATGTCTTTTTGAGGCTTTGGAATAAGTGTTATTAAACCTTGAGTCATGCTCCATGGCAATGTACTGACTGATAAGCTCTCATTAAATACTTCTAATAAAAAAGGTGCTAACTGTAGAGAGAATAATTTATAAAATTCAGACATTAAGCCGTCTGTACCAGGAGATTTGTTATCCTTTAAAAGACTAATACAATTCTTAACCTCTGATAGAGATAAGGGAAGATCACACATGTTTTTTTCTGATTCATCAAGTTGGGGAATATCCTGTAACAAGTTAAAGAATGTTTGTGCGTCACTGTCAGAGTATTCTGTTTTGTATAGTGTTTTGTAAAAGGTGGAGCAAAATTTTGAAATAATATTGGGGTCATCAGTTACATCATCATTAATTTTAAGTTCAGATACAGAGTTCATATTGGCTCTATACTTCTCCATCTCATCTCATCTCATTATCTCTAGCCGCTTTATCCTTCTACAGGGTCGCAGGCAAGCTGGAGCCTATCCCAGCTGACTATGGGCGAAAGGTGGGGTTCACCCTGGACAAGTCGCCAGGTCATCACAGGGCTGACACATAGACACAGACAACCATTCACACTCACATTCACACCTACGCTCAATTTAGAGTCACCAGTTAACCTAACCTGCATGTCTTTGGACTGTGGGGGAAACCGGAGCACCCGGAGGAAACCCACACGGACACGGGGAGAACATGCAAACTCCACACAGAAGGGCCCTCGCCGGCCCCGGGGCTCGAACCCAGGACCTTCTTGCTGTGAGGCAACAGCGCTAACCACTACACCACCGTGCCACCTATACTTCTCCAGTTTAAAGAAATAGGCAGAGTTCTGTTCACCTTCCTCTAACCATCGCCTCCGTGATCTAATAAAGGCACCTTTAGCCCTCCTTTTATACACTCCATCTAGGTTCTCTTGCAAATTAACCAGCTCTACTTTCTGTTCATCTGTAAGGGTGTCTGGAGATATCTGGGAGAGCACAGCAATTTTGCTAATGATGTTCTGTTCTTCAGCAGCCCTAATCTTGGCAAGGTTACTACCAAACTTCCTAAGATACTTAGAAGATTCATATTTAAATAACTCCCAGTTTAAACCAAAAGAATTATCATGTTTAGCTTTGGTGAGGAAATGCTTGATTAGTTGCAATATATGAGATTTTACTTCTTCATGCTCAAGAAGACAGTTGTTTAATTTCCAGTAGTTGGCTTTGATGTAGCGACTATTTGAAGGCAGTAAGTTTATAGAGATAGATATGGCTTTGTGATCACTGAGGGGACATGGAAGAATATTAATTGAGATATCCTGCTCTTTTAAATTACTAGAGACTAACCAGAAGTCAATACGTGATAACCTTGTATGATCTTTGTTATTCCAGGTGTATATAGCAGTATTTGGAAATTTCGCTCTCCATATGTCCACTAAGTTAAATCTTTCCATGAATGATTTTAGAAAAGCATTTCTCGTGCTGCAGACATGAGACCATCTATCTATTTGAGGATTTAGAACTACATTAAAATCCCCTCCCATTACTGTATGAGAATTAGGGGATTTAGACAACCAGTGTTTAAGTCTGTCTTCTATGTCCACAAATAGTTGAGTGTTCTCAACATATGAGTTGTACCCATACACATTTATGATAATGAAAGTAACTTTATTGTGATTAATTACTTGACAAATGTAATGCCCATTTGGGTCTGTATCTGTGTGCACAATATTGCCATTAAACCTATGCTTTAGGGTTAACACACCTGCAGATCTTTCGTTGCAATGAGAAAACCATAGATCATATCCCCACTGACTTCTCCAAAAGTTGACGTCCTTAGAAACTGAATGAGATTCCTGGTAGAAACATACAGTGGTGCTTGAAAGTTTGTGAACCCTTTAGAATTTTCTATATTTCTGCATAAATATGACCTAAAGCATCATCAGATTTTCACACAAGTCCTAAAAGTAGATAAAGAGAACCCAGTTAAACAAATGAGACAAAAATATTATACTTGGTCATTTATTTATTGAGGAAAATGATCCAATATTACACATCTGTGAGTGGCAAAAGTATGTGAACCTTTGCTTTCAGTATCTGGTGTGACCCCCTTGTGCAGCAATAACTGCAACTAAACGTTTCCGGTAACTGTTGATCAGTACTGCACACCGGCTTGGAGGAATTTTAGCCCGTTCCTCCGTACAGAACAGCTTCAACTCTGGGATGTTGGTGGGTTTCCTCACATGAACTGCTTGCTTCAGGTCCTTCCACAACATTTCCATTGGATTAAGGTCAGGACTTTGACTTGGCCATTCCAAAACATTCACTTTATTCTTCTTTAACCATTCTTTGGTAGAACGTCTTGTGTGCTTTGGGTCATTGTCTTGCTGCATGACCCACCTTCTCTTGAGATTCAGTTCATGGACAGATGTCCTGACATTTTCCTTCAGAATTCGCTGGTATAATTCAGAATTCATTATTCCATCAATGATGGCAAGCCGTCCTGGCCCAGATGCAGCAAAACAGGCCCAAACTATGATACTACCACCACCATGTTTCACAGATGGGATAAGGTTCTTATGCTGGAATGCAGTGTTTTCCTTTCTCCAAACATAACGCCTCTCATTTAAACCAAAAAGTTCTATTTTGGTCTCATCCATCCACAAAACATTTTTCCAATAGCCTTCTGGCTTGTCCATGTGATCTTTAGCAAACTGCAGACAAGCAGCAATGTTCTTTTGGAGAGCAGTGGCTTTCTCCTTGCAACCCTGCCATGCACACCATTGTTGTTCAGTGTTCTCCTGATGGTGGCTTCATGAACATTAACATTAGCCAATGTGAGAGAGGCCTTCAGTTGCTTAGAAGTTATCCTAGGGTCCTTTGTGACCTCACCGACTATTACATGCCTCCATCTTGGAGTGATCTTTGTTGGTCGACCACTCCTGGGGAGGGTAACAATGGTCTTGAATGTCCTCCATTTGTACCCAGTCTGTTTGACTGTGGATTGGTTGAGTCCAAACTCTTTAGAGATGGTTTTGTAACCTTTTCCAGCCTGATGAGCATCAACAACGTTTTTTCTGAGGTCCTCAGAAATCTCCTTTGTTCGTGCCATGATACACTTCCACAAACATGTGTTGTAAAGATTAGACTTTGATAGATCCCTGTTCTTTAAATAAAACAGGGTGCCCACTCACACCTGATTGTCATCCCATTGATTGAAAACACCTGACTCTAATTTCACCTTCAAATTAACTGCTAATCCTAGAGGTTCACATACTTTTGCCACTCACAGATATGTAATATTGGATCATTTTCCTCAATAACTAAATGACCAAGTATAATATTTTTGTCTCATTTGTTTAAATGGGTTCTCTTTATCTACTTTTAGAACTTGTGTGAAAAACTGATGATGTTTTAGATTATATTTATGCAGAAATATAGAAAATTCTAAAGGGTTCACAAACTTTCAAGCACCACTGTAAATCTGTATTTAGCTGTTTTGAAAACAAAAAAAAGTGCTTTACGTTTAGTGATATTTCTTAAACCCCTGGCATTTAACGAAAGAATAGATAAAGAAATGCTTTGAGAACGAAGTAGCTAGATAAATTGTAATATCTGGCACACTGAGCCAGCACTGCACTGTTAACATTACCATCAGGAAAAAAAACACAGCCTAATATGAATTAGGCAGGCCAAATGGTCGAACATGTCTGTAAACCTAAAACTTATGGTTACGACAACCCACAGTTGAGAAAACTTTCTTAGCTCTTAGTCTTTGAGGTAGGTCTACATGGTCTAGAGAAAACGTCTTGACCGAAAGGCGAACAAGCAACTCGTAGTCCAGCCTCCTGCAGACTAGAGGTCACATCAGGTAAGATTGGGGAAAAGTTCATCTTCACCGATGAATGCACGTCCCCCTACGAAGTAGGCATTCTTTCCTTCATCACGCGCTTTCTTCACCGTAGGCCACAGGATCATTCTGGAATCCTTCGCAGATTTCGGCAGATCTTCGGCGAATCGGAGCTTGTGGTCACGCATGAAGGGATGATTTTTTGCAGCCCTCCAAACAGCATCTCTGCATGAACGCAGGGCGAATCGGATGATGATGGCCCTCGGCTTCGTGTCCCCTGGCTTCTTTTTCCCAAGGCGATGTGCGATGTCGATGGCCTCATCAGCTTTGTCTTCCTTCTGGAGGATGGTTTGACATAGTTGCACCACATTTTCCTTCACGTTTTCGTTTTGGCTTTCAGGAACGCCATACAGCTTCAAATTCCATCTTCTTGAGTATGACTCCATATCAGAGATACGTGCCTGGAGTTTAGCCATTTTCGATTCTTCTTTTTTGAGTCGTGTGTCAACATTGTTTACTTTCTTCTGAGTTTTATTTCACTGAATGCAAAGTCCACTGATTTCTTTAAGCCTTCTATTTTCATAGTGTTGTCATCAATTTTCTTTGAATTTTTGCTCACCAACCTCTCGATGGCATCAGCGCGGTCATTAATGAGTTTGGACAAAGTTTGGATAACCTTGTTGTCCTGTGTAGATTCCTCATCCTTACCGTACAGAGCTTTTTTGGCAACTGGAGATTTGGACGGTGTCACTGGTATGGGTGGAAAGTCGTCAGCCATCACTGCTACTGTAGACACGAGGCTGTAGTCAAGGCAGGATGCTATCAAAGCATTAGCTTTATCTGGTGCGTCGTCTACGACGTTGTGTCTTTTCCTTTCACGGTTAGGCATTTGGTAGCGGCAGGTAGTTATATGATATTTCGTTGTTAAATTGTTCTGGGTTCGTCTGTATTTACGTATTACCGTTTCTTTTCCGTTGTTTTTTAAAGTTTTGTGCAGGAGCTCAGCAAAGGACGTCTTACTCGGTCGCCATCTTGGAAAACCCCAGAAGAATGTATCTGTGAAAACCATAGACATCCTATTATTACGTAGACGGAGTGTTGGCTGTTCTGACGCGAGAAATACGGTCGCCATCTTGGAGTGGTGAGATAAGCGCGAGATACTCATATATATCAAGGTAACGTCTATTACCGCCATAGACATCCTATTATTACTAATAACTATTATTATTATTATTATTATTATTATTATTATAACTAATAATGGAGGAATGGGTGGCCTGCTGTAAGTGTGATAAGTGGTTTCATGAGTCATGTTTTAATGTTGTATGCTAATATTATATATATTGTTATTAAATGTTTATTCATATACTACCTTTTTTATTTATTTACTAGTTTATTCATTTACTACATTGTTATATTTTTTATGTTTGACATTAATTTGTTATAAATAAATGTTTTGATATGCTTTAAAACAAAAAAAAAAAGTTTGTGGTCAATATATGGTCATCACACATTGTCCTACATACCAAACAAAGTGCCCCACTCACCCTGAATCCATCAGCTTTGCTGAAGGGGGGTCAGATTGTGTTGAAGGATGTAAAAGGCTCTTATAAATTCACTGACTAGATTAATTTCCCCTTTGATATGTTCTTAACAATCTATTTAAAGAAAACATACACACACTTGAATCATTATAATGGATTTAGATTGTTAAAACCGCATTTTATTTAAAAAAGTGTCCCACTTTACCTGAATTTACCCTCTCCATTGCAACAGATTGGTGGTTGTAGCCGATAGAAAAAGGTTAAGCTGTTTATATCTAATGTATTTAGTATTCACACATTTTTTGTAGGATATTAATCACCGTTTCCTCAACTTCAACAATCTCCGACGTCTGTTCACTTAATATCAGGATATTCTATTAACGTGAAACCAACTATGAATAATAACCCCGCCGCTATCCTTTATCCAGTGGTGTAGTCTACTTTTTTGCAGTTCAGTGCTTGCCATGCAACGCCTCCCCCCAGGAAAAAAATTTATACTCACACACACGCACACACACACACATACATATATATATATATATATATATATATATATATATATATATATATATATATATATACACACACACACACACACACACACACGCATGTTGTGGCTATACTGTTATACTTGTACTCATCCATCTTGTAACTGTCCGATAACCTGAAAGCAACACCTCATGAGCACCATCACTACCTAATGCATAGTAATATGCATCTTGAAACTGTTTTTGTGTACAGATCTACTGTATGCAAAACAAATGTGGTTTAAATGTACAAAATTCATAAAATTTTGATTCACCATTCAACTTAAGATAAGTGGGCTTTTCCATCATTGTTTTTTTAATTTTTCATGTATCAAGAAAATTTGACATATTGACATGTAAATTAAACACATATCACACAATAATATATTTTTAACATATTAAATGCATTTCTTATTTCTTATCTATTCAGCACATCAGCTTAAATGAACAAGAAAACATCCTAGATGTGCTAAAACAAATGTTTGCTTCAAAGAAGAAAAAATGAATTTAATTAACAAATACGCAATGCCCTTCAGTGTATTAGTCCACAAGCCCTGCAAAAAAGGTCTCCAGGACTTTCCAGGTGTTTTTATATTCTGGCATTTGAGGTCTGCATTGCCTCCTTGGTTGTGCTGCAGAGTGATGGCTGAGGACACTTCTGAAAACACTGAAATAGTGTCGTTTGTTTTCGTTTCATGATTTCGCAAGTAGGGGTGGGTATTGGCAAAGAAGTCACGATTCAATTCGAATCACGATTCACATGCTACGATGCGATACTATCACGATGCATCACGATTCTTGAATTATTGCGATGCATTGCGATATATTCAACATACTTCAGTGAAAATGTAAAAAAAAAAAATAGAGCATAATTACCAGTGGCTGTGTACGATCTGGATAGTGTCTCCAATTGATGCATAACTTAGAGCAACTCAGTTCATAACTGAATTTAATGAAACGACTTTGGAGGTAGTTGCCATTAAAACAAATACTGTTTCCATACTTAACGAGTGGACACACTAATGACAAAAATTGCATAGGATTTATAAAACTAAAAATAATAAAAGAAAACTAATAGCAGCAGTTTTCAATTTCTTTGCAGCACCTGCAGTATGGGAGGACAAGGCAATAATAAATATCAAAATATATATACTATATTACTCAGTACATTAAATTATCATCATCATCATCATATTATTATTTGTTACATTACTTTACATTATATTTAAATGCCTTATGCATTTATAGTTTGTGGAGCATCCTCAAATTAGGAAACAATACACTCATTTAGCATATTTCTTTTAGCATGTTGTAGTACCGCAGCAGTTATGTCAGACTCGGTGAGTGTGCAGATGTCCTTCTCAGATTTACGTATTTCTGCAGACAGGAGTGCAGCGTGGATGGCAGGCTGTTGCTCTAAAAAGCGCTCAAGCATGTCGTGCGCGCTGTTCCAGCGAGATTTGTAAACAGAGTCGCAGTCGCATATGATGTCTATGCAGAATGTCTAGGTCGCAGTAGCCCGCCGCCGGAAATGCCACTGGCATGAAGGCAGCGGGCGTCAAAGACTCCACGGCGACATCTACAGGACTGGAAGTTGTATTCTACTTGTTTTTGGCTGATGTTCGCCAACCATTCATACAATTTTATTTATTCATTTTTTAAAATTAATAATCGATATTTGGCGTCAAGAATCGATGCAGTATATCGTGAAAGTTAGTATCGCGATGCATTGTCATGACGATTATTTTGCACACCCCTATTCGCAAGCTTGATTGAATGCTAGATAATGCCGTGTGGTCTGTCATGACTGAATAAGCACTGTTGCTTAGCAACAAGAGACCCCTTCATGTTTGTAAACAAACCGACCGTTGCTAGGATGCGCGCGCAGCCTGGACTCAGAAACAATGGCGCTGCCCATAGACCGGCATTACGAGCTGTCAGATTATGCAAAACAATTGTCGTTACAAGATCGAGAATGCTACATAAATAAGTTAACTCTAACAAGTGGACATCGCCTACCGGATCCGTATTTAATTAAAGAGTGGACGGACGATGTTAGTAAGTTTTCCTCTGATACCTGAAGGCAGTCATACTATTTACAAAAAATGTCAAACTCAAAAAAAAAAAAACTATTTACAAAAGTAGCCTGCCATCAACATTCTGGTTACAGCGAGACTACAACTTGATTAACAATGGGACATTCATATTCATTTTGTTTTAATCAAATTATGCCAGTGATGTGATGGCAATGTGGCTTTAGCTACAACAGCAAATACCAACACTAAACAGCAATTTGCAGGCGGTAATGGCATGAAAGGAATGATAGTGTAAAGAGTGCAGCTAAGAGAAATCAGAGCTGCGTAAAAAGCGAGAGGCAGAGAGCAGAAATGAAAGTGAACGGGGCGGGAGCTAGGTTAGAGCAGTCAACGTAAGTTGGCATTTAGAGTGAGGGCACACAATTTTACCTTTCCATCCTTGCTTTAAAATTGTGATTTTCGGCAGACACAAATAATGATGGCACAAAATCTGGACTGCTTGAGTCAAGCGAGACCTCTCCTACAAACAAAATTACATGCAAAGCTAAGTTAACATGCTAACAATATTCATTACATTGTGTAACTATGACCCAGCTAATCAGACCAGGGATGTCACTAGGTTTGAGAGATAGGGGTAGCTTAGCACCCAGAGGAGAAAAGGTATTGTGCGCGGCGCGCGCCGAACATTTTTCAGAGCACCTACTAAGGCTGTCAATCAATTCATTATTTCAAGAGCATCACACCTTGGGGACACACTTCCCACCATTTCTATTCTATTTTAAAATTGCTTTCATCATTTAATTGCTTGCTGAAGCAACTTCACCAGCTAAACTACAAAAATGTGAAAAAAAACAATGGTAGGTGTCATGCATTCCTGCACAAACTGAAGAGGGCAAGTGCTTCACAAATCATCATGTAAACATTCTACAGAAGACTCAATATAGCCTAGGTAAAGTTAAGCAAATGCAAACCACTGACATCAAATTACAATCTCACCGTGTGTGTCTGCAAATGAAAGCATAGAATTCTGACTCTCTGCAAACCCAACTCAATGGAAGCCCGCACCGCGCCTGCTGCAGAATGCCCGCGTAGTTTTTTAAGTCCTACTAGCCTACCACTCGACGTGACGCTTGACACAGAGCCAATGAGGAGGAATCATAACGATATTAATAATATTGCATTAAACAATAAATAAGCAAGCAGAAACTGTTGTTCGGATTAACTTGTGTTCTTGATGGCTCATGTTCAGTGCTTTACTGCCTTTGTTTTTTTTGGGGGGAAAAAAAATAAAAATATAAATAATTTATAAAAGGGCAAAAAATATAGGGTGGCTTTGCCATAAGATAAGGTGGCTGGAGCTACCCTAAAATAGGTCTGGCGACGTCTATGCATCAGACAAATGTTACCAAAGTATTTTGCTACATCAATAAACGAAGACTAGAAAGAATAAAAAAGAAATATTTAATAAATAGTCTGATCTTACCTGTGATGAAGTGGGCGCTGCAAACCCGCGCATTTTTGATGGTGCTTTCATCCCAGTCTACACGTTTGATGGCTTGTAGCCATAGACGTCGGCGATTTTTTTGGAATGGGCGAGATCCTGCTGGAATTCTGTACATTTTAACCCCATCACTGCTATGATTCTGACACCCGACAACACAACAACTAGGCATGAAGCCCATAGGATTTGAATTGAATAGGCGCTTAAGCGCGTTTGGTGGACACAGGCACAGGAATGGAACTGTGGAACATTCATCTGACAATGTTGACGTTGGTTTGGCCAGTTCAAATAACGAATATATTTTTCGGTAGGCGTATGCGCATACGCAAATCACTGAGCTCTTCAGTGAGTATACGGAAATCGCTGAGCTTTTCCAGCGGGCATACGGCGTATACCTGCGTATCACGTAGACTACACCACTGCCTTTATCATAGCTACATGTATGACAAAAAAATGCGAGCCAGATGTCTATGGCGCATTACACTGAGTGCAGTGGGGGGTGTCGTGGCTCAGATGGCTAAGGCACCTACCATAAGTCCGGGGACCCGGGTTCGATTCCGACCCGGGTTCGATTCCGGCCCGAGGTCATTTCCCGATCCCTCCCCGTCTCTCTTTCCCGCTCATTTTCCTGTCTCTCTACACTGTCCTATCTATAAAAAAAAAAAAAAAACACTGAGTGCAGCGTATCACCACTCCAAGATGGCGGCCCCGCGTCTCAGCGCTTTTAGAATTTACGTTGGATGCTCCGTCTACGTAATAATAGGATGTCTATGGTGAAAACTCTCATAACCAGCATTTATGGGGTTAATATTGATTGGCCGGAACGCCAGATCTGGGGTTTCTGCACGGACAGGGAGAGTGAGAGACAGGCTACGAGAGAGCGGCCAGAGTAAGCTAGACAGTGACTGTGAGATTTTCGGAGTTAATTTGTGAGTAACAGTGCACAAACCAGTGTTTAGCTCGTTATCTTGTGATTGTTTGCACAACAACCGAAAAGAAGAGTGACAGACTGCATTGGAAGAAACGGAAAGGATTTCTGCCCGAAGTTCAAAGACTGTTTAAGTTTGTGCTAATGCTTAGCTACCTAGAAGTATAAGCCCGCGTCAGTTCATTACCACTGAACGGACATTTTCAAGTTAAAGTTTGACTTCCTCAGTTGAACTGTTTAAGGGTTTTAGCTGCTGTTTTCGAACTGGAAACAGAAAAGAGACTCAGACAGAGCGTGGAGCAACAAAGACTTAAACTCGTGAGTGTTCTGGCAACGTGGAGGAGAAAAGAGAGACAGACGGATTCCGTGTGGAAAAGCTGACTGAATGTTGAGTTTGCGCCTGTGACTGTGAGAGGAAGGACGGGACAGACACATAAACTCAGGTATAGAGAGCTTGCATGTGACGTCACAGCCGTTCCAGATTGTGACAGACGCCATCGTGTCGGTCAAACGCCATATTCCGCCTTCTACTTCTAGTTCTACTTCTGCTTTTACTTCTACCTTTTCTTCTGGAAAACCCTACTATATACAATTCTACTACAACGGCTGCGGCTACAAGCTCTCCCTACCTGTGCACGGTTTTTATGTTTTTTGTGTGTATTTTTGCGTGTTGTTCGTCTGTACCGGACTTCAATATCCACTACAACCGTATGGACTTACTGGACATTGGTTTCCAGCAGAAAATGACGGTTTGTAGCGATTTCCATCGCATGCACAACATTCCGGACGAGAAAAAAAAAAATTCCGGACGAGATTGCGAGACCAGCGGGGTCTCCGTGGATTGTTATCGGAAGCAAAGCGAAGGAGGCGGCGCCAGGAGCCGAAGCGAGGCTACAGGCAGAGCCGGCCTGTTGACTAAGCTCAGAAAACAGCCACTCAAATCTCCACTGCCAAGCCTCTACCTCTCCAACGCCAGATCCATGTAAACAAGACGGACGATTTGGAATTACCTTATTCTATTCTATAATCGGCTGGTCAGTGCTATACTCAATACTTAAGTGACTTACCCATCCAGTGAGGATCATTTTCTTGTTTACAAGATGCCACTTCTGAGTTGCTGACAAATCCTGAATTTCTGTAAAGAAAACTGTGTAGAGATTTATAAGCACGCAGTGCTTCACCACTGAACAGCGAGGGAAAGTTAATGAGGTAATCATACACATCTGGGTATTCCGCTGGCAGTTCAAAATCCGGTCATGAAAACTCTGTCCGGTAAGCCATAAGGGTCACAAATCTGTAGATCGTTTATTTTAGACATATATCTAGTTATCTGTTCATTAGAAAAATGAGCCGTGTAGTCCGTCGGTTGAAATTGATCCATTCTGTACACGAGTGCAGCAGTATTCAGCGGTGTTTTTGACCAACACGGTGGCGGTTGTGTACTTTCCGGTCACGTGACTGCAAGATCTCTATTATTCATTTATTTTGCTCGCTGAAGAGTGAAGCGACCATTAAGTTTTGGGCCACAATGAACACAAGCATCACCTCAGGCCTGCTACGGTACATTTTAGTTTACAGTAATTTTAGTTGCCGGCTTTAGTTCAGTGCTTTAAGGTGTGAGTGGGCCCACATATTGGTTTGAGTGATTTTGAAGTGAAATTAAGGTTTTATGAATTAATCCATTGAATGGTTAAAGGTGTTATATTGTGTTTTTTTTGCATTTGCATATGGTACAGTATTTCCTGTAAAAAAGAGAGTTAACCTAAAGAAGAAGTATATTTAATTTAAGTGGTTTCCTGGAAAAGGAGGGACATTTTGTTTTGGAGGTCGAGAAGAATGTTCATATTTTTATTTCATTTTTTATTGCATTCATAATTTTTTAAGTAAATAGTTGAGAAGCATTTTTCTAAAAACCTTGTGTTGTGTACTTACCTACAACTTACCTGAAAAGAGAAAATAATTTAATTCTGAAAGAGACACATAGACTCATGGGTTAAAAATCTTGATTAAAAATATAACTTAAAGGTGAATTCCTAGGTGATTTAAAAACAGTCCATGTGTGTAGCGTACTTTAAAACCGAAATTCAAAATAATATTTAAAACTGAGTTAATCAGGGTTAAGACATTTGATAAGTTTTTAAAAAGAACCCAAAAGCCCTGTCCTCATCCACATAACTACGGAGGGGAGTGCTACACATGAGGCCAAAAAAAAAAAATGTGTGTTTCCGGTTACCCGACCGACCCTAATCCGTACCGCCCGACCCTAAACTTTTTTTTTCGTTTTTTTCCCAGTCGCGACTTTTACATATAACCCAACTGCGTGAACTGGAAGTTTTTGTCACTCACTGGGAAAATGGCGGCTGCCAAGTTCGACACAATGGGAGATTACTGTATTTAACGTGGCTTGTCTCTCACTAGGCAATTCTGGAAGATCTTTGTTGTAAAAATTGTACTACCATGACTACAGTCTTGTCGAAGTTTACATTTCATATTGGCTATACTAAGGTATCGTAGTGAATCTGTGCAGGGTTTCCCATACATAGTCCATTGTGTGGCGCAGCGCCACACAATGGATTCCTATCGCCACACAATCAGACTCGCGATTTTGAAAAAAAAAAATTCCGTTCATTCATAGTGCTCGCTCTTCTCGTTCTCGCGCGCACACACAGAGGGAGAGGCGTGTACACAGGCCTGCCGTTGCACATAATATACCCGGTGTCACGGTCTGATCGCGCGCTGGTATAAATTTACCATGCGCAGGCCGATATTTTTTATTTTTCCCGGTCAACTTCCGGGAAGTCTAAATTTACCATTTCTTGCTGCGATTTTGTACCAAGCATTTCAACACATTTGTGGACTAATAGAACGCGAATTGTGACTACAATTGTGAGATTTGATTATCAGTAGACAAGCTGTTGAATATGGATGAGGAAACAATCATTTCCCAGTCACAAAATGAAGATCAGCAAAACACACAGTCCAAAGAGGCACGAGACCAGCGATTCGCCATTTTCAAAAGAAAGATGACCCAATTCTGACTAGGTCCAATGACAGGAGTCTAATTATACCAGGTTGGTAAATTTGACAGAATAACTATATTATAATCATGATAAGTCTCACTCAAACAAATCAATATTCATCAAGATAAAGTGAAAATAATTTATTTGTGGATCAAGTATGATCATAAATCTATCATATTGGGCTGGTAACTTCTGACTAGGCCCAATGACAGCAGTCTAATTATACCAAGTTGGTAAATTTGAGAGAATAACTAAATTATTATAATCATGAGGAGTCTTACTTAAACAAATCAATATTCATCAAGATAAAGTGTAAATAATTCAAGTATGAACATAAATCTCATATTAGGCTGGTAAATTCAGACTAGGCCCAATTATACCGAGTTGGTAAATTTATACTGTGGTAGGGTTAGACCGTGGCTGCTACAGTATAAACTTACCTGGTAAATTCAGACTGGTGGTAAATTCAGACCGTGACACCAGACTGCAAATAGGCCTGTTAGGCTAATTAAAAATAACGCAGCCTTCCCGATTCACCTTCTGACCCCTTATTTTAAAAGGTAGCCTACGTCGTGCTCGTGATGAGCTTTATCATAGCCTTCTTGGCTTACAGGAAACGGACATCCCTGAGTCAGGCTATAAACCAATTTTGATGCAGACAGTAGCAGCTTGACGCGAGGAACTGGCCATATTGCATTATCCCGTTTATCCCGCTTCAGCATTCATGCAAGTTATTAATAATGGCTTGACATTCACAATAAATAAGGATTTCCCACTAGCCTAAATAAAATGATGTTATACTCGCGGGGATGCCTAGTTGATGCTATCTGAAGCATAAAATCTGAATATTTTAAGAAACAATGCGGTAGTTGAGATACAGTAGGCTACTGTAGGATGCCCATAGGCTAATAATAACTTCATATTTATTTGACTATTATAATTTCATTGACTCTCAATGTTTGCTGCTTTAACCCAGATGAGTATTGAAAAGTTTTTTTTTTTTCTGAATTGTGAGCAGGATTTCTCAGCTATGAATAGGGTAAGCACATAGAAATTCAGTATTCCTTTGTATTTCTTTTTGATGTAATGTAAATTTTTAGTGCTTTGATGATGAAGAAAATGTACTTTTTTATCCATAGATTAAAACAGACCTCAGGAATAGGCTCCAAGGGGAACACCTGGCAGCCTGCTTACGAATCTCCATAAATGGTCCCGAACCCAATGACTCCCCTTATGATAGGGCACTGGAGGTTTTTTCAGGAAGCCACGCAGAATTAAATGTTCTGATAGGGCATGCAGGCTTTGCCCCAATTAGGGTAATGCTTTTTCATTATTGTTAGTTGCCTTGGTGTTACCTTACGTGGTTTCTTACATCTAATTATGATATTTTATTTTATTATTTTGTTGTTACATTATACTATTTATTTCATTTTAGTATTGGTTGAGGTAAGTGTTGAGTTCAATATTTAAAATAAAAACTTCCAGCTTGTTTTTTGCAATTTATTCCTTGAATGTCAACTAAAGAATGATTGAAAGATTGCCACCAAAAAGGCAAAAAACTAAGGTAAAAACTAAACTTTAACTTCAATTTTGGTGAGTAATTTTCATAAATTTAAAAGACAGGTTTTCCACCAACATCAAGCAAAGCAAACTAATGGCCTGCCCTGTAATGTAAAGTTGGGTCGAGGAATGAAACCAGGCAGGGTTCTGGTAAAAATTGTTTTAGCTGTCTTCTCTTAAAGAACTTAAAAGAATTTAGATTGAACTGAATAATCTCAAATGCTTCTTGTAGCTTTAAAATAGTCCCAGCAGGTGACTCTGAAGAAAAATACTGTGTGTTTGAACACCGCCCGCTGTAAACACTTTGCATACACCCCAATGACCGACTCCACCGACCGCCACGACACCACCGCGCACGATTCTCTCATCGGCACAGTGGAGCACCACAAATTGCTACCTGGTCTGTGGGAAACACTGCTGTGTACTTGTTCAAGTGAACGTATTGTAATAACATCCGACATGAAAAATTGCTTTAAGGACTCTTATAATCATGCTTCTAGTGTGACTATCATAAATGCTTAATTAAACACCAGCATCATTTTTTTCAAACAGTCCAAATCATAGATTTCTATTTTAAAGACAGGTGTGTATTTGAGGCCTGTTTTTCAGCTTCTTTTTGCTTTCAGCAAGCTCAGTGCATGGTCATCTATTCGAGGCAGGCGTTTAATTAGGGATTTACGGTAGTTTGTTAATGCCTTTTAAAGAACTTTACTCACAATTCTTTAGTCAGAAATGTAAACAGAGGTTGATTAAATAGAAATTATGAAATTTTATTTTTGTCATAAATACTGAACTCATGTTGATAGTGTTTCTGAAATGCTGAAATGTAAAAGAATATGGTGAATAATAATAATGTTAAGTTTAACATCAGGAGTCTAGCCCAGGGCTACTCTACAACAGTACATTATTACCCTGACAGAATGGTATGTTTGATGTGGCTACCAAGCGCATCCCACATAGGTCCATACATCCGTTTGCCAGGTACCCATTTATACAGCTGGGTGGACTGAGTGCAATGTGGATGAGGTGTCTTGTCCAAGGACACTACACAGTTTGAGAAACCAGGTTACAAATTTTTGGTGTCTCCACCAGGATTCAAACCCAGGTCTCTGCAGTGATAGGCCAGTATGCTAACCATTACACTGTGAATGTAGTAAGCTGTTGTTCTTCACCTTTATAACCATAGACCCTGAACTGAAACAAACATGGTGTATTGAGCTGTTATATTTACAGAAAAATTCATGTTAAAAGGTGTCTCATGCTGCATCAGATTCATCAGAAGGTGGTAACTCAGGTGACCTGCAAAGAAATTCATTATATTTTGTGAAATTATTCCTGTCTAAATATAGGTTATGGCAGCCATCTTGAAAAAAAAATTCAAAAAAAAAAATGCCTGCCTGCCTACCCTAGTTTTGAAATCTATGTAACCGGAAAAACACACATTTTTTTTTTTTTTGGCCTGAATATACTTATCAGATTGAAAATTGGCAGAATATGTTCACGTGAATTAAAATACTGATTGTTATAACCTTTAGAGGAACACCCAGATAAAGAATACACTTTAATTTCATTCTTAAACACTTTTCCCTGACCAAGGAATCTCTTTATTTGCTGTATGCTTCATTGTTTCAGTTCAGATAAAGGTAAAAATCATTTCAGCATAGAATGCTAAGGTAGCTGAAAAGGACTAAGTGTCCATTTAATTCATAAAAATGAAATCATCTTTGCTCTGAAGTTTTTGTGGGGCTCCAGAGGAGGTCAGCTTGAGGTCAGTGGGGTTGTAAATTAAAGTCTGTTGAGCCCATTTGCTGGTAAGGTGCCAGAAAGTCTGGGTTTATAACCATCCAGAAATCTTCAATTATCTTCACTTAATTCATAAATGGGCTTTTGATTACGTTGGTCCAGAGAGCTGTGCGATGCTTAAAGGTCCCCTTGCATCGTTTTTTCATTAATTGTGCGGTGGTCTCTAGTATGAATGAATGCCCTGTGAGCCGGTTTTGGTGAAAAAAAAAAATGCTGTGGTTCTCCTGTTTCAGGCTGTTCTAGTTTGGTGAAGGAGCAGGTGGGGAGAGAACGACAGGATTTCAGCTCTTATCATTAATATTCATGACATGTAAACATGTTACCTCTGATTGGCTAACAGCAATCAGTAAATGTGTTACCTCTGATTGGCTAACAGCACTGTGACACTACCTCCAGTGGGTCAGAACAAGCGGATGTGGGTGTCTTTGTAAAAACTGCTTCGATTGGCTATTATGGTCTCGACATTGATGTTTTGACCAATAACAATGTAGATGTGGCAGCGGGGGCGTGGCCAAGCGTCGGTCTGTGAATGGAGCCGCCATTAGAAACGAAACTGATGCGGAGCACCGCGCCTCAGGGCGAATTACGTCCCGTGGCGCAACGCTAGCCCACCCTGGCAGTGCTGGTTCCTTCGGGAGGGGGCAGAGGTCGCTGGCTGCCAAGGCTTGGGAGGCTGGGACCTCCCCTGGCCGAGTTACAAGCATCCAAAGTCGGGCTGGAGACGCCGACAGAAACGAAACCTAAGTGGAGCGCTGCGGCTCGCCTCGGGGTGAATCGCGTCCCGAGGCATGGGGCTAGCCCGCCCTGGCAGCGCTTGTTCCTTGGGGAGAGGGTAGAGGCCACTGGCTGCCAAGTCTGGGGAGGCTGGGACCTCCCCTGGCCGAGTTACGAGCGTGCAAAGTTGGGCTGGAGCCACCGTTAGAAACGAAACCGATGCGGAGCACCGCGATGCGCCTCGGGGCGAATTACGTCTCTCCTCACGCTTCCTTCCCATGGGTGGTCGCAAGCCAAGGTGGGTGAGGCCATGAATACTAATTTACGAAGTGATGTAAGTTCGTATGGTTTTTTTCAGATCCACTCATTTTTCCGACTATTTTCTTTCATAAGCTAATACAGGGAATGGGAGTAGAATTACATTTTCACATGCAGCATGCATATGCAACTCGGAGTGAACTATGGTATTTCAAAAAGAGCCAGTATTAAACGTTTTTGGTGGAAGGACACCTTTAAAACTGCACGCTGCACTGACCCACTTGGAGCAGCAGGGGAGCTATGCCAGAATGCTTTTTGTGGATTTCAGCTCGGTGTTTAACGCCATCCTTCCACAACAACTGATGTCCAAGCTGGCGGACCTTGGGGTTCCACCATTCACCTGCAGATGGATATTAGGCTTTCTGTCAGGCCGCTCCCAGAGGGTCAGGCTGGGTTCCCACACCTCCGCTGCTCTCAGCCTGAACACCGGCTCGCCACAGAGTTGTGTACTTAGCCCACTCCTTTACACCCTCTACACGTATGACTGTGTCTCCACCCACCTTAGCAACAAGATTGTAAAGTTTGCAGATGGCACGACCATGGTCGGACTCATCTCGGGCGAGGAGGGTGAGCTAGCATACAGGGACGAGGTGGAGCGGCTGTCAAAGTCAACAATCTGCTCCTCAATATCACCAAAACAAAGGAGCTGGTTATTGACTTTAGGAAAAACAAAGCTGACATCCAGCCACTCATCATCAACGGGGCCTGTGTAGAGAGGGTCCCGGTGTTCAGGTTTCTCAGCATTGAACTGGAGAACGACCTAACCTGGAGTGCCAACACCAAGGAGCTGCTGAAGAACGTGCAGCAGAGACTGTACTTTCTGAGAATCCTCAGAAAGAACTGTTTCCCCCAAAATCTGCTCCGGACCTTCTACCACTGCTCCATAGAGAGTTTGCTCACTGTGTGTATGGTATGGCAGCTGCACATCCTCAGAGAAGGCGGCGCTCCACAGGGTTGTTAGGGCAGCAGAGAAAACAATAGGCTGCCCCCCTCCCCACCCTGGAACAGATTTACACCTCCAAATGCCGTAGGAAGCAATGGACATTTCAAAAGACTCTTCACACCCCGGTCATCGTCTCTTCCAGCTTTTGCCATCAGGCAAGAGATACAGAGCAATGAAAAGCAGGACAAACCGCCTAAAAAACAGTTTTTATCCCAAGGCAATCATGGCTTTAAACTCAAATGTGCAATAAAACTATTCTTGGCCAATGTGCAATTTGTGCAATATTATATAGGTGTATGTATTTGCTTATCAGTGCAATCTGTGTACATACAGAACCAAAACAATTCTGTTTGTACTATTTTAAGTGCAATCCGTGTACATATAGAACCATACAATAGATTTCTGTTTATACTACTTTACCAGTGCAACTCTGTATACTTTACTATTTATTTTTATACTTTATTTGTTCTCCCCTTTTTTCCCTTTTTTCTTTTTTTCTTTCTATAAGTCATAACCTTCAATTTTGTTGTACCTTTGGAAAAGTGACAATGACAATAAAAACTTATCTTAAGAGGTTGTGTTTTTACTTCTCAGCAATTTGATCATCTGGAAGGGGGTCTGTGTGAAAGGATTTCCCTTGTTTTGGCATGTCTTAAGGTGATGATACACGGGGCAACATTTTGGGCAACGTTGCTGGGCGATGCTGTTGGCAACAGGCAACCAAGTGAGACACAGGGCAGCTAATTAAGGCAACAGACGATTGGCAACAACCAATCAGATAAGAGCAAATTTGTTGCTAGGGAGACAGACACCGCAAAGATGGACACTGAAACATTTGCAGCTGTCACTTTTGTCTTGGCTTCAGCCTTTATTTTGTTCAAGTAAGTCTCACTTCTGGAGCAAAATTAAGATACTCTGGTCAAAAGATAATTTGGCATTATTTTAAAATTTATAAGTCAAAATAACCACATTAGGGGAGGCATGGTGGTGTAGTGGTTGGCACTGTCACCTCACAGCAAGAAGGTTCTGGGTTCAAGCCCAGTGGCTGACGAGGGCCTTTCTGTGTGGAGTTTGCATGTTCTCCCCATGTTTGTGTGGATTTCCTCAGGGTGCTCCGGTTTCCCCCACAGTCCAAAGACATGCAGGTTCGGATAATTGTTGGCTCTAAATTGACCATAGGTGTGAATGTGAGTGTGAATGGTTGTTTGTCTCTCTGTGTCAGCCCTGTGATGACCTGGCAACTTGTCCAGAGTGTACCCCGCCTCTCACCCATAGTCAGCTGGGACAGGCTCCAGCTCACCCGTGACCCTCCACAGGATAAGCAGCTACAGATAATGGATGGATGGAATAATCACATTATTCTGTTTATAATAAACAGTTTTTAAAATCTCTTTAAAAATGCTACTAGCCTCAATCACATATGCTATAACTAATAACTGACACATACATCACAAAAACATCATTTAATTCTCATTTCAGCAAAAAAGAAAAAAGACAAGTGTTGCCAGCCAAAACAAATCTCGTTCAGTAGCACTTATGATGAATATGAAGGAAGATATTGTGGAAAAAAATTGGTCCCCTATGGGTACACATGGCTTATAAATAAAATAGTTTTCTGATCCGGGCGGCACGGTGGTGTAGTGGTTAGCGCTGTCACCTCACAGCAAGAAGGTCCTTTTAGGTCCTTGTTGGTGCATTGTTGCACCTGCCAGAAGTGGCATCAGTCAGTGCATGTAATTAGCCTTTTTCACATTACGTCACTTGCAGAAGAACCTCTCATCCGTTTTCAGCCTTTTGAATGGAAGAAGAGGTGGCATGCTAATCTGCTGGCTAACAAGTAGCAACCATAGAAAGTCAGTAAACTTCCTTTCCAAAACAAGGCAGATAGGTGACTGGAATGGTCGCGAACAATATGTAATGATAAACAACAATGCGCAATATTATCAATCTTATCTGTGAATGACACAATTTTGTTAACATATGTTTCCGCCATATACCTCTTCTTCCATTCAAAAGGCTGAAAACGGATATGAGTTCCCCTGCAAGTGACGTAATGTGAAAAAGGCTAATTGTTCAAGGTGGTTATGGCCTGTGGGAAAAAAACTGTTTTTGAGTCTGTTGGTCCTTGCTTTGATGCACCTGTAACGCCTGCCTGAGGGCAGCAAGTCAAAGAACTCAGAGCCAGGGTGGGAGCTGTCCTTGATGATGTTGTTAGCTCTGCTGAGCTCTGCTCTCTGTTTAGCTACTGTTTGTTCATTCATTCAGTTGTTCGTTATTCATTTATTTGTTCATTCATTCATTCATTCTCAATTGAATTTTGCATTTTATGTGTTGGTGTGTCTAAGGTTTGCGCTGCAATAAACCTTTAAAATGAAAACCTGCTTGTGCCTCCATTTTTTTCCCTGTGCTCCTAAAATTTTTAACTTAGGAGCACGTGTGCTCCTGAAAAAAAAAAAAGTTAGTGTAGAGCCCTGCATGCTTATAAATAATATTATCCAGAGATAACATATAAAGTGAAAAAAGCAATGGGCCTAAGACAGAACATTGTGGAACACTAAACTTTACCCTATTGCACTCTGTTTATTATTTACAGTTTACACAGTCCCAACTTTTTTGGAATTGGGGTTGTAATATTTAACAGCTCGAGCTTTAGATGAAATGTGCTGACTGTACATTCAGTATGATCTAATTTAATGTTGACTGGGTTACTAAAACAAACTGAGTATTTCTACATTTTCAGATAGCTCAGGGAACAGACACAATCTCAATATAGTGGAACCTTAATGAAGGCCTAAGGCAGCTAGCAGATGGTCAGTTTAGTCTGTTTGTCTGCTCCCTGGCCTTGGCTAGGTGTGTCTTGTCAAGCATTAATTGCTAGAATTTCTTGCCTTTTTAATTCATGTGAGACCATCAAACAGTAAAAAATAAAGTCAACACCTGAAATAAACAGTCTTGTGGAGTGACATTGCATCTGTAAATGATTTATTGTGTAAAGCTTATATAGTATACATTAGAAATGGGGACTTTCTGAACAACAAATATCTTGATTACTGAAGTTGAGCATAATGAAAAGAAGAGAGGAAAAAAACCTCAAACACACTATTAATTAGTTACTGAAGTTCTGTGAAATGGAAAAGTTTTGAGATGTTGATGGCTGTAAGCTACCCAAAAAATTTCCATAAAAATAAGTGAAATGTGGACAAAAGCTCTTGCGCTGGATTTTTGCTGAGATCCTGTACAAATTCTCACTGAACTGAACATGGAGAGGTGTACTCAGTTGCAGCCTTCTCACCTTTAGAAGAAAAAAACAACAGACAATTAGGCTTTAGTTCTCATAAGAAACAAGACACACTCTGAGCTCTGTGTGTAATTTCTTTAAACAGCTAAATATAGAAATTTTACTTGTTGATAAAGAAGTACAGATTGCATACCGGGCTTGTAGTAGTCATAAACCTTCACAACAGCAGGTTTTAGGTTCTTCACTGGAAGGTTCTGTACAATCGTCAGGGTGTACACCTTCTCCACTTCTTTATTCAGCTAAAACAGACAGATATAAAATAAAATTATTTCTGTTCTGTTCACCACATACTGCACAAATGAATCCAAACCGTCTCTTTCAAAAGCTATTTTATTTAACATTTTATCAGCACTTTGTATCAGTCAGATGGGCGGCATGGTGGTGTAGTGGTTAGCACTGTTGCCTCACAGCAAGAAGGTTCTGGGTTCGAGCCTAGCAGTCGGCGGGGGCCTTTCTGTGTGGAGTTTGCATGTTCTCCCTGTGTCTGCGTGGGTTTCCTCTGGGTGCTCCGTTTTCCCCCACAGTTCAAAGACATGCAGTAGGTTAACATGGGGTGGCCTTGGGCTGAAGTGCCCTTGAGCAAGGTACTTAACCCCTGACTGCTCCCCGGGTGCTGTAGTGTGGCTGCCTACTGCTCTGGGTGTGTGGATGTGTGTTCACTGCTTCAGATGGGTTAAATGCAGAGGACGAATCTCATTGTGCTTGAAGTGTGCATGTGACAAATAAAGGTTTCTTCTAAAGCTGTCATTTTAAGTTTTCTGACATTTTTAGAACAGAGGACTTTAAGCTTTGCAGTTTCTCTGCAACATGACAAACTGCATTTTATTTGTCTTATTTACTTCAAGAGAAAGAAAAATGGAGGCTGAAGAAGAAACTTGAGGGAACAACTGTTTACAGTTGCTTTAACGCAAGTGAGAGCAGGAACTTGTATTGAGAACACTTCACAATATTAAATGTCTCATCTCATTATCTCTAGCCAGTTTATCCTGTTCTACAGGGTCGCAGGCAAGCTGGAGCCTATCCCAGCTGACTACGGGCGAAAGGCGGGGTACACCCTGGACAAGTCGCCAGGTCATCACAGGGCTGACACACAGACACAGACAACCATTCACACTCACATTCACACCTACGGTCAATTTAGAGTCATCAGTTAACCTAACCTGCATGTCTTTGGACTGTGGGGGAAACCGGAGCACCCGGAGGAAACCCACGCGGACACGGGGAGAACATGCAAACTCCACACAGAAAGGCCCTCGCCGGCCACGGGGCTCGAACCCAGACCTTCTTGCTGTGAGGCGACAGCGCTAACCACTACACCACTGTGCCGCCCTACGTCATTCTTTACTATGTTTATAAACAAAGTGTGGGATGAGAGGAGTCATACACACTTTTACACTCAGTTTACACTGTCTATTTCCAGCTTACCACCCATGTTTACATTATTCAAATTTAGTTGATTAGCTGATGTTAGCAGCATATTGTCTGTGGTTCTGGTTATGTCAGCTTAGCATGCTCCTGCTCCAAGTTACTTTGACTACTGCACTGTAACAGAAATGTCTGAGCATGCAGGTTTACTTCAAGATATAAGTTTTCAAGACATAGCATTGTCATGATGCTGTCGAATTTTGTTTGTGGTTAGCACTTGATGTTCATCCTTTGGGGTTGAAGACAACCATGACTTCAGTTTGGTGGGTGGTGGGTGTGGGTTCAGAGATGACTGACAAAGTCAATCCAGGCTTTGAAGGTACACCCACATGTTGACATTCCACATTCCAAGGTTGAGTGCCTTCACTATATGTTTGTTGTATTCTGTCCCCTGAGTGGGATCCCCACCAGCCACGGTGTGTTGGCCAGGGTGAGGTGAAGCAGGCTATGTTTGGAGCACCTTTTCTAGCCCCTTCCTTCATGGAGGTGAGCAGAGTGAATCCTAAACAAGGCTGCTCAGACACCCAGGGGGCTGCCGAACTCTGCTGCTGCATCATTCCAGCCTATGCCCTGGGCTGTCTTTGTGCAGGTTTGTGACTACAGCTTCCAGTGTTTCTGCACCTGCTGCTTCACCACTCACTCATTGCCAGAGGACATGAATTTGAAGTCATGACTTGTGCATGACTTGGATTAGAGTGAGGGAGAGTTCACAGCTGTCAGCCTCACTCTCTCGTCCCAACCTAACTGGGTTCAGGGGCAAGACAGACTCAAGATGGCTGGAGCTAGGTCGGGATGCAGTGGATGGCCAACAGTGTTCTATGTGTTGCACTGTGCCCTGATCACGCTCCATGAATGCTTTTCTGGGTCTGCGTTCCTGCCCATTGAACCACCAGATAGTGGTCTCCTCCATGCAGTCTGCCGAGACCAGTCTGCAGTCATAGCCCTGACCAGGGGGATCGAGGGGTCGCTAGTGCTTGCTCAAGGCACTACCCCAGGCTAATGGAGGGAAGGGGATGCCTTACTACTCCACTGCATGGCAGTCAAAGATGGCACATGCTCACTGCCCAAAACTTAGCACTTATATTAGTCATATTATATTATTTTCTGCAACAATCTGATAACATTGTTACAGAAACCTGGGATTCCATCTTGCCAGTTTAGTTTCACCCTCAGGCTGCTATTGTACATTAAATTTCATGCAATGTACAGCTTTAGCAATAAATATACTGACTTAGCCCTTTTATTCCAGCTATGAAAAGCAGCAAGTAATATTTAAGCACAGTCTCGTCTTAGGCTCAGGGTGCTTGCTCTTTTTCCAAATCAAAATTCCAGACTTTTTCCAGACTTTTTCAAAACTGAGATTTTTATTCCCAAGACCTTGACTTTATGTACTTTTACACTTGCGTGCCTACTGCCTACTTTATTGGTTGAGATAGTACCAGTTGTGTTTAGTACATTTTAATAAAATCGAATTAACAAAATGAACAAAATGATGTTTAAATTATGTTTTACTAACAAAAATGATTTCAGGATAAAAATGTTTCTTTTGACTGTAGAACATGATAATGAGAATAGACATCATGACTTTCGCAGTCCTGATTGTTTTTTCGTCAGTTGCCTATTTAAAAATCTACTGTTGGCAAGGAGGGCAGATCTTATCATTGAGGCATTCCTATACAATATGGTTATGTTTTCCTCCAAAAAGAATGAAAGAAGGCAACAAGTGCATGAGCAACTATAGAAATTCGGAGGATTTATCTCCATATGCGCCCCGCAGGTAGCCGCTATTATTATACTGATTGTTATTTCGTCAGTTGCCTATTTAAAAATGTATTTGGACGAGGAGGGCAGAGCTTGTAGCCTGACAAGCCAGACTATAACATATAGGGTATGTCTAGATTTCTAGGCTACACAGCTTGCTTATTCATTGTGGTATTCACCTAGCCTACAAAACTAGAAATTCGGAGGAATTTATCTCCATAGTTACGTGCCCCGCAGGCAGTGGTGTAATGGTGAAGTCGGGCCCAGGTGCAAGTCTCTCGCATCGGCCCCCCCAACACCCACCACCAGTAAACCTCCTTTCACGTCAGCTCAACAAATGAACAACCAAACCAATATGTCTTTACTTCCCCTTTCAAACATCTGACATAGCCTGCTTATCACCAGCTTGTAAACAAACAGCGAAATAATTTGTAGACTGTATAGCCATGGTGAGCATGGACAGCCTATGCGCACTACTAAACATTTCATCAACATGCACCAACACAAGCAAATAGCAGCTATAGCAGCTATCAAATGCACAACACGAAACGTGGGCACAATCGCTATCCTCATACTGTATATCAAGCAGTGACGGACGCTGCAGTAAGGCTATCTTGACTCGACTCCACAATAACGTTAGCCTACTTGATTACATAGAGGAAAGCTGTCTGTAACTCACCCTTAGAAGTTCACTTGTCCTTCCATTCAGTGAAGTCACTTATTTCAGGCTACATGTCCACATTGTGAACACCTCAAGATAGGGAAATATCTTCCCTAGATTTAATTTGTAGCAGCTTTTCCAGCTGCCTTTTCCTTTCTCTTCTGTGCGCAACTTCGTTTGCTTAACATTAGGTTTCCAATTTTATTTTAACATCATGTTATGTATGGCAGTGTTCTAGGCTACAGTGGTGCTTGAAATTTTGTGAACCCTTTAGAATTTTCTATATTTCTGCATAAATATGAGCTAAAACATCATCAGATTTTCACACAAGTCCTAACAGTAGATAAAGAGAACCCAGTTAAACAAATGAGACAAAAATATTATACTTGGTCATCTATTTATTGAGGAAAATGATCCAGTATTACATATCTGTGAGTGGCAAAAGTATGTGAACTTCTAGGATTAGCAGTTAATTTGAAGGTGAAATTTGAAAACACCTGACTCTATCAATGGGATGACAATCAGGTGTGAGTGGGCACCCTGTTTTACTTAAAGAACAGGGATCTATCAAAGTCTGATCTTCACAACACATGTTTGTGGAAGAGCATCATGGCACGAACAAAGGAGATTTCTGAGGACCTCAGAAAAAGCATTGTTGATGCTCATCAGGCTGGAAAAGGTTACAAAATCATCTCTAAAGAGTTTGGACTCCACCAATCCACAGTCAGACAGACTGTGTACAAATGGAGGAAATTCAAGACCATTATTACCCTCCCCAGGAGTGGTCGACCAACAAAGATCACTCCAAGAGCAAGGCGTGTAATAGTCGGCGAGGTCACAAAGGACCCCAGGGTTACTTCTAAGCAACTGAAGGCTTCTCGCACATTGGCTAATGTTAATGTTCATGAGTCCACCATCAGGAGAACACTGAACAACAATGGTGTGCATGGCAAGGTTGCAAGGAGAAAGCCACTGCTCTCCAAAAAGAACATTGCTGCTCGTCTGCAGTTTGCTAAAGATCACGTGGACAAGCCAGAAGGCTATTGGAAAAATGTTTTGTGGACGGATGAGACCAAAATAGAACTTTTTGGTTTAAATGAGAAGCATTATGTTTGGAGAAAGGAAAACACTGCATTCCAGCATAAAAACCTTATCCCATCTGTGAAACATGGTGGTGGTAGTATCATGGTTTGGGCCTGTTTTGCTGCATCTGGGCCAGGACGGCTTGCCATCATTGATGGAACAATGAATTCTGAATTATACCAGCGAATTCTAAAGGAAAATGTCAGGACATCTGTCCATGAACTGAATCTCAAGAGAAGGTGGGTCATGCAGCAAGACAATGACCCTAAGCACACAAGTCATTCTACCAAAGAATGGTTAAAGAAGAATAAAGTGAATGTTTTGGAATGGCCAAGTCAAAGTCCTGACCTTAATCCAATCGAAATGTTGTGGAAGGACCTGAAGCGAGCAGTTCATGTGAGGAAACCCACCAACATCCCAGAGTTGAAGCTGTTCTGTACGGAGGAACGGGCTAAAATTCCTCCAAGCCGGTGTGCAGGACTGATCAACAGTTACCACAAACGTTCAGTTGCAGTTATTGCTGCACAAGGGGGTCACACCAGATACTGAAAGCAAAGGTTCACATACTTTTGCCACTCACAGATATGTAATATTGGATTATTTTCATTCAAAAATAAATGACCAAGTATAATATTTTTTGTCTCATTTGTTTGCGACAATGTTTATTGTTAAAAGCGCTGTACAAATAAACTTGATTTGATTTGATTTGATTTAACTGGGTTCTCTTTATCTACTTTTAGAACTTGTGTGAAAATCTGATGATGTTTTAGGTCATATTTATTCAGATATATAGAAAATTCTAAAGGGTTCACAAACTTTCAAGCACCACTGTATCTCAGACCTTAGCCTACTTGATTGTAACTTATGAGAGCAAACGTTGCAGATGGACTTTTTATGTTTAATTAATTGTTGCTTTCAGAAAGTGTTAGCAAGATAACACATAAAAACACATAAAAACTTATTAGGCATAGATCATCGGCGATGGAAGCAGTTTTAAAGTGGAGATGCAAGAACAAATGTATCCTACAAATTGGGGGTTCTCCCCAAAGAAAATTTGCATGCAAAATATCGGCTAAATTACTTTTTTTCCACAATATTAATAATAAGATATTGTTCAGTCCAGGCAATGGTGAGTGAAGAGCTCCAAAGATGACTTGCCTAGGCTACTACATATTTGTGTAGTTTCTCAAGCTTTTGAAGTAAAGCATTTTTATGAGACTATGGCTAAATATAGGCATTGCTCTATTGGTAATCATAAATGGACCTCCGCTCTACGGACCTACCAAAAAACATCGTGCACGCATGCCAGCGGCATTAGGGAAAATTAGCCTACTAGATGATGGCACTGGGACAATTCAAGGTTGGGTTG
This sequence comes from Neoarius graeffei, assembly GCF_027579695.1. Lineage (NCBI taxonomy): Eukaryota > Metazoa > Chordata > Actinopteri > Siluriformes > Ariidae > Neoarius > Neoarius graeffei. The sequence goes on from NC_083578.1 coordinate 3,832,573, forward strand.
TGTTTTCTGATTCAAACAGTACCACACCATCTCATCTGAAATGACACAACACAATATTTTAATGCAGGAATTCTCAACATTTTCTCTGAGGACAAACTCTCTAATCCCCATTTTCTTTGCCCTTTAGCAACAACGTCTCCATGTACGGCGGGGAGCCGTGGGGTTCTAAAATCGGTTGGCCGCTGCTGAACTTAACGCGCTAGGCTCTGAAAGTGGAGTTTATGTTTGGATTGAATGCATCATTCCCACTCATTCACTCCTATATGAACCCCTAGAAAATATATTTTAACAAATAAAATAAAACCGTTTCACAAGTGAACTCAGTTGGCGCTGCAAACGGTTAACAGAATTTATGTGACAGGTAGGCTATTTTGGTATTTTGATTGTGGACAAGCCTATTTAACAGCCAAGTGATGGCGCATCCCAAGTTAAGGTGTTCAAAGCAATATGGCATATTTGGTGCATACTTTCAAACATTATGAGAGAATAGCCTATCTCAGATAGCCTACAGCCCATGACTGGTAGCCTAATGTCAGAATCGGGGAGAAGCAATCAGGCATGATTGTCGTGTAGTGTGTGGTGTTCCATTGTGCGTTCGAATCTTATACGAGCGTGTTTACAGTCGGAGAGAGAAAATATCGGTCAAGATTCTCTTCATGTGTGTGGCGTAGTCCCGATTTTAAAAACTTATAAGATTTTAAAATCGTGTGGTGTGGGGTCAGCTTAAGTGATGCTGCCACACCACATCAAGCCGGCTGTGTAAGCATGAGTTCAGGTACGTTCAACTTGTGTAAAATTATGATATATGATGTGATATATGATATATTATTTGATTTGGTAGAATGCATAGTCACAATCCGGTGTAGGCTAACTTTTTGGAAACAGTAAGTTAAGGTTTCAAGCTATGCGGTTAGCATAGCTACTAACTTGCTAAGATGATAAAACGTTTGTTCTCTCATAGTAGAAGTGATTATATGATAACCTTTGACATCTGTTGCAGTTACATTATTTGTTTTATTTTCCCCTGTTGCTTTATTTATTTTATTTAGGTGCTGTGTTAAGAAATTCAGTCCTTCCTAATTCCACTGAGGCTGAGATGACAGCGAAGTTGTGGCTGCAGGACATCATGGATGAGCTGCGCAAGCATCGTAAAAGTAGCCTAAGCTAAGGTGCCGAAAACTTGCCTTGCCTTGTAATGTTGCCTATATCAAAATAAATGAAATGACGCTCCTGACTTTGAACCTTCGGTCTCTTCATTTGTGAAACATACAAGGGTTTTAGATTTTGATGCAGCCTAAACAAATCAATAAGACCTAATATAACAGTGGGATCTTACTAGAGCAGAGAAAAGCATTCAGATGCCTCCCTCCCGTTGACTTAACTTTGGAAGGGCTGATTTTCAAACGTGCTGTGGTGTTTCCAGTGATGCCGTGAAAGTCAGCTGTTTCAGTGTTAAGTCAATGGGAGAGCGAGGCGTCCGAATGCTTTCCCCGCTCTAGTGGGATCGCACTGCATAGGTCATAGTTATGTCGGGTGTACGTTGGCTCATGAGCTGCATAGGTCACAGTTATGTCGGGTGTACGTTGGCTCATGTTCGGCCACCATTCTAATGCCAACATCTTCCAGATATCTTGCCAATTAGCTACCGATCTCCATAATACATCTCAACGATGCACCATATGTCGGGCGGCACCTGTTGCCCCAACGTCGGCAAGACCTAATTTGCTGTCTGGGTACGTGACCGGTTAGCGAAATCATAGTTTTTACACCCTTCCTGTTTCTTATTTCACAATATTATGTGTCTTTGAGCATCTGTGTCTTTGAGATTTTTTTCCATACTTTATTAAGACTTTCACACAAAATCCAAGACTTTTCAAGGTCTGGAGAACAGCATTTCAAAATTCCATACTTTTTAAGACTTTCAAGACTTGCGCAAGCACCCTGTAGGCTAGTGTTTGGTCAAATCTCAAACCAAAATATTTGGTCAGTCTTTGTCAATCTCATGCCAAATAAGCCTTGAAAGCTTTCAACCTTGCAATCTAAATCAGCTAGCTTGTAATAAATTACACTGTCTAATGTATATTCAGTGAAACATGTGCAGATATCATGTCACCAACAACATTTATATTCAATTACACACATCCTCCACATTCAAACACCGAGCAAACAATGTACAAGACCTGAAAATGCAAACACAGTATTTCAGGAAACAAGAACTTTGTCATTCTTTTTCATTTTTCTTTTTGTTATGTTAATGTTGATCTCCAATGTCACTATAAACAAAACTGTGCAGTCACATTTGTGTAAAATCTTGTAATATTATATTGTCAGACGACGTTGTTCTTCGGCTTTTCATATCGTCTTTGCCGGTTCTGTATCTTTTAACTTGTTGATAAATGCTCTGAGGGGAGCTCAAAGTGCGATTCGTTTTTATGACAGTGGCATAAAAGTGAATTTTGCTCCAGAACCATAGGGGGGGCAAAGGAGCGAAAAATATCAATTTGCACTAATGCTGCATTAACCTAACTACTCATAAAATAACAATAGTCTAAATATCTTGAGTAAAATAATTAATTTTTAAAATTATCTTTTATGGGGGCGGCACGGTGGTGTAGTGGTTAGCGCTGTCGCCTCACAGCAAGAAGGTCCGGGTTCGAGCCCCGTGGCCGGCGAGGGTCTTTCTGTGCGGAGTTTGCATGTTCTCCCCGTGTCCGCGTGGGTTTCCTCCGGGTGCTCCGGTTTCCCCCACAGTCCAAAGACATGCAGGTTAGGTTAACTGGTGACTCTAAATTGAGCGTAGGTGTGAATGTGAGTGTGAATGGTTGTCTGTGTCTATGTGTTGCCCCTGCGATGACCTGGCGACTTGTCCAGGGTGTACCCCGCCTTTCGCCCATAGTCAGCTGGGATAGGCTCCAGCTTGCCTGCGACCCTGTAGAACAGGATAAAGCGCCTAGAGATAATGAGATGAGATAATGAGATCTTTTATGTTGCTTCAAAAAACAGAATGAAAAGCCAAGCAAGAAAAAGAAAGGAGGAAAAAATGAACTTAGTACTGTTCTGGTTTCAATTTAAAATGACCTGAACATGAGGGTTAATGAGGTTTTAGAGAAACCCCACTGTAAGTTTGGGTGTGGGTGTTTTTTCTTACTTTATTCAGGTAGATGATTGCATTACCATCAGTTTGATCCACACGTTTCACAACTCCATCTGTCATCTAGAATAAAAAAAAAATAATCAGAATAAAAACTGATCCATCAATATAGTGATGTTTGGAACAGCATTTGGTTCGGTTTCACTATGGCTCATCAACCTTTCCCTGTTACACACAATTCTGAATAAGTGTAACTCTTTAGATCAGCGTCCACGCTTTATGCTTCCAGTTAAAGGTTTATGTTACGTTTGATTTGCCGTTCATGAGCTGCACAGAGTTCAAGTCCACACTGAATCCAGAAAGAGGCTTGACTTCAATGACCACCATGTTGGTATCCTCACGCTGACCGGTATACCTGAAATTAAAAGATCATTAATCTTTCACATTCTCTTTTTGTTCTGAAGTAACTGAGTAACACAGTTCATATACAATCACCTCAGCTTTCGAAAAAGAAATTTCTAGAATTTATGAAAAATTCATTGAACATAATGCTTATTATTTAAAGATGTAACAGGTACGTATATACACTTACAGACTCCAAGTTCTGTCACATGGTGAACAATACTTCAGCAAATACACATTTTTAAGAGGTGTATTAGGAAAATTAATTCAATTACATTTCTTTGTCTTTATTTAGTCCTAAAAGCATGTAAACTCTTGCATTCAATTATATTCTGGCTTTGATTAAATAACTTCAATCAACATTATACCCATTAACACAATCATGTATTTGTAATCATGTATTAATAGAGATAATTTGTGATTCATTCTTGTTTCCTATCTTGTAGATTATGGAGGTGCGGTAGAGCTCACATGACAGTAATGGTCACGTTCAGAGATGGATTTGGGACCTTGCAGTTTCCAGACACTGAGGCCGAGATGCTGAATGAAGAGCAATCAGGAGGAGGAGGGATATTGTAGCTCAAAGTGAACTAGAAGTAAATAAAACACATTATTAGCACAATTATTCACCAGACTGACCCTCTGAGAATCTGCTTAATTAATAAAGGAACTGAGGTGAGGAAGTAAAGTGTGAATTGGTGATCTACAGACCTGCACGTACACACAGCCTTTCCCTTCTGCTTTGATTCTGTAATCTCCAGGAACCTCCTTCAGCTGACTCTCCTGATACAGCAACCTGTTACTCTGAGTGACTGCAAATGAGGTAATCAGCCCTGATGGTGATGTTACAGAAACAGTAATGAGTCCTTCTGGTCTGTAAGTGGCGGTACTGTATTTCGCCAGAGCCTGGAGAGCCACAACAGTGTCCTGGATGATGGAAAAGAATATAAAGAGAACAAATTTAACCCTTTAATGTACTACAGTGGGCGGTAGTGGTTAGTACTGTCGCCTCACAGCAAGACGGTTCTGGATTTGAGCCCAGTGGCTGATGGGGGCCTTTCTGTGTGGAGTTTGCATGTTCTCCCTGTGTCTGCGTGGGTTTCCTCTGGGAACTCCGTTTTCCCCCACAGTCCAAAAACATGCAGGTTAGGTTAATTGGTGGCTCTAAATTGACCACAGGTATGAAAGTGAGTGTGAATGGTTATCTGTCTCTATGTGTTGGCCCTGCGATGACCTGGCAACTTGTCCAGGGTGTACCCCGCCTCTCACCCAAAGTCAGCTGGGATAAGCTCCAGCTTGCCCGTGACCCTGCACAGGATAAGCAGTTACATATAATGGATAGATTGATGTACGTACTACAGTGTCCAGACTCATAGACCATTAATTTGAAGCGGGTTTTAGAAATGAGATTTAAGCTTCCCTATATATTTTACAATACCAGGCAAAAGTTCAGACATACTTACTCATTCATAGTAATGGTACAGTATGCCTATAAGTTACTCCAGTATTATGCAAGCTCAATTATTTTGATCCCCTCTGAAGAATCACCACCTGAATGTGGTGGAGGGGTTTGTGTGTCCTGGTGATCCTGGGAGCTGTATTGTCTGGAGCATTAGCCGCTAGAAGGGTCTCCCAAGGCAAATTGGTTCCAGGGGAGGGGCCAGACTAAGAGTGATTCAAGACCCTGATGAAACAGCTAAGAATGAGCTGCAGCATCTCACCCAGGAGCAGGAAACCAGCAAGGAGAGCTTGCCAACAAGCATCTGGTGGCCAGGCCTTGGCTCATGGGGCCCAGCTGGGCACAGCCTGAAGAAATTACATGGATCCGCCACCATGTGGGCCCACCACCCACAAGGACAGTCACGAGAGTTGGGTGCATTGCCAGGTGGCAGGCAAAAATGGGAGCCTGGGCATGCTGATCCTCGGCAGTGCAGGCTAGTTATTGGGACATGGAACGTCACCTCTCTGGCAGGGAAGGAACCAGAGTTGGTGTGAGAGGCGGAGCGGTACCAACTAGATATAGTTGAACTTGCCTCCACGCATAGCACTGGTTCTGGAAGCAAACTCCTGCAGAGGGGTTGGACTTTCTCTTTTTCCAGTGTTGCCCAGGGTGAGAGGTACCGGGCAGGTGTGGGGATATCCACGACCCCCCGGCTGAGCACTGCTATGTAGGAGTTCTCCCTGGAGAATGAGTGGGTCACCTCTATGCGACTGCAAGTTACTGAGAGGAAAACTGACTATTGTTTGTGCTTATGCACTAAACAGTGGTGCAGAGTATTTGGCCTTCTTGGAGTTGCTGGGTGGTGTCCTGGAAGAGGTGCCAACTGGGGACTCCATAGTTCTTCTGGGGGACTTCAACACTCACATGGGCAATGATGGAGAAACCTGAAGGGGGGTGATTGGGAGGAATGGCCTGCCTGATCTAAACCTGAGTGGTGTTTTGTTGTTGGACTTCTGTGCTTATCATGGGTTGGCCATAACAAACACCATGTTCGAGCATAAGGTGGTTCACAAGTGTACCTGGTACCAGAACATCTTAGGCCAAAGATCAATGATTGAATTTGTGGTCATATCATCAGATCTGTGGCCATACAGTATGTCTTGGACACTTGGGTGAAGAGAGGAGCAGAGTTGTCAACTGGACCAGAGACCGGAGAATGTGCTCCAATTATAGGGGTATCACACTGCTCAGCCTCCCCGGGAAAGTTTATTCCAGGGTGCTGGAAAAGACACTCTGACCAATTATCGAACCTCAGATTCAGAAGGAACAATGCGGATTCCATCCTGGCCATGGAATGGTGGACCAGCTCTTTACCTTGGCAGGGTTGTTGAGGGGGTTCATTGGAAGATGACCAGCCAGTCTACATGTGTTTTGTAGATTTGGAAATGGCTTATGACCATGTCCCCTGGGGGCTCTTGTCGGGGACACTGCATGAGTATGGGGTATCAGGGTCATTGCTACAAGCCAAGTCCTTGTACAAGCAAAATGTGAGCTGTGTCTGAATTCTCAGCACAAACTCAAACACATTTCTGGTGGGTTTTGGACTCCACCAAGGCTGCCCCTTGTTGCCAATTCTGTTTGTGATATTCATGGATGGGATCTCAAGGTGCAGCCAGGGTGAGGAGGATGTCTGGTTTGGGAACCTCAGAATTGCATTCCTGCTCTTTGCAGATGATGTGGTTCTGTTGGCTTCTTCAGAGTGTGAACTTCAGCAAGCACTGGGACAGTTTGCAGCCAAGAGTGAAGCAGCAGGAATGAGAGTCAACACCTCCAAGTCTGAGGCCATGGTTCTCTGCCAGAAAATGGTGGAGTGCTTCCTCCAGGTTGGGAGTGAGTTGCCGCCCCAAGTGAAGGAATTCAATAATCCCAGGGTCCTTTTTATGAGTGATGGTAAAATAGAGTATGAGATGGACAGGCAGTTTGGGGTGGCCTCAGCAGTAATGCGGGCATTGTACTGGACTGTTGTGGTGAAGAGGGAGCTTAACAGGAAAGCAAAGCTTTCAATTTACCAGTCAATCTACGTTCAAACCCTCACCTTAGAGATAGGGTGAGGAGCTTAGACATCCAGAGGGATCTCAGAGGAGAGCCGCTGCTCCATCATGTCAAGAGGAGTCAGCTGAGGTCGTTCAGGCATCTGATTAGGATGCCTCCTGGGAGCCTTCCTTTGGAGGTTTTCTGGGCATGTCCAACTAGGAGGAAACCTTGGGGTAGACTCAGAACATGCTGGAGAGATTACATATCTTATCTGGCCTGCGAGCAACTTGGGATCCCCCAGGAGGAACTGGAAAGCATTGCTGGGGAGAGGGACACCTGGAATACCTTGCTTAGCCTGCTGCCACCACGACCTGACTTCAGATAAGTGGAAGAAAATGGCTGGATGGATGGAATTATTTTGGTTTTTAGTCCTCCATTATATTTTTCTCCTCCCAATCCAACATGGCTGACAGTAATATATGCAGCATGCTGTAAACATTTCTGACTAAACTTTCTAAACAAAAACTGTGATATTACTTTCTGATTGGCTGGTAGATTAGTTAGTTATATTACTTATTAGTTCAACAGATTTTTTTTTTTAATATACATCAGGATGTTTCTAACACACACACACACGTTTTATACTGTGTGTGTGTATATATATATATATATATATATATATATATATACACACACACACACACACACACTAGTGCATCTCAAAAAATTAGAATATTGTGAAAAAGTTCAATATTTCCATCAGTTATTTAAGAAAGTGAAAATGTTATATATTATAGAGTCATTACACATAAACTAAAATGTTTCAAGCATTTTTCTATTTTAATTTTAATCAGTATGGCATACAGTACAAAAACATAAAAAAAACCATCTCAAAATATTAGAATATTTCATTTCGAGTTTGAGTAAAACAGTATCAACACAGTGTATCTCTCGGTCTAGTTCAGTACACACAACCACAATCATGGGGAAGACTGCTGACTTGACTGTTGTCCAGAAGATGATCACTGATGCCCTCCACAAGGAGGGTAAGCCACAAAAGGTCATTGCTGAAAAGGGTGGCTGGAAAAGGTGCACGAGCAACAGGGATGGCCGCAGTCTTGAGAGGATTGTCAAGAAAAGTCGATTCAAGAACTTGGGTGAGCTTCACAAGGAGTGGACTGAGGCTGGTGTCAGTGTATCAAGACCCATCATGAACAGACATCTTCAAGAAAGGGGATACAACTTTCGCATTCCTAATATCAAGCTACTCCTGAGCCAGAGACAATGTCAGAAGCGTCTTATCTGGGCTAAGGAGAGAAAGAAATGGACTGTTGCTCAGTGGTCCAAAGTCCTCTTTTCAGATGAAAGTACATTTTGCGTTTAATTTGGAAATCACGGTTCTAGAGTCGGGAGGAAGAGTGGACAGGCACAGAATCCAAGGTGTTTGAAGCCCAGTGTGAAGTTTCCACAGTCTGTGATGATTTGGGGTGCCATGTCATCTGCTGGTGTTGGTCCACTGTATTTTATCAAGTCCAAAGTCAACACAGCCATCTACCAGGAGATTTTAGAGCACTTCATGCTTCCATCTGCTGACGAGCTTTTTGGAGATGCTGATTTCCTTTTCCAGCAGGACTTAGCACCTACCCACAGTGCCAAAACTACTACCAAATGGTTTGCTGACCATGATATTACTGTGTTTGATGGGCCAGCCAACTTGCCTGACCTGAACCACATAGAGAATCTATGGGGTATTGTCAAGAGGAAGATGAGAAACACCTGACCCAAAAATACAGATACGCTGAAGGCCACTATCAAAGCAACCTGGGCTTCAATAACACCTCAGCAGTGCCACAGACTGATTACCTCCATACCACACCGCATTGATACAGTAATTCATGGTAAAGGAGCCCCGACCAAGTACTGAGTGTATAAATGAATATACTTTTCAGAAGTTGGACATTTCTGTATTGTAAATCCTTTTTTTGATTGATCTTAGGGAATATTCTAATAATTTGAGATACTGGATTTCTGATTTTCATGAGCAATAAGCCATAATCATCAAAATTAAAACAAAAAAGGCTTTAAATATTTCACTTTACATGTAATGAATATAGAAGATATGAAAGTTTACCTTTTTGAATTAAATTATGAAAAAAATGGAACTTTTTCATGGTATTCTAATTTTTTGAGATGCACTAGTGTGTGTATATATATATATATATATATATATATATATATATATATATATATATATATATATATATATATATATATAAACCCAATTCCAAAAAAGTTGGGACAAAGTACAAATTGTAAATAAAAACGGAATGCAATAATTTACAAATCTCAAAAACTGATATTGTATTCACAATAGAACATAGACAACATATCAAATGTTGAAAGTGAGACATTGACATTTCATGCCAAATATTGGCTCATTTGAAATTTCATGACAGCAACACATCTCAAAAAAGTTGGGACAGGGGCAATAAGAGACTGGAAAAGTTAAAGGTACAAAAAAGGAACAGCTGGAGGACCAAATTGCAACTCATTAGGTCAATTGGCAGTAGGTCATTAACATGACTGGGTATAAAAAGAGCATCTTGGAGTGGCAGCGGCTCTCAGAAGTAAAGATGGGAAGAGGATCACCAATCCCCCTAATTCTGCGCTGACAAATAGTGGAGCAATATCAGAAAGGAGTTCGACAGTGTAAAATTGCAAAGAGTTTGAACATATCACCATCTACAGTGCATAATATCATCAAAAGATTCAGAGAATCTGGAAGAATCTCTGTGCGTAAGGGTCAAGACCGGAAAACCATACTGGGTGCCTGTGATCTTCGGGCCCTTAGATGGCACTGCATCACATACAGGCATGCTTCTGTATTGGAAATCACAAAATGGGCTCAGGAATATTTCCAGAGAACATTATCTGTGAACACAATTCACCGTGCCATCCACCGTTGCCAGCTAAAACTCTATAGTTCAAAGAAGAAGCCGTATCTAAACATGATCCAGAAGCACAGATGTCTTCTCTGGGCCAAGGCTCATTTAAAATGGACTGTGGCAAAGTGGAAAACTGTTCTGTGGTCAGACGAATCAAAATGTGAAGTTCTTTATGGAAATCAGGGACACCGTGCCATTCGGACTAAAGAGGAGAAGGACGACCCAAGTTGTTATCAGCGCTCAGTTCAGAAGCCTGCATCTCTGATGGTGTGGGGTTGCATTAGTGCATGTGGCATGGGCAGCTTACACATCTGGAAAGACACCATCAACGCTGAAAGGTATATCCAGGTTCTAGAGCAACATATGCTCCCATCCAGACGACGTCTCTTTCAGGGAAGACCTTGCATTTTCCAACATGACAATGCCAAACCACATACTGCATCAATTACAGCATCATGGCTGCGTAGAAGAAGGGTCCGGGTACTGAACTGGCCAGCCTGCAGTCCAGATCTTTCACCCATAGAAAACATTTGGCGCATCATAAAACAGAAGATACGACAAAAAAGGCCTAAGACAGTTGAGCAACTCGAATCCTACATTAGACAAGAATGGGTTAACATTCCTATCCCTAAAGTTGAGCAACTTGTCTCCTCAGTCCCCAGACGTTTACAGACTGTTGTAAAGAGAAAAGGGGATGTCTCACAATGGTAAACATGGCCTTGTCCCAACTTTTTTGAGATGTGTTGTTGTCATGAAATTTAAAAATCACCTAATTTTTCTCTTTAAATGATACATTTTCTCAGTTTAAACATTTGATATGTCATCTATGTTCTATTCTGAATAAAATATGGAATTTTGAAACTTCCACATCATTGCATTCCGTTTTTATTTACAATTTGTACTTTGTCCCAACTTTTTTGGAATCGGGGTTGTATATATTAGTGCTGTCAAAAATGTCGTGTTATCGCATTAACTTGACTCAATTTTAACGGCGATAATTTTTTTATCGCGAGATTAACGCTCTGTGACATGATGTAGGTTTTTCATAAGCTTTTGAAACTGCCAGGAACTTGGAACAGAGACTTTGCTTAGAAAAACGATAGCAGCTAGACTGTAATGCCACGCCCCGCACAGCCAGAGTCCTCTGCCCTCCTCCCCCAAAGAACCAGCGCGGGCAGGGCGCGCGAGGACCACAATGGAAATAAGTATTTTTACTTTTTGTGTTATCCTCCGCAATATTTATATTTATATGTTCACATGTTATGCATATGTTTTTATTGCGAAATAAATCAATTCAATTTAAAAAAAAAAGCCCCGCGCCTCGGGACGAAGAGCCACGGTGCTCGGCTTAGGTTTCGTTTTCCCATCGGCGGCTCCAGCCCAACTTTGCAGTGGCTGTGACAAGACGTGTTATGCTCTGCAATAAAAAAAAAAAAAAATTTGGTACAAAGCAAGCACATTCACTTTTTTATCCTGATAAGAGAATTACAATGGTTTTTCATGTGACAAAAATATGCGATTAAATTGCGATTAATCGCGAGTTAACTACGACAGTCGCGACATTAATCGCGATTAAATATTTTAATCGCTTGACAGCACTAATATATATATATATATATATATATATATATATATATATATATATATATATATATATATATATATAAAAAACACTGCTCCTGATGCTGTGTTACCATGTTAAAATATAACCATGACAATGATTATAAATGAAATCTTCAGTCAGGACTATACAATGGCGGCGCGTATGGATGCAGCGGCCCCTCTCTCTCCGCGTTTAGTGTCTAAAAGTGTGTGTTCTAGTGTATGTCTCTGTGCTTTATGTCTACATTCATGTGTGAGTAGTGCACTGACAATGTCGGTCACAAGATATTGTTGCCACTACCTTCTAGCTATAGGAAATATGACCAAACATCTCATCTTGGACCAGAAAGTCATACAGGAATTTCGAGACCTGGATCTTCTTCGCCGGACTACTACATCACCGGACTCGCCTGCTATGTCTTACCCAGAGAGGAGGCGCCAGAAGCAGTGTGAGAGAAAACAGAAGCATGACAAGCATGGAGGCATCTGGGCTAGGCTAGCTGCTAGCCTGCACAGACCCACGATACCATCCCTCATTCTGGCCAATGTACGCTCACTAGACAACAAAATAGATCACATAGAACTCAGGAGATCTGCACTATGTGATGTGAGGGATTGCTGTGTTTTCATCTTTCTGGAATCCTGGCTGAATAATAACATTCCAGACTCTGTTATCCAGCTAGCCAGGCTAACATGCTACCACGCTGACCGAGCCTTTATGAAAGGAGGCAAGACTCATGGTGGGGGAGTGTGTGTTTACATCAGCGACACTTGGTGCCGGAATGCTACTGTTGTGTACAAACACTGTTCTCCACTGGCAGAGTTTATCATCAAGTGCCGACCCTTCTACTTACTGAAGGAGTTTACATCGATTCTGCTCATCGCTGTTTACATCCCTCCCACTGCTAACACCAATGTTAGGAATGAGGCACTCAATGAACTCTACCAGGCCATCAGTGAACAACAGACAGCGCACCCAGACGGATTCCTCATCACAGCAGGTGACTTCAATCATGCAGATTTAAAGGTTTTACTGCCCAAATTACATCAAGATGTGGACTTTCCAACAAGAGGTGACAACTTCCTGGACTTGGTGTACACAACCCACAAAAGAGCTTACAAGGCCTTCCCCCTCCCCTACCTGGGTCTCTCTGATCACATCACCATCATGCTGAGACCTGCATATAGACCCAGAGTGAGAGCCATCAGACCAACACAAAAAGAGGTACGTGTGTGGCCAGAGGGGGCCTCCTATGCTTTGAAAGACTGTTTTAGCACTACACACTGGGACATTGCCAAAGAAGCAGCCACTTACAATGACCACATAGACTTAGAGGAATACACTGAGGCTGTCACAGCATATATCGCTAAAGGCACTGATGGTGTCACTCACTGCAAAACAATCACTGTTCGTACTAACCAGAAGCCTAGGCTGACAGGAGAGGTTCACAGGCTCCTGCGGGCTCGGGATGCAGCCTTTAGGACTGGTGATACTGCAGGACTAGCAACAGCCAGAGCCAACCTGTCCCGCGGCATCAGGGAGGCAAAACGTCAGTACAGCAAGAAAATATCTGGACACTTCAGCAACACCAGAGATGCACAGTATCTCTGGCATGGCATTCAAACCCTCACAAACTACAAACCCCCACCACAGAACTGTGAGAGTGACATCACATTGCTAAACTGCCTAAATGACTTCTTTGGACGCTTTGAAACACAAAACAACACACCAGCACAGAAGATTACTCCTCCCCTGGATGAGCAGGCCGTATGTCTGGCTCCAGCCAGTGTGGAGAGGACCCTCTCCAGGATCAACCCACATAAGGCAGCTAGACCAGACAACAGTACCTGGTTATGTTTTGAAGGACTGTGCCATGGAGCTCAAGGATGTCCTCACTGACATCTTTAACATCTCCCTGAACCAAGCTGTTTTCCCCATGTGTTTCAAAGCTACAACCATAATACCAGTGCCAAAGAGGCCCCTCCCATCCAGCTATAATGACTATCAGCCCATAGCACTGACTTCCATCATCATGAAGTGCTTTGAGCGACTGGTCATGCAGAACATCAAGTCTATCCTCCCTCCCCCTCATGACCTGTTCCAGTTTGCATATAGGTCAAACAGGTCCATAGAGGATGCTATCTCTGCTGCTCTACACCCAGCCCTCACTCACCTGGACTCAAAGAATACTTATGTGCGAATGCTGTTCTTGGATTACAGTTCAGCATTCAACACAATCATTCCCCAGCAGATAATACAAAAACTCAGACATTTGGGACTCAACACCTCTCTTTGTAACTGGGTGCTGGACTTTCTTACAGGGAGGCCACAGAACATTTGGGTCGGCAGTAACACCTCCAGGACCATCATGCTGAGCACAGGGGCCCCACAAGGGTGTGTGCTCAGCTCGCTGCTCTTCACCCTGCTGACCCATGACTGTGTACCAATCTACAGCACCAACCACATCATCAAGTTTGCAGATGACATGACTGTGATGGGCCTCATCACTAACAATGATGAAGCCAACTACAGGAATGAGGTGAGCCAACTGGTCCAGTGGAGTAAAGACAACAATCTCTTCCTGAATGTGGGGAAGACCAAAGAGATTGTGGTCGACTTCAGAAGTGGTCACTCACAGCATCCCCCTCTGACCATCGATGGTGCTGCAGTGGAGAGGGTGAGTAGCACCAAATTCCTAGGGGTGCACATTGCTGAGGACCTCTCCTGGTCCAACAACACCACATCGCTGGCCAAGAAGGCTCAAAGTTGCCTCTACTTCCTCCACAAACTGAGGAGTGCACAAGTCCCACCCCCCATCATGTGGTCTTTCTACAGGGGCACCATTGAGAGTGTCCTCACTGGCTGCATCACTGCATGGTATGGAGGCTGCAATGCCTCCTGTCGGAAGACTCTGCAATGCATAGTGAACACAGCCAGCAAAATCATTGGTACCCTTCAGCCCTCCCTTACGGACATCTATCACTCCTGTCTCACCTGCAGAGCCATCAGCATTGCTGGTGACATCTCCCACCCTTCACACTCACTCTTCAGCCTCCTGTCCTCAGGGAAAAGGTACCGGAGCCTCCGGGCCCACTCCACAAGATTACTGAATAGCTTCATCCACCAGGCTGTCAGGATGCTGAACTCTGTCCACTACCTTCCCCCTACCCCTGGTCTGTAACACATTCATTCACACAAGAAACTCTATCTCATCCGTTTGCACATCACACTACAATTGTTTGCATTACTGTTGTATCTGCTGCTATTGCTCATTTGCACTACTGCTCATATACACCTCATAAGCTACTCTTCTAAGCACCTTCTCCATTACCGATATTGTACTGTATTTGCATTACTGCTATTTTGTACATTGTTTGATTTTAGTGTGTATTTTTACCTATATTATCTATATTTATATTGTTTTTCTTAATATAAATATTTATCTGATTTTACAAGTAAAGTGAGAGAGAAACAGCATTTCGATTCTCCTATATGTCCTGGATATATAGTGAATTGACAATAAAAAAAATCTTTGAATCTTTGAATACAATGGGGGAAACAAGTTTTCAACACGTCAACTGTTTTTCGATTAAGCATATTTCCAGTGCGGGTGGCGCGGTGGTGTAGTGTTTAGCGCTGTCGCCTCACAGCAAGAAGGTCCGGGTTCGAGCCCCGTGGCCGGCGAGGGCCTTTCTGTGTGGAGTTTGCATGTTCTCCCTGTGTCCGCATGGGTTTCCTCCGGGTGCTCCGGTTTCCCCCACAGTCCAAAGACATGCAGGTTAGGTTAACTGGTGACTCTAAATTGACCATAGGTGTGAATGTGAGTGTGAATGGTTGTCTGTGTTTGTGTCAGCCCTGTGATGACCTGGCGACTTGTCCAGGGTGTACCCCGCCTTTCGCCCATAGTCAGCTGGGATAGGCTCCAGCTTGCTTGCGACCCTGTCGAACAGGATAAAGCGGCTCGAGATAATGAGATGAGATAAATGAGATATTTCCAGTGCAGTTATTCACATTATATGTTAAGCAGACACTGGTGTCAATGTAATAAAACTAAACATTACAAGAAAACAATATTACAATTCATTAAATAGTTATGTGCAATAAAGTAGAATGACATAGGAAAAAGTATTGAATGCAGGAACAAACACAGCTGATTGCTGTAATTAGTTCTTCTAACTGTGCTACTTAAAATCAGCTGGGTTCATGCATGCTAGTCAGTTAGTACTTCCACTCTTTGAAAAAGGGAAACCCACCTCTGAATTGAAGTAAATCAATCATTTGTCTCCAAGCTGTCTTGCAAGAAACATCTCATGATGTGTAGAGACACAGAGATCTACCAAGACCTTCACAACAAGATTATTGAGCAGCATAGCAATGGCACTGGTTACCAAACGAATTTTCAACTCCTAAATATTCCCATAAGCAACATCATGAAAAATTTTCTGCAAGTGGAAGGATCATCAGTCAGCCCTGAACCAGCCACACATAGGAGGTCCTTGCAAGATTTCCCACTGGGCAGTCAGAACAAAAGTCAGAAGAGTAGCCCAAGAGCAAAAGAGCTCTAGGAAGAGCTGGAAGCAGTAGGTACAGTTGTCAGAGAGAAAAGGATAGGCAGGGCACTCCACAGCCATGGTCTCCATTCTCCATTACCTCAAAAAGACTCCATTACTGTAGACAGGGCCGCTGACAGCTTTGGCTGGGCCCGGGACAAAATGCTCTGAATGCCCCCCCCCAACAACCCCGGGGCCAACCCACACACACATCCTTTAACCGAACGCCATTAAATGTATTCCGTTACGCCCCAAGCCTGCATGTAACAGCCCCCGCAATGCCTTTCTAAGCTTGTGGATAGTCTACTATAATCACGTGATTGGGGTGCTCCTGAAGGAGCAGCGATGGACGGGGGATTTCGGGTTTTAAGAAAAACTTATAAAAAAAAAAAAAACATATGAAGTCAATATTTATTTACTTGGAACACCTATCAAAAAGAGAAATGTGGAAAATGATGGTCAAGACCATGTCAACAAGAAACAAAACATCACTGTAAAGTCACTGTAAAGAGTTGTGTCCATCTATAGACACTGAAAAAAAACAGTCTTTGCCATGCCATAGGCCAACATATTTATTCACTTGAAAATGACCATCAAAAAGAAAAAAAAAAGAAAAATCGAAAAATGAGTCAAGAAACATGTAGGCCTACTGTCATTTAGCCTACTATACTGGCCTTGGCTTATCCACAGGAACTAAACTAAAAACAAAACATTGTTGTGTTCATTTATGCTCATCCAAAAAAAATAGCAAAAGGAAAAACATGAAAAATGACAGTCAACCATGTCATTTACATTTGGCCTATAACCTTACCTGTCAACTTTTGCAGAGCAGTCTAAACTCCTGTACGAGTGATGGTGTTTAATGGTGTGGAACAATTTAGTCAGCTCAGCAGCAGTGGTTTTGTCATCGATTGGGGTTGGTAGAGCTGCTGGGGCAAAAAATGATGCTAAAGATGACTGTCCAGCACTGCTGGCATTCTCTCTGTGGCGGTCTGTGTCTGCATGTCTGTCTATCGCACCTTTACCTCTGCTCCCCACATCAATGTCAATGCGACAGAGCTTGCAGAAGGCAAAGTGTTCTCCTTTTTGGCTCTTGCCGACAAAACGATGCTCTAAGCACCAAGCATTTTTAAAGGATGTCTTTCGTTTCGGCATGAGTATTGTTCAACAGCATGCGTGCCAACATTCATAGGTTTTTCCGTACAAACATTCACACTGCGCGCGCAGCTCGGAGGAGCAAAAATCAGTGAATCGCGTGAGCGCAGCTTCTGAGTGACAGCAGCTTCCAGCCAATCAGAGGCTGCAAAGGCTCCATCAGCTGCGTGCGCAGTGCCAATGTTTGTATACGAGAAATCCCTGTAGGCTATCTTTGCTTGTATGTCATCGCAGAATAGCAAGTGTAAATAATGGGCGGGGATTTGTGGCGATTGATGCAACGGTGGCGGCTGAGGGTCCGAAATGAGGACAAAATGTAAAAAGTGAGGACGCGTGACAGACGTCCGGACAGACGGCTCTAAAACCGGACTGTCCGGACGAAATCCGGACGAATGGTCACCCTATGCTCCTGACTTGTGCATGTTGGCAAATGGCACGCACGCTGATTGTCGAAGCGCTATGACCGAACGATGTCGTTTTTTTCCCCTTAATCAAAGAGTCAGACCAAACCATATTTGCATTAGGGGTGGTAGGGGGTTCTTGGCGCCTTTTTCAAAGACAATAAAGGCAAAAGATCTAGAAATCATTTATTGAATGCAAATATAGCACATTTCTCCCCCAAATCAACACATTTTGAAATGAAATAAAATAATTGCAACTTCATGAGAGCCCACTTCTGGGCCCCCCCCCCATTCCTGGGCCCGGGACAACATACCCGTTTGTCCCCCCCTGTTGGCGGGCCTGACTGTAGAAAAGGCATGCTGAAGCTTGTTTGAAGTTTACTACAGAACATTTGGAGAAGCCTATAGATTACTGGGAGAATGTGGTGTGCTCAGACGAGAGAAAAACAATCAGTCTTTTCAAAGAGCCATATTTGGCTCTTCATATGACCCTAAAAATATCAAACCTACAGTAAAGTTCAGAGGTGGAAGTATCATGGTATGGGGCTGTTTCTCTAGTCATTGTACCAGCAGAATCCAAATTATCAAAGGGAAAATGAATGGAGTCATGGCGGATGAAACATGGGTGAACATTCCAGCAGGACAAGATCCAAAACATACTGCAAAAGAGACTCTCAATTGGTTCCACTGGAGGAAAATAACGGTGTTGGAATGGACAAGTCAATCACCACACTTAAACCCATAGAAAATTTGTAGAATGTTAAATGTTAACACTTTGTACCTGTGTAGACACAAAGCCCCCGAAAGCGTTCTGCTGCCGAGAAAGCCAGTGGACGATGCTGGCACTGTAACTCAGATCAAACCCAGGCATCTGGGGTCCAGACAACAGAGCCAGAAGAACATATGAAGTCATCTCCACCTCCAAAGAGTCCATCTTGATCCCATCATTCACTGAGCTCCAGTGTCTCCCACCCCCTGAGGGAGATATTACACACATACTTGAGTCATTGACCTACATCACTCCAAAGAGCACCACAAACCCACATTATACACCATTATCCAACAGTTACACACATTCACCAACACAGTTCAAAATCATGTCAAACCCCTAACACAAAAATTGTCGAATATCAATTTTTCCAAAACAGCATCACCTCTAAACTCCAACCAACAAGAAATCCACAACCAACAAACAAGTCTGTGATTCTCAAATACCAACACAGGATTTTTATTTATTTATTTTTACCAGCACACATAGAAATTGGGGCAGCACGGTGGTGTAGTGGTTAGCGCTGTCGCCTGGGTTCAAGCCCTGTGGCCGGCAAGGGCCTTTCTGTGTGGAGTTTGCATGTTCTTCCCGTGTCCGCATGGATTTCCTCCGGGTGCTCCGGTTTCCCCCACAGTCCAAAGACATGCAGGTTAGGTTAACTGGTGACTCTAAGGCCCTGTCCACACGGCAATGATTTCAGGTGAATCTGATACAATTGTTTATCGTTTAGGCCTGGCGTCCACACGGCACTGGCGTTTTGGGTGCCCCAAAACGCTATCTTTTGAGAATGGGTTCCAGAGTGGAAAGATCTGGCAACGTTGCCATTGCGAAGTCATCTGGATGAGTAGAACGGATTTGTTTACGATGACATCACAACCACATGTGCTTCACGCCGGGTAGAAGTGTAACGAACTCGATGCGAGTTGTCAACAAATCCTATAACTTGGTTCATGAAACGCGCTTACAAAATATTTTCACTGTGAATATTTATTGTGTAATGGTGCAAAGTGAGAGAGAGAGAGTAGCCCTTAGGGCAGAGTCAATCCCGCCAGCAAAAATAGGGGAAAAAAGGAGCGATCTCACCTCTTCAGATGTTGGTTTAAGTCCTACAATACATTCCTCAAAAAGGGCATAGAAGAACAAATTAATCCATCAACGTGTAGCATTCAATTTATTCCAGACCATTAAAGACGCTGCCTTCCGCGTAGAATCATACGTCATCCTCGCTGCCATATTCGATAGGGCAAAGCGGAGAATAAAGATGCCTCATTCATGTGCTGCATTTAACTGTACCAACAGGTTTACCATCCAAACAAGATCACATGGGATTACCTTTCACAGGTGAGACTGGAAAAATACTTTTCATTGTATTTGGTCATTATAACGTAATTTTACGAACAGATTTTTCTGACTTTGTGGCTAATATGAAGTCTCGCGCATAATAGTTTATGCGCATGCGCCCTTACTTCTTCTATTGTTCTGTGTCTCCGATGGGACCGTCTTACAGCGCACCTAGAGGTG
The DNA here is from genome assembly GCF_027579695.1 of Neoarius graeffei. Taxonomy (NCBI): domain Eukaryota; kingdom Metazoa; phylum Chordata; class Actinopteri; order Siluriformes; family Ariidae; genus Neoarius; species Neoarius graeffei. The sequence goes on from NC_083578.1 coordinate 3,852,485, forward strand.
TGGCATGTGTATTGCATCGTTTTCAGCAAGCATTGCGTTGTCATATGTACCTGATAGTTTACTGATCCGTTGCCCATGTGGACGTGATATTTTTTTTTAAAAATCTCGTTGCCGTTGTCGTGTGGATGTAGCCTAAATTGACCGTAGGTGTGAATGTGAGTGTGAATGGTTGTCTGTGTCTATGTGTCAGCCCTGTGATGACCTGGCGACTTGTCCAGGGTGTACCCCGCCTTTCGCCTGTAGTCAGCTGGGATAGGCTCCAGCTTGCCTGCGACCCTGTAGAACAGGATAAAGCGGCTAGAGATGATGAGATGAGACATAGAAATTGCCCATCCATTGCCAACATCCTCCAAAAGTTACAGTCCAGTGAGCCCAGTCCAATGATTTCTATTTATACACCAAAAGCAACCACCAAAATTCTCAAATATCAACATTCCATGAAGTAATCACCAACAGACTATAATCTCCAACAACGAAGCACCGCCCATATTTTTTTCATTAGCTTTCATCATACTATAACAGATTTTACCACAAAATATTCACCAACAAATGCCAAGCAACACCATCAACACTGACATTCTCCAACAAACAGCAATCTTTAACACACCAACACTCACCAGCAAGCACCAACTTTGTCTACTGTGAAACAAACAGACACCAGCCAACACCAACAAGACTGAAAATACCATTCTCCAACAAATCCCAACACAATTTTATCTAAAATTGATTTTTTTAAAATCAGGACATAGAGCTCACCTTTTAACCTCTGAAAATGTTGCTGTTTGGTTCATGTTAATAGCTGTTAATTAATATTTTACAGCATAAGTTGAGTATAGCACAACATAAGCTGTCTCTAATTAAAACGCAAATAATCAAAATCACATTCTGATGTACTAAAATCTAGCATCCACTTGTACTGCACTTTAAGCTTTGAGCTGTCAGACATGTCATGTCAGTTTTCTCTGAGAGATTTTTTCAAACCTGAGGTTATGGCCACTTCATCCAGCTCTGACATGAGTGTGGTGCTCATTCCGTGAGCTCCAGCTAGGGTGAAGGTGTAGAAAAGGAGAGCTTTGGTGTAGGTGGAGTTCACCTGAGCGGACGCATTCATCAGGCATTTAAGCCCGTTTCTCACCACAGGATCCTGCAATACGTAGATTAACAAATACATATTTTGCGATCCCTTACGAAGATACAAATGTTATCTAAAATATCAAAATCAGACTTAAAAACACCAATGTCTTCAATTCATAAATATTGTGTTAGAAGGATTATCTTTATTTAAAATGTTTAGATTAATTTTAAATGGATCACTGCTTGCTTCCATACTTCCTGCAGTGTATGTTTAGCATTTTTGTGTTTCTTCATCACTGTAACAACTGTAATGATCCACTGTTCAATGACCTTGATATGTATAAGGAACTTTCATCAGTGAAACAGTTTACTCACTGTAATTGTATAATTGAGTTCCAGCATTGCAGCTGTGATGTACGCTGTGAGGGTCACATCATTATTCACTCCTCCCTGAGAGAGAGACAGAGAGAGTTAAATAACATTAATATCCAGTGTGCAATCATTTTTTTTTCTTTAAGGAGAGGTTTATGTCACATTTATGGAATCCATCTCCAGTGTCACTGATTTGTAAGAGTCAGGTAAAGCTGTGACCAGTGGCGTGCACAGACATTTTGGGGGGCAAGTGCTCTGGGGGGAAAAAAGGGCACTTTTTTGTGCATGTGGAACACCTTATTATAAAAGTCTGAGATTTAACCCTCCTCTTGTGTTCGGGTCGCCACTGACCCGTTTTAGTTTTTAAAGGTGTAAAACAACCACTTAATGTTAATTTATTACATCAAGGCTTTTTGACTTTGCCAGGAATCTCTAGTTGAACAAAATAGAAAAAGAAATTTTTGTTTTCCTAAATCTGAAAATGGTTTAGCAAAAAAATATAATACTTATGTGCAGTTGTTTCTGTATGCGACGGGCTACTTCACAACAAAATAATTACAGCTTGGGCTTAGAGGGCAAACAATACATTTTCACTCGATTCATGTGTTACCTGGCTGGTGGGGCAGGGGAAGAGCTGACTGACTGCCCGATGTGTTGTCTGCACTACGACAAGGCCGTGGCTTCCAGGACGCTATGCTGCTGCAACCTCACATTGAATGCACTGCACGCTTGTTCACATGACAGGGCAAGAGAGACAGAGGTCCGGTGTGTGCGCGGAGGGGGCACACATCGGGACATTATTTTCACTCACGCTTTTAATGCCGCGGCTTTTCTAAAAGATCATGTCGACATTGGCCTCAGTAAACTGTAAAAAAAAAAATTCAAAAGGGCACTTTTTTGGACAGAGGGCAGAGGGGCAGGTGCTTGAGCACCACCTCATGTTTATCTGTGCACGCCACTGGCTGTGACTAATTTTTTGGACATCTTCGGAACAGAGGACTTTATGTACCATGTAATGCAATAAGCTGGGTAACCGGAGGCAACTTGATTCACTTCACTCACTCACTTCTTCCAGCTTGTCCCACTCATGTGTGTGGTCACTGCCATGTGGACCCTATTGATCCACATGTAATATTAATTGGAGCATAGTTATAGGCCAGATGCCCTTCCTGCCGCAACCTTCCCATTGCCAGGCTTGGGAAACAACTGTTCACACACATTCATACCTATGGACAATTTAGAGTAACCAGTTAGCCAAACCTCATGTCTTTGGACTGTGGGGGAAACCGGAGGAAACCCACACAGACACGGGGAGAACATGCAAACTCCACATAGAAAGGGCCCTGTTGGCCACTGGGCTCAAACCCAGAACATTCTTGCTGTGAGGCAACAGTGCTAACCACTACACCACTGTGCCACCCACTTGGAAGTAATTTGATTCATGAACATTAAATGTCATTCTAAATACATAAAACGTGATCATTAAAATATCTGTGTCCAATAGCACATCCCGTTTGTCAAACTTAAAGTTGTCCATAGGTGCTATAGAGGGCTACCGCATGACGTCACCGCGCCGCGACATTTTGTTAGGCGCCATATTGGAAGACCAAGTACATGCACTCACAGTATAAAACAAACTACGAGCGAGAGTAAAGTGACACGATGGATAATAATTTGGGTTATGTGAGTACATTACCAGCTGCAGAAAGGGCACGGTATGTGGAGAAACTGGCTGTGATTGATGGGTTTGACCCATATGATAAGACTCGTGGCAAGGGAGAATGGAAACATAAGGAGGACCTGACACCAATTCTGCCATCTGTTTGCTACCCAGACATTGTAAACTATTTGTTGTTTACACCCAGTGTCTACACTGCTGATGACTTGAAAGCCTCCAAAGGCTTACAATTATGTTGTTAGCGGCTTGGTTCGTGATATTACAGCTGTTGTTAAGAATAACCTACACATAGTTATGGCCAAGGTAAGCTTGTTGATATTTATCTTTTAATAATATATCTTTTCAGTTTCAGTTGAAAAATTAATACTTTTTGTTACTATTAAGGTGTCCATAATTTAGGTTAATTTATCCAAATTATACATATGTATTTATGATATATGCCTACACAACAACTATGCTTTATTTATAATATAGCCTAGTGACTTACCAGTAACAAAATGGTCTGAACATATTCTGTACTGTTGGAGACGAGAAGTATTCAGATCCGCTCTGCATAAAGCAGCTAGATACTCTCTCTGCCTCCAGGCAGAAAGCTCCTTAGTTTGCTCCCCTTGTGTCCCAATCACAGCTGGTATTCTGAAGAAAGACGTCTTTTCACCTTTCCCATCAGCTTTGTTGGAACACCCTAACACAGCACAAAAGTTTACCATTGTAGGTTTTTGATTTTCGTGGGTTTAAATTCCGCGCGCTGCCGTTATTTCCCCCTAATCACGAGTGTGTTGGTCTTCCAATATGGCGCAGGGCTTGTTTACTTCCGGTTTCGGGTGACATCAGTGAAAGGGGTCTATAGAAGGCAACTGGACTTGCTCGAAATACTTGAAGACATTCCACCTCTCATCTGAAAGGCTTCTTCAGTTCTGTCTGACTAGTGGGGAGTTTCAGGTATTTATCCTCTAGTGGACCAAAAGAAACCCTAAGGAGAGTCGTTGAGGTCACATGGGTCATTGATCTGCTCAGTCATCCTGTAGGTGTTAGGGTCACTGGAGGCCGGGAGTGAACAGTGTTAACATCCTAGAGGGTCGTTAGGGTGATCTGTGGGTCATTGGCTCTCTCTGCCCATTATGTGAGTTGTTGAAGTCAGTTGAGTCTTGGGCCCTGTTTGCATTATTTTGAATCAGCGGATCATCAGATTAACATTTTTAAAACGATTCACGTACACACACAAAATTTCTGTGCCCGCAACAAAACCGTTCCCCGTGCACACAGCAACGCCAATACACGGATACGCTAATCACATGACTAATTAGACGGCACGTCACATGATCCCAGTGCATATCGGGAATGCGCCAGTTGCATTGAAGTCTGTGACTGCTAGGTTCCTCCTGTACAGTAGTGTTTATACTGTCGCAGGAAACGACACACAGCGGCTCAGTCCTGAATCACTGCTCGTGCGCTTCACTCGCGCGCTCTGTGAGCTGTGCAGGGCCGGAGTGCGCACCCTCCAGAGGGCACTCGCTGTTCAGGGCGGAGTGATTTGGAGCGCAGGCTCCGCACTCAGGCATCCTGCACTCCAAATCACTCCGCCCTGAACAGCGAGTGCCCTCTGGAGGGTGCGCACTCCGGCCCTGCACAGCTCACAGAGCGCGCGAGTGAAGCGCACGAGCAGTGATTCAGGACTGAGCCGCTGTGTGTCGTTTCCTGCGACCGTCGTTGTCCATGTTGTTTTCCATGCTGTATTTCCGTCGACAAATAGCAGGAAGTGAAGTCTGCACCGTTTTTCAGCAGTCGCGTCACATGACCAACGTGGCATGACCAACGCCAGCGAATCAGGAAGGTGGATGTCACAGTGACGTTGTCCAATGACGACGTCAGCGAGAGCTCAGCACTGCGTATCCTCATTCCTCAATGTTTACACAGCACCGGATCAGATACGTACTGGGTTGAATACGTGGGCCCTGGCGGATTCAAAAGGGGTGTTCACACGGCACATATTTGCATCGATGCTGCACCGATGTATTTTGTTGCGATATATCTTACACCGGTGTAAATTTTGCGCAGCGTTCACACGTCACAACCCTGCTTACTAGAGAGAAGCGTGTCAGCACCGGTGCAGCCCCACTTGCGGTCACACGGCAGTTTCTGCGACCGTGTTATAGTAGCAAAAACTTTATTACTATCATTTCCTATCATTATTACTATCATTTCCGATAGTAATAATGCGGAAATGAAATATGCGCATGCGTGAAAATGTACTTCTTTTTCCCGGTTGTCATGGCATCACCAAGCGCCGGGAAAACAACGTGGATGAAGACACCAGTGTTGCCAGATATTGCTGACGTTTTCCAGCCCAAAATATGTTCAAATCCGCCAAAATGCACTTAAAACTGCCAAATCTGGCAACACTGGAAGACACGCAGTTCTGTTGTTGTTGATATTCGCCATTTTGGAAGCGCAAAATACCAGGATGCAAATTATGCAATACCCTTATGTAATCAACTCTCCTCACGCGTAGCGAGTCTACCCCTGTAGCGTTCAGACGGCCCATTTTATATCGGTGCTGCCCCGCAAACTAGCATTTACTCCGGAGTAAATTTCTTAAACCACCTCCCGAGCAGGGTTAGATTTGCACCGGTTTAAGCAGCTTTCAGGGGCTGCACCGGTATAACTTTGTACCGTGTGAACGCTCTACCGGGGCAGCCCCGGTGCTACACCGGAGTAAAAGTTGCCGTGTGAACACCCCTAAATTGTTCCGCCTGTGGAGTTGTTTCCCGGCGTTTTAATGTGCACTGACAGTGCATCCGCAACGAAAACGACACGAATACGGTCTAATGTAAACACCACCTTGGTATGGATGTGTATTCAGTTGTCTCCTTAGGGTTGTTTTTGGTCCACTAGAGGATAAATACCTGAAACTTCCCACTAGTCAGACAGAACCGAAGAAGCCTTTCAGATGAGAGGTGAAACATCTTCAAGGATTTCAAGCAAGTCCAGTTGCCTTCTTTAGCAACAACTTTAAGGTTAACAAATGGTGTGTGGTATTGGACTCAGACTGGTCTGCAGACCTTCATGTTGCTCCGGAAGAGTTGTCCCACTGAGGTAAAGCATCCATTAGCCTTCTGCTGTTCACTGAGCCAGGTCTTTGCCTGAACCACATGCACCTGATCTATATAGATGTATCGCTTCGCATGTCCGAAAGACTTCATCACTGTCGCAGTCAGCCTGAGGACACAAACACAGCAGTTCCAGATAACGAGTCTTAATTTGGAGGTAAAAAAAAAAAAATACATAGCAGGACTCTTTCATATTCTCTTATTCTTCTACAGTGGCAAGAAAAAGTAACTGAACCATTGGGAATTACCTGCATTTATGAATATTTTTTTCACATATAGTCTAATCTTCATCTAAGTTACAATAATGAACAAACAATCTGTTTTAACTAATAATACAAACAGTTACGGTATAATCTTTCATGTCTATTGAACATACCCATTAAACATTCACAGTGCTGGTGGAAAAAGTAAGTGAACCCTTGGATTTAATAACTGGTCAAACCACCTTTTCCTGTAGCTGCGAATCAGACCTGCACAATGTTCAGGAGGAACTTTAGACCATTCTTTACAGAACTGCTTCAGTTCAGCCATATTCTTAGGATGCCCTATGTGAAAGGCATTGTCTTGCTGCTTTGCTGCTTCACCCAACTTCTACTGAGCTTCAGGTGATAGCCACCCTGACATTATCCTGTAGGATACCTTGATATACTTGGTAATCCATGTTCCCCTCAATGGTGGCAAACTGTCCAGGCCTCAAGGACAGCCCCAAACCAGTCTCCACTGTACTTCACCATTAGGATGTTTTCATCTACCTTCTTTACACCATACACAGTGTAATGTGTTCTTCCTTAATAATTCAACCTTCATTTCATCAGTCCACAAAAACATTTTCCTTGTAGCATTGTGGACTGTCAAGGTGCTCTTTGGCAAACTTCAGGCAAGCAGCGGCATCCCCCATGGTAACCCAGCCACTGCAGTGCACAAACCAGTGCATTCTTAGCCAGTGCATTCTTAGTGCCAGTCCCAAGCCCAGATAAATGGTTGCATTAGGAAGGGCATCCACTATAAAACTCATGCCAAATCAACTACGTGCATGATGAAGAAGAGGACTTTCATACCGGATTGGTCAAGGCCTGGGCTAACAATGGCTACCACTGGAACTATTTCCCAGCAGAGTACCAGTGGAGACTATGCTACTGGTGGGAAAAGGAGAAGAAAGAGAGGTGGAAGGCAAATTCAGAAGAAATGCAAGAGTAGAAAAGGCAGGAGGGTGAAACTGATGGTTGGAACTTTAAATGTTGGCACTATGACTGATAAAGGAAGAGAACTGGCAGATATGATGGAGAGGAGAAAGACTGACATACTGTGTGTACAATAAACAAAGTGGAAAGGAATTAAGGCCAGAAACATCAGAGGTGGTTTCAAGCTTTTCTATCATGGTGTGGATGGGAGGAGAAATGATGTATAAGTGATCCTAAATGAAGATTATGTAAACAGTGTGTTGGAGGTAAAGAGAGTGAGTGACAGAGTGATGAGTGTGAAGCTGGAAATCAAAGGGGTGATGATGAACATTGTCAGTGCATATGTCCCTCAAGTGGGGTGCGAGATGGAAGAGAAAGAAGAATTCTGGAGTGAGCTGGATGAAGTGGTTGAAAGTGAGAAAGAGCTTTGGGACCAAAAGGTCACCGGTTTTATTCCCTGGACCAGCAGGAATGGCTGAAGTGCCCTTGAGCAAGGCATCTAACCCCCAAGTGCTCCCCAGGCTGCTCTGGGTATTTCACTTTGGATAAAAGCGTCTGCTAAATGGCTGTAATGTAATGTAATGTATACCAAAAAAGGAGAGTGTGATGATTGGAGCAGACCTAAATGGGCATGTTGGAGAAGGGAATGTGGTGATGAGGAGGTGATGGGTACATATGGAGTGAAGCAGAGAAATGTGGAAGGGCAGATGGTGGTGGATTTTTGCAAAGCCGATGGAAATGACTGTGGTGAGTACACACTTTAAGAAGAAAGAAGAGCAGAGAGTGACATAAGAGTGGAGGAAGGTGTTATATATAGGTGAACTGTACTTTATGTCGGAGATACAATCTGAAGGAGACTGGAGACTGCAAAGTGATAGCAGGGGAGAGTCTAGCTAAGGATCATTGGATGGTGGTTGGGAGGATGATCTTAGAGGTAAAGAAGAAGTAGAAAGAGAAAGTTAAACCAAAAATCAAATGATCAAAGTTCAGGGAGGAGGATTGTAAGTCAGAATTTAGGGATGTAGTGATACAGACATTGGGTGAAGAGGTACCAGATGATTGGACAACTACTGCAGAAGTGGCAAGTGCTGTTTAATTCTGGATTCTGACTGGTTGATTCTAGCACAGAGTCTAACAATCAGCTTCAGTGCTGATCCATGAACCATTGCTATGGATCAACCCTTGACCCCCCCCCCCCAACTACACCTTTGCTTTATAATTTGTGTTGTGATTAAAGATTTTACTTGCAACTACATCCAACTGACTACTGAACTGTGAAACATGGGGATGTTTATTTATAGCTGCTATAATGTACTTGAGAACAGAACAGGAAGTACCTTGTTTCTTGGATGTCCCACAACGTCAACCATAACAATAAATGGAAAAATAGGATGATGTGTTATTTAATGAATAAAATTGTAATTGTTGGTAAATTGTTGTGGCATAAGAGGAATGAAACACTTTGGTGCTGTTTCTATTTTTACTGTATGTCACGGTGAGCTTACTGTGCATGTTTTTTTTTTTCTCAGATAAAATCTCTAAATATTTCTACAATTAGGCTTAAAATCCCTGCTCCATTTGTGCTATACTTTGTTTTCTTGCTGAATGTCTAAGTATTTTATATACATACTTTATATATAAATATGTTTAAAAAAATCTTGAGTTGTTTAGTTTCCTATTTAATCTGTTTTCTCTGAGACTCACCATGTGTTTCCTGAGTTATCGCTCATCCCAAAAGCACTATAAGATCCATCATTGTGTCTGTAGTCGAGTTGTCTCTGATACCCTGTGCAGGAGATGATACACAAAAGATGACATATAGAACCTCATTTTATCCTAGTTTAGTTATTGCCGATTCCCAACTGCCAGATAAGTCTCTACCAAACCATTAAATCCCTGAGAAGCAGAGGGGTTTGGGGATTTAGTAGATGGTAAGTGGAAGGTATTTGGATTCCCTTTATAAAGATTTTCTATTCCATCAGAAAGTAAAGACAAAATGTACAGTACATACTAAATAATGTTAATACTTAACAGTAAAATATTAAAATGCATTACCCCAGACATATCAGAAGGCTACTTGCTGATCACCCCCACAATGGGACATACCACATGCTCAGTGTTAGATAACAGCTGAGCATTTTGCACTCATCTGTACATTTATAAATGGCCTTATCTTTCATTTTGTGCACTTGCTCTAATCCTCAAATCTACAGAGATGTTCTGTCTTGTAAAGAGTCCTCACCGCTCAGGAGGTAGTTCTGAGCTTTTCTCCTGATCTCAGGTGTGAGCTGGTTGGTGCTTTTCAGGTAGTCCAGGATATAGATGTTGGGGGCGAAACGTAAAATGTTCTGCTCTCCACAGCCATACGGCATTGCCAGGAGACTCGCCAGGTTCTGTAGAGCTCGGCCCATCAGATCTCCTGCGGAGAAACAATGTTAGCATAATGTTCTTTCATTTTTCTTTAGTTTTGATTGGATTGTGATAATTAGGTGTTCCAAAAGCATGTCATGAGAATATTGTGCATATCATGCACTCTTAGAAAATGATGCCCAGCATTCTTTAGTTTGTCTCTCTAGAGGAACTCAAAGATCATTTGGTTTATATCTTACTGAAGGTTTTCATTTCAAAGGTAAGTATTCAAAGTATTGCAATTTGATGGGAATATTAGCAATTGCTGATGATAAATCATTTAAAGTTTAATCAAGAACTTGAACAAAAAAGGATAAAAAGGAAAGTTTTGTTGATCTTTTCATACAATTTAAAGTTCAATGTATCACAATATCATCTTCACACATTATTTACCTCATGTATGTATAAGCTTGTCTTGATGCCAGGGTTTTTACAATTTATAGGTATGTGTTCCAGGAACATGAACATTTTTGTTTTATTCCATAAAATACTGACATTTCCTTCAAATTCCCCCCAAAAATATTGTCACTGAGAGCATTTAATTGCAGAAAATGACAACTGGTCAAAATAATAATAATAAAAAAGATGAAGTGTTTTCAGACCTTGAATGATACAAAGAAATCAAGATCATATTCAATTTTAAATAACACAATGCTCATGTTTGAACTTGGGATGAGTTCAGAAATCAATATTTGGTGGAATAACCATGACATTTAATCACAGCTTTCATGCATCTTGGCATGCTCTACACCAGTCTTTCATGTTGCTCTTGGGTGACTTTATGCCCCTCCTGGTGCAAAAATTCAACCAGCTCAGCTTTGTTTGATGGCTTGTGACCATCCATCTTCCTCTTAATCACATTCCAGAGGTTTTCAATGGGGTTCACGTCTGGAGATTGGGTTGGCCATGACAGGTTCCTGATCTTGTGATCCTCCATCCACACCTTGATTGACCTAGCTGTGTGGCATGGAACACTACTGGAAAACCCAATCCTCAGAGTTAGGGAACATTGTCAGAGCAGAAGGATGCAAGTTTTTTTTTTCCCCAGGATAACCTTGTACATGGCTTGATTCATGTGTCCTTCACAAACAAAAATCTGCCCCATTCTAGCCCTGCTGAAGCACCCGCAGATAATCACCAATCCTCCACCAAATTTCACAATAAGTGCGAGACACTGGCTTGTAGGCTTCTCCAGGTCTCCGTCTAACCATTAGATGAGCAGGTGATGGGGGAAGCTGAAAATTGGACTCTTCAGAGAAGATGCCCTTACTCCAGTCCTCTATAATCCAGTCCTGATAGTCTTGAGCAAACCCCAGCCTGGCTCTTCTTTGCTTCTCATTGATGAAGAGCTTTTTTCTAGCTTTGCATGACTTCAACCCAACCCAGAGGAGCCTGTTTTGAACTGTGCTTGCCATGCATTTAACCCCAGCTACCATTTGCCGTTCTTTTTGTAGGTCACTCGATGTCATCCTACGGTTATTGAGTGACATTTGAAGGGGTTGACGATCATCCCAGTCAGTGGAGAGTCATTTTCACCCTCTGCCAGTCTGTAACTTTGTTGTCCCTGATGTCTGCTGCTTGACCTTGTTCTTATGAACTGCCATCTTTGAAATTTTGAGGATGGAAGCAGCCTGTCACTCACTGTGTCCCTCTGCCAGTAAAGCCAGAACTGAACCCTTCTTTTTCTCACTCAAAACTTTTCTTTTTAAATTTTTTGGTATGATGAATAGATATATTTGTATTGCAATTAAATTTAAGGTAATGTTTTTGCCATCCGAACTGGGCCTATTGCAAGAGGATAGTTATGACCACAGCAGTGGTTTTTATACTTTCCGTCATTAAATAAGATTTGGTTCAGATGATCATCTAATCAGTACCTCATTAAGTAAAATGACGTGTGCTTGTGTCGGAATTCCAGCAAAGACACTGGAATTAAATGGTTGCCATATATAGAGATGCTGATTTAACAAAAAAATTTAGGTGGTTTCTTAGTTTGTTCTATAATATATACACCAGAATGATTTAAATTCATGAAATCAAAATAGTATTATGACTCACCCAGCACAGAGACTGAAGCCATGGCTGAACCATTCACAAATACATCAGGCAGGGTTAGTGAGACCATCTCTTTAACTCCACCTTTTAACAGAGATAGAGAAACAAGGGAAAAAGTTGGTATAAACTGTACAGAGCCACTGCTGTGTCCCTTACTTCCACCTGATAGTTATTTTTGAGCATTAAAATCATAAACTATTGTACTGAAATTCCAAGACTGGAATTATGAATCCCTGCCCTGGCAAAGGCCCTGAAACCTGTTCCAGGAGATCCAGCTTCTTCTAAAATTCAGTTCCAGCACAAATCCAACAGAACTGATTGATAATCAATAGTCAAAATTAAAATGTGCTTTTTATCTAAAAACTCTCTGTACTTGTAGGTATCAGGTGTGTATAAGCGTGGAGATTGAATAAGGTATGTTTCTGACCTGATGGGCAGAGAAGCTTATTTTCAGCTTTACACTGTTTGATTCCTTCAGCCTGAAAATGGGAGCAGAATAAAATTACAATTATAATCACAATTGTGTTTCCTCCTTCGTAGACGAAGATGAGCATGACTTCATAGATTGTGAGTCTATAGATGGCTGATAAGGCCAATCCGGGCACGAAATGTATGATGACAATATGGAAAGACATGTAATGTATCTGGAGCAGTAGGGAGTTGGAGTAGTTGCTTCTCTTTACGTATTTGATGTTTTTGGATAGCAATGCTTATTCTTTCCCTCTCATAACATGTGACACCTTTGTGGATTGCATCACGCAAAGCTAAGCGATCAAGGGCTAGTTGTTCCCAAGTGTCAGAGTTTATGTGGCAGTGCTTGAGAGAAACTTTAATGGAGGTGAATAAAGTCATGAATTGTGCAGTAAAATTTGATTATAGTGAGGGAGAGTTGCACATTTCATCAGCCTCACTCTCTTGTCCTGAATCATCTTAACCCAGTGGCAGGGCACGGTTGAGACGGCTGGAGATAAAGCAGGATGCAGTGGATGGCCACAAGATTGAGTCTGTCCAACTGTGCCCCAAGCACTCCACGGTGCCTGCTGCATATTGGCAGTTGGCACATGAGGAGCTCATCCTCCCTTTGACAGGTCTTATTTTTGATCCTGCTGGGTGACATGCCACCCTCCTCACCAGCATAGAGCTGGTGGGGGAGCTGGGTTAGACGCCGACCACTTGTCCATGAGGCAGGTAGTACTGGGTTACAATGTTACGAGTAGCAGGGTCTAGACCCTGACCTGACTGAAATAATCATAATTACAGCATCAATAAAAGGGCTGCAAATTACATTAAGTCATGTTAATGTTCCTCATATTTAGGGTTGGATTTTGCATCTGCTTAGGTCATTTTCCAAATATTACAAAATCAATTCTATGTAGTTCTGACCTCTAAGGTACCAGGTTTTTATGAGTAAAAGTGTCCAAGATCTTCATGAGCATTTAGACAACTGCTTATAAACATGTAATGTTTTTCAACCCATCATTATCAAAGGTTATTATTTATCGAGTTCTTATTGTCATTAGTCTGTTTGACTGGTCACTTGAATTGAATTGGATTTTATTCAAAACTTAATAATTAAATCTAAAAAAAACCCCCACTAAATATAATGTGTCCTGTCAGTGGTCCCTAGCTGCAAAATTAATAATAATAATAATAATAATAATAATTATTATTATTATTATTATTATTATTATTATTATTATTATAAGTAATAATGTAATCACCTTCACTTGCAGTGTTTTAATGACTGTGTCGATGTGTCCTTTCTCTGGAACAGAAGCTTTACTCTTCCCACAGAGAATCGATGAGTGAATGGCTTCTGCTGTCACACTGATGCTCACCTCCCCTATAACACACACACACACACACACACACACACACACACACACACACACACACACACAGGTTTTGTTGATGGGGTAGTGGTTGTTGCTTTATGTCCCAGGTCTCCATCATGACTGTGTTGGCTCTCCCTTTTAGTTATACTGTCATAGTTAGTTTTGCTGGAGTTCCTGTTTGCACTCAGTGCAAAATGTATCTTCACCATTAGGTGACATTGGGCATACCTAACCCCCCCCCCCCCCCCCCCCATCTCTTCCCTCTGTCTGTCTCTGTCGAGTTCCACATCAAGTCCTGTGTTTTGATTTTGAATTTATTTTTAAGATATGAATATTATTCTTTAATCTTGTGTTATAATTATGGACATCAGAGTTTTTTAACAAAAACTCAAGTATGTCTGTTTTCTTTTGAAAAATAGCAGGAATGTTTTAACCAATCTGAAGTCTGTGCTTCAAACAAAGAAACCCCTTTTACAATGATCGGATCTGCCATTTTGTTTTGGGGCGGTCTGTGGGTGGTCCTGGGGAGGGTCTCCCAAAAAGGGACCTGACTTAAAAACTGTTAACAAGAGTTCAGACTTCAGTGTACTCCTGAGATTCACTCACGCTTGTATTGGTTCTGTACAATAAAAGTGTTTTAGGCAAATTCTTTCATGTAAGTATATTTTTTTGGCTATTTTTGAGTTACAAACTTCTATGACAGCATTAAGTTGAAAAGTTAGACATACCAAGAACCAGAGGTGTGATGGTCCAGGAGAAGGTCCAGCTCTCAGCAGCACACAGACATTGTATCTCTATGCATTTACTGTGAATTTCTGCGAAGAACTGATGTGAGTCGGCCAAAGTCACCTTCACCTTTAACACACAGAGTTTCCATTCCATCAACTCAACCAACTTTTTCCTCGGTTGATCCTTATGAAAGAAAACCCTGTGTCACCAGTGTTACTGATTCTATTCAGGGAATGAAATAGGTTAGGGTAATTTGCATATTCATGGAGGCATCATGATCATTTGTATATCAAAACTTGTTACATGAAGATGTTTTTCTGAATACAAATCTGCTAAATAGAATAATTATTTTGATCAGTAATTAATCATTGGAAACAATGGTGATTAGTAAAAAAAAGTCAGAATTGTTGCTAAGCTACTTTTAAAAATAAAATCACCGAAGGGGTTTAATTTATCAAAACTAGCAACAAAGTTAGTAAGCTGGCAAACTTGTGTTTGTAGAAATTTTAAGGAAATTTAAACCCATCTGAATGTTATGTTCTCTTAATGCTGTGATGGAATACTACACATACTGCATGTGAGAAAGGAATACTTGATTTGAGAAAACTTAACTTAATCAGCCCAAAAATATCTTCTCACCATCATACAGCTTTGGAGATAGTTGAAGACAGTGGCTTTGAGTGTGAACGCTTCTCCTCGGATGATGGAGCTTGGCATGGTGAGACTCACAAAGAAAGGCTGGAAGGCAGTGACCTCAGCTATCGGGGCGACTCCAAATCCATCAGGTGATGTACAAAATGCACCAGCCTGCCATGTAGTGATGGAGGCTGGAACTGTTTTATTAATGGCAATCGTTCCAGATTGACTGTAGAGGAAATAGCAACAAATCAATAACAAAGACTGAAAAAAACCCCAGAAAATCCACTTATAACAGTATACACACCTGACTGGAACAAGATCCCAAATCCACGTCTCTGGGAAAAAATTGCGGATGGAAACAACTGTTTTGGCTTCTGATTGGGTTGTAGATGGCTGGTCGGATGCTTCAGTGGACAGGAAGAAGACAGTGGATGTGGACATGGGTACAGCTGTTGTGACTCAAATGTGGATGCAGTCATGTGAAAAAAATAAGTACCTCCCATGGAAATAGTAGACTTTTCTCAACAAGCAAACATTTCCCTCCCTTTGATATAGCACCTACAGATAAAGGTGATATACTCCAACAAATGGCACATAAAATTGACATTTTTAGCCATTTTCATAATTTAAATTAAAAAATCAGTCAAAAAAGTAAGGACACCCTGGAAAAAAGTAAGTACACCCTTACATTTATCACACTTTCAAGTCCATAACATGAAACTCAGGTGTTCCAGATTAGGTGCCATTGATTAGAACCTCCTGCAGGTGGAGGTGCAGATGGAACCCGTCTTATTTAAACCTGACATCTCAGATCTGGTGTTCTCTTTGCTATTGAAGTGTGTGGTGTCAACATGCCAAGCTCTAAACAGCTCTCTCAGGATCTCAGAAAAAAAAAAAAAAAAGATTGTGGATGCCTATGAATTTGGCAAGGGATTTAAAAAGATCTCTAAATTATTAGAAATACATCATTCCACTGTCAGGAAAATAATTTACAAGTGGTGTAGGCTTCAAACAACTGACAATTTGTTCAGGACTAGCAGCAAATTCAGCCCAAGAGCAGACTGTTTGATGCTGAAAGAGGTATCCAAGAACCCCAAAATTTCATCACTGGATCTGCAGGTAACACTTGCAAATGTTGGTGTGAAAGTGCAAACATCTACAGTCAGATAGAGATTGGACTAATTTGACCTGCATGGCAAGCATGCCAGGAAAAAGCCTTTGCTGTCCAAAAGAAATGTTAAACATAAAATGTCAAAGACCAGGCCTTTTGGAATAACATGCTCTGGACAGATGAATCAAACGTAGAGTTGTTTGGCCACAGACCAAAGACGGCTTTTCAGGAGAAGAAACTCATATCAACTGTGAATCATGGTGGTGGAAATGTTATGTTATAGTTTGGGGTTGCTTTGCTGCTTTAGGGACTGGGAAGCTTGCATTCATTGATTTAACTATGAATTCTGAATCATATTAAAGAGTGCTTGAAGACAATGTGAGGCCATCTGTTCAAAAGTTGAAGTTGAACCAGAGGTGAACCTTTTGACAAGATAATGATCCTAAGCACATGAGCAAATCAAGGAACTGCTCAGAAAGAAGACATGGAGGGTTATGGAATGGCCTAGTCAAAGCCCAGATTTGAACCCCACTGAAATGTTGTGGGGAGATTTGAAAAGGGCAAAACATGCAAGAAAACCCTCAAACATCTTGCAACTCGAGGAATTTTGCATGGAAGAGTGGTCCAAAATTTCACCAAGCTGATGTCAGAGACTGGTGGACAATTATACAAAACATCTACAAGAAGATATTTCTGTTAAAGCTTCAGAAGCTAAGGATATACTTACTTTCTCCACAGAAGAATATTACATCTATTGATATTTCTGTTGAATAAATGATTGAAAAAGCTCATTTTCTTTGTTGTTTTGTTCATCACCTTTATCTCTAGGCACTGTTTCAAAAGTGTGACATTTGATTGTTTAATTATGTTGAGAAAAGTGTACAATTTCTTGTATGTACTTATTTACTTATGTACTTATTTGTACATCATGTACTTATTTTTCACAGAACTGTTTGTAAATATATTAAGGTCAATACATATTTGGACACTGAAAAAATTGCTGTTGTTTTGCTATCTCCCACAGTATACAGTAGTTAAAAGTAAATAATGAAAATTACAGACTTCCAGCTTTAATTTAACTCCAAACTGAAGCAGTGCCAGTGAAGCGAGCCATCATTAGGCTAAAAAAAAAAAAAATCAAAGACACAGCCACGCCATTAGTTGTGGCCAAATCAACTATTTGATACATTCATAAAAAGAAAAAAAAATTCACAGCAGTTGGCCAGGACAAGAACACCATCCAAGAGGTAGGCTTGTCTGTATCAGAGTCAAGAATCAAGAGAAGCCTTCAGAGTAAGTACAGAGTGTTTACCACAAGATCGAATACCACACTGTTTAGCCTCAAAAACCAGGAGACAAGGGTGTGCAACAGTTTGCAAAAATCAAATATAAAATCATGTAGAGTTGGAACAGTGAATAACATACAATGGACAAATGAGACAAAGATCAACTTTTACCAGGCTGATGAGAAGAGAAGAGTATGGAGAGGAGAAAAACTGTACCATGACCCAAAATGTACCATTACATTACATTTAGCAGATGCTCTTATCCAGGGCAACATACAATGAGTGCAAACATCAGGTACATGAAGTGCTGAACTTCTAGACAAGAAAGTTCTAGTGTCAGCTGAACAAGTGACAGCAATGCCTAGTGTAATATTCTGTTGAAGTACCAATACTCAAACAGCCAAGGAAACAAACCAAACATAACTAAATAGAAAACTCAAAACAGCTAATCTCAAGCTAGAGCGTACACAGCCTGGGTTTGTCTAGACCAAAACGCAATTACACAGTGGGCAGGGAATGTCCAATGTCACCTGATAAGTAGGAACAGTATACATTTTGCACTGAGTGCAAGCAGGGACTCCGGCAAAACTGACTATGACAGCATAACTAAAAGGAGAGAGCCAGAAGGTAACACAGGCATGAGGGAGCCCCGGGACATAAAGCAGCAGCCACTTACACCGTCAACAAATTTGAGTGAGCAAGTGAGTAGGAGGTTGACAGCATCCATACATCCCGGTTCACCAAAACACTCTGTCTGGGGACCCTCCAGATCTACACCTTTACCTTAGCCTGGCAAGCCAGACTAAATGTGAATATTTAGTCTGGCCTCGATCCGTAGACATTTCCGACGGGGGTAGGAGGAACAAACCATTGTCTTTCAAACTGTCTCTGTGCGTATAGGCCAACGCTCTGACCAATCAGCGCAACAGTGACTGTGACGTAGTCAGAGCGCCCAGTGGGGGAGACCTTGAAATAAATAACTTTTCAAAATGCGTATTAATTAATAAACAGGTTCTAGATATTAAGAATTTGGAGATAATGACCACAAGTTTGGAGTCTGTACCACATACTTAACATACACTCTTTTTTTTTCAAGTGTTTTTCAAGGGTTTGCTTAAACTGTTTTTGAGATATTTTATTTAGTGGTGTTTGGTGAAATAATTTCCCTTAAATTTAAAATAATGGGAAAATAAGAAACAATCAAAAAGTAATGTTTCAAAGCTGTTTATTAATTCTTCGTACTGCACAAACTAGCCCCATCCTTTTGGCTACGAGCGGAGCCAGCTGGTAGATCAGACTTTTGCCATAGCCGGTCGGCAAAACAGCGAAAACATCCTTCTTGAAAAGGAATGAGCGGAGAGCCTCTTCCTGCTCATGTTTCAACGAAAACTCCAAGTCTAATTCTTCTAAAACTGATTCCAAAGCGGAGTCAAACGCGTGCTGTTCACTAGCGGTAGCCATCTTTCCTGCTGTGCTTTCTCCAGCGTCGCGCAGCTTTGACGTCACTCCTGCAAAAGCCCGCCCAAAGAATCCAAACAAAAACCTTGTGTTGTGATTGGTGGGCACGATTTGATGCCCGGAGTGTTTTTGTTTATATGGTGCGAGGCTAGACCCACTCGTAGGCAAAAATATTTTTGGCCGCTAGGCGGGTGGGTCTAGTTTACTAGGCTACCTTTACCTAATAAAATTAACAAAAGGCTTGACTAAACAGATATGTTTTCAGCCTAGACTTAAATGCTAAGATTGTGTCTGTGTCCTCAATGCTACTTGGAAGGCTGTTCCATAACTGTGGGGCTTTGTAAGAAAAGTCTCCGCCCCCTGATGCAGCCTTCACTATACGAGGTACCAGCAGATAGCCTGCACCTTTTGATCTAAGTAGGCGTGGCGGGTCATAGAGGAGCAGAAGTTCACTCAGGTACTGTGGCGAGAGACCATTCAGTGCTTTAAAGGTCAATAGTAGTATTTTATAATCAATACGAAATTTGATTGGGAGCCAATGCAGTGTGGATAAGACAGGGGTGATGGGGTCATATTTTTTAATTCTAGTAAGGACTCTTGCTGCTGCATTTTGAACTAACTGGAGCTTGTTTATGCACTTATTGGAACATCCAGACAGTAAGGCATTACAATAATCCAACCTGGAGGGAACGAAAGCATGAACTAGTTTTTCTGCGTCATGTAGTGACATTAAATTTCTTATCTTAGCAATATTTCCGAGATGAAAGAAAGCTATCTGGGTAATGTTATCAATGTGAGTTTCGAATGAAAGACTGGGGTCAATAATCACTCCGAAGTCTTTTACTGCTGCACGTGAAGAAACAGAAAGGCCATCCAGAGTTACTGTGGAATCAGAAAACTTACTTCTAGCTGCATGTGGTCCGAGTACAAGTACTTCAGTCTTGTCAGAGTTAAGCAGAAGGAAGTTAATCAGCATCCAGTGTCTAATGTCCTTTACACATTCCTCAATTCTATTAAGCTGGTGTCTCTCACCAGGTTTTGCAGAAACATACAACTGTGTGTCATCAGCATAACAGTGGAAACTAATACAATGTTTACAAATAATATCACCCAGAGGGAACATATATAAAGAAAAAAGCAGTGGACCCAAGACAGAACCTTGTGGAACACTAAACTTTACCTCAGTATGTCTAGAAATTAGTGCTGTCAAGCAATTAAAATATTTAATTGCGATTAATGTCGTGACTATCATAGTTAACTCGCGATTAATCGCAATTTAATTGCACATTTTTGTCACATGAAAAACAATTGCAATTCTCTTATCAGCATAAAAAAAGTGAATGGGCTTGCTTTGTACCAATGTTTTTTTTTTATTGCAAAGCATAACACGTCTTGACACAGCCACTGCAAAGTGAAACCTAAGCCGAGCACCATGCGCGGGGCTAGCAAGAGAACCATGAGTGAAGTGACCTACTGCTTGATTTAGTCTACAACTCTAATCAGAGAGACAGGTTACACAGTGACGGTAGGCTTGACATGCTTGATTATAATATAAAGTACACTATTATATTAACTGTAAGTTGTTCGTTGATAAATATTGCATTGAATCTGATCTTTACTGTTTCAGCTCACTTAACACATTTTGTACTTTTACACTTTCTGCCTGTTGATGCGTCACGCTGTCCAATCAGAGGCGGCCAAATTTGCATATTACAGGAAGGATTTCTGGGATAGCATTGAGTTTACAGTTCAGAGGAATCTGCCTTCTTCAGACGCTGTCTTCTTAAAACTGAAAAAATATTTAAAAAGAGCCAAATGAGCCAGTCTTTTGAACGGCTCTTTTCAAAGAACGGATCACAAAGATGCGGATCCCATCAAAGAGCCATAAATCCCATCTCTACTAGCGCGCCCTGCCCGCGCTGGTTCTTTGGGGTAGGGCAGAGGACTCTGGCTGTGTGGGGCGTGGCATTACAGTCTAGCTGCTATCGTTTTTCTAAGCAAAGTCTCTGTTCCAAGTTCCTGGCAGTTTCAAAAACTTATGAAAAACCTACATCATGTCACAGAGCGTTAATCTCGCGATAAAAAAATTATCGCCGTTAAAATTGAGTCAAGTTAACGCATTAATAACGCGACATTTTTGACAGCACTACTAGAAATATCACCATTTACATCAACATACTGATAACGATCAGTTAAATAAGACCTGAGCCAGGAGAGGGCCGTTCCCTTAACTCCCAAAACATTTTCTAGTCTATTCAGGAGAATAGGTGCATATATTATTACTCAGACATATTTTGAATAAGATGACATAATGATCTGAGATAACTTCAGACTGTGGAAGTGTGACTGTATTTTCTATGTTTAACCCAAACGTTAGTATTAGATCGAGGGTGTGACCACCATTATGAGTCGGTCCTATGACATTCTGATTAATCCCTACTGAATCTAAAATGGACACAAACACTGTTTTCAAAGGGTCTTCTGGGTTATCAAAGTGAATATTAAAATCTCCGACAACTAAAGCTTTGTCTAAGGAAATAACCAGGTCGGAAATAAAATCCACAAATTCAGAAACTCAGAATATGGCCCTGGGGGCCTGTAAATAATAAGTAATAGAATTATCTAGGTCAACTTATTTTTTGTGGCTACATATGCTTGTTTGAAGAACTTAAAATGTATTAAATTTATAACCAGGTTTTTGTGTTACACCTAGATAATCATTATAAATAACGGCGACGCCTCCCCCTCTGCCAGTTAGACGAGGCTGGTGTATGTGACTGTATCCAGGAGGACTCACTTCATGCTATATATTCATTTGGCTTAATCCATGTTTCAGTTAAGCACAGTACATTAAACTCCTGATCAGTAATGTCAATTAACAATTAGCGCTTTAGATGTAAGAGATCTAATATTTAATAGCCTTACCTTTAGAGCAAAGGTGCTGGCAGCGGCTGTACAGTCAGTATGATCTAATTTTATATTAATTAGGTTACTGGAACAAACTCTCTGAGTATTTCTACTTTTTTGTTTAACTTGGGGAACAGACACAGTCTCGATATAGTGGACACTGAGTGACAACTCTGTGCAGCTAGCAGACAGTCAGTTTAGCCTGTTTGCCTGCTCCCTGGCCTTGGCTCTGGATTGTCAGAAGTTATCTAGGCCTGTTCTGAGACTATGAGCAATGCTGCAAGAAATGAGAGCAGCACCTTCCCAAATGGGATGGATACCGTCCCGCCCTAAGGCTACTATCACACTGTCTCATATCTTGCCACATAAGCACAAGGTCCTGTGACATATACGGCATATGTGTGATGTTTCTCTGGCGTTCCTGTGGCATATCTGGGGTTTGTATGGGGTTCAAGGGACGTAAAGTTATGGCGTACTGAGGGGTATGCGTGGCGTATGATGCATTTCCACAGCGTAGCCATTTTGTTGCTTTCATTGGCATGGCATTTCGTTCTTACGTGTGATGTTGCTGCTGCATACCTGTGGCGGCTCTGTGGTGTTCACAGGTGGGTATAAAAGGGGGCCCCACGCTGAGTTTGTTGTCATTTGTCACAGTCAAGAAAGCATCATGCAGCAAAGAAGTCAGGACTCAAGAAGGGCA
Source organism: Neoarius graeffei (assembly GCF_027579695.1). NCBI lineage: Eukaryota > Metazoa > Chordata > Actinopteri > Siluriformes > Ariidae > Neoarius > Neoarius graeffei. Next base: position 3,875,029 of record NC_083578.1, read on the forward strand.
AAGGAAGAGGGAAGACATCAGCCGCATCCACCCAGCCAGCCCCGGAGCCACCTTCATCAGACATATGTCAACTAAACCATTCACACGACATAATAGGTGTTCGTGCAATGTTCCCACTGCATCACTGCTGCAAAGCTTGCGTTTTTATGGTGTACATGTGACATATGTGTGATGTATCAAACCTGCTATGTATGTGCTATGGATTTTTAAATACAGACTTAAAAATACACCGCACCCTGGCATACAAGGAGATCATGTTACACATCCTAGAGTATTAGCTATGTAAGCTGGCAATGCTGTGACATTCCTTTCTTATCGCCACGTATCCTGATATACTGTACATACGCAAGGCTGAAAAGCCAATGTGTGAACCAAGCATAACAGGCCAGCAGTGCCCTCAAAATTAGCCCGATTATCTATAAAGCCCACACTGTTTTCAGAGCACCGCCTGGACAACCAGCAGTTCAGCGACCATAACCTACTGTAAGCTACATTACCACACCACATTGGGATGGGGCTAGAGCATACTACAGCATCCGACATCGCCTTCGCTAATTTAAACACCTCTACAAAGTTACTCTTAGTAACCTCAGACTGACGAAGCTGTTTATCATTAGCTCCTGCATGGATAATTATCTTTCAGAACCTGTGCTTGCCTAAGACCCTAAGATTACCTGCTATGTCCAGTGCCCTGGCTTTCGGTATACACCTGACTAAAGCTGCTGGTGACCCTAAAGGCCTAACTAATTCCACGTGCCGTATGATAGTCTCCCCTATAACCAGAGCTCTTTCAGGTTTCTCAGTGGGTGCATCACTGAGGAGGGCAAACCTGTTTGACACGTGAAGCAGAGAGGAGTGGAGCTCCCGTGGGTGAGCCTCAGCGGTAGATTTGGTTCTACACTTATGCTACTGAGTCATCACCCATTCACCCTGCTGTGAGGACTCTAATGCCAGAGTTGGGGGATTACTAACTCTACCTAGAGCATCCAGACTTTCCCCTGCAGAAATTACACTGTTCTCATTCTCACTAGCCTTCTCTAAAGTCTGGATATGCACCTCCAAAGCTGCAATCTTCTCCATCAGAGAGCTAACTAATTTGCACTTGTCACAAATAAAGCTATCACTAGCGACGGAGGAAGAATGACTAAACATCCTGCACTCAGCACACTGAACAAGCTGAAGGTGTGCCATGATGAATCAATTCATGTACCTCAATTGAGGATCTGTTGATATTAAAGCAGATCCAATGTGGATGGCCTCTGCTTGCGGTCTTTATGTGGGAGGAGAAAAAAAAGAAAGAAAGCTTCCGGTCTGGGTGTTCTTTTGAAAAAATTTTAAATGTGGAAAAAGGAAAGTGAAAGTCCAATCAAAAATGAAAAGGATACTGGAAAATTATTTGTAGAGAAAATATAAAAAAGATCAGTGATGAACGCCAACACTCCTGGAAAAAAGACTCGTCACAAACAATTCGGAAACCAGGAAGTATGCCCTGCTTTCAAAGCATATTTTGAAAGCAGCCACATACTTTTTAAAGAAAGGAAATGGAATGTTCTGCAATGGCCAAGTCAATCACCTCAGCTCATATTCACTATTCAGTTTCAGTGGCATTGCACTGTGATACACAGCTTAAATAACAATACGTTTGTCAATGTCTAAATATGTATGGACCTAACTGTAACATATATGCATCAAGTCAAAAAGAAAAGGTGGCTCAGGGAAACCACTTACAATCAACATGCCTGAAAACAGGGTATATACATGCTGAAGGTCTCTTTATGTTCCCATTGGAGATGATCTTGATTCCAATAATCTGCAAAAAAAAGAACAAAATTTTTTTTCATTATCAGTTCATATCCTGTGAGTAGAGAAAAACAAAATGGTGTAGCATGTTGCTGAACCAATCGAGGGGGGAAAAAAACTACTTGAAAGAAAAAACCCCAAAAAGACAAAAAAGCAAAAAAAAGGAATAAAGGTATTTGATAGTAAGAATGTATCTTCTTTTTTTAAATTTTCAATAATTATCACATTTTTCACAAATTGCTCCTTTCATTTTTTTTTTTTACATTCTAAGCGGAAATTATTTTGTCAGACGTTTTGTATAAAGTTTTTATTTATCAAATTTGCAGAAAATAAAAAAAAATGGTCTGTTTCTCAAAATCCAGTGAATGTAGATAAAATAAAACAGTTATTCCACTCAATCTCAGTGCTACGTGCCTTGTCAACTATCAGCTCATGTACGACTAGATTTTGTGGAATAATTCTTAAATATCATGCTGTCAGAGTAAAATAAATAAGTGTGGTGATGAAGCAGAGGTACTTTTACTCCCCTGAAGTTGATTATTTTCCTATAACAGCACATCAACAGGTGTTATATTCCTCGAACACAGCATTTTTCTAATGATTACAATTTTTAATTTATGAAAGAATGAACCTTTATACTTTTATCCATTAATAGTTACATATAATGTCATGTAATGTCTGTGAAACAGCTCACTTCCTGTTCCCACTTACATTATATCAGCTATAAACCGTCGTTCCCTCACGAGCCTCTTTTTTCTCTTGAAGTTAATGAGATAAGAATGCAACTTGTCATGTTACTGATACACGAAAAAAATGTAAACTCCTCTGTTCTGAAGTTTTCTGAAAACTAAAAGCTACAGCTTTGCTTCTGACTCTTACAAACACTGACACTCGAGACTCCTTCTATAAATTTCAAATCCCCTTTGAAAGGAGCTCACCATATCAGTGGTTGTATTGTTTTCTTTGTTAAAGAACAACCCATTTCTATTCTGTTTATCATTAGGCTTCGAGAATGTAGAGCATCTGCCTTACAGGTCACTGTGTATGAGCTGTTACTATAGAAATGGCAATGTATTACAACGAGTGTATTAATATAACTCTGAGATGAGATTTGCAGCAGCAGTACTGTCAGAACTGCTGTCACAGAAAATTAATCAACAGCTTTCAAACCTATCAGAATCCAGAATTGAGAGCGTGATGTACTGTACAACAGATTATCATGACATGCCAGATAATGATCTTATACTAACGTGTACTTAAAAAAAAAGCATGTCTTACTTTAAAGGCGCTGTACACATCCACATTTTCATTGTTCAGATAATTGGTTTGAAGAACTTCAAGAGTGAAGGACCTTGGGATCCTCTGGCATGTGGTCGAATCCTCTTCTGTGATGATGAATGGATATCCTAATAATTTCTGGACAGGCAGCATGTTGAACACCTGGAATAATGGAGTGTGACATCATTCTTCATCATGAGTGGTACTGTGAACTCTTTGACCCCTAAAATAATTGTAAAAGTCTCTTACCAATAGGAAGTGTGCGTGTGTGTGTGTGTGTAAAATGCATGTATAAAGTCCGACCTTTAATTGATTTATCAGAGAGAAAAACAAACCCCTCATCAAGAAATAATTATTTTCAACAAAAAACACGTGCTACTATTATTGTCACCCCTGCATCTAATACTCTGTACAACTTCCCTTTGGCAGTAAAAGAGCACCGAGTCTCTCCTATAACATTTTATAAGGTTGGAGATCCAGAGCAGGGCATCTGAGCCCATTCCTCTTTACATAATCTCTCCAGATCATCCAGAGTCCTCGACCCTCTCTTGTGCTCTCTCCTCTTCAGCTCTGCCCACAGGGTTTCACTGGGGTTCAGCTCAGGGGACTGAGATGGCTGTGCTCAGTGAACCATTTTTATGTTGATTTAGACATTGGATCATTGTCCTGCTGGAAGATCCAATGATGACGCAGTTTTAGTTTCCTAGCAGAGGAGCCAGATTCTGATTTAAAAATGTCCTGGTGTTTCATGGAGTCCATGATGTCATGGACCCTAACAAGGTTTCAGGGCCTTTGGAGGAAAAACTGCCCCAAAACACACACGTGCACATACTGTACACACCAGGGTTTTACATTAACTTTTTTGCTCACCGGCCACTGTGGCTAGTGGTTTTCCTGAGTCACTAGCTATTCAGCCTTTTCACTAGCCACAATTTTGTTGCCAGGAAATCTAAGTTTTTTATTCACCATGATACGTTAAAGTTCGGAAGATCTAGATTTAATTATGAACGGCAGCGTATAATGTATCTCTACAGTAGCACTCACATATTCAGTGCTGTTAAGGTCGCTCCCTATATGAAAACATGCAACCAGTTCAGACAAAAATATATATTCTGTTAATTGAACTCAAATTCAAGCCCCTTACAATATGAAATATCGTATAATTTTTTCGTATAACTCAGGGAGTCTGGTTTCCTAGCACACATGCTACCACAGCCCGTGAGTGTTGCTCATGGCTATGGTCTGAGGTCTGGCCTGTTCCGTGATGACTATCGTGTAGCGAGCACTGACCGACTCAGTAACTTTGGCTACGTTCACACTGCAGGCTGAAGTGACCCAAATCCGATCTTTTCGCCCATATGTGACCTGTATCCGATCTTTTATTGACAATATGAACGACACAGATCCGATTTTTTCAAATCCGACCCAGGCCATTTGGATATGTGGTCCTAATTCCGATTCCTATCCGCTCTTTTCATATGCGACTTCAGTCTGAACCGCCAGGTCGCATTCATCCGACTTACACGTCATCAACAAGCCACAAACGTCACTATTCTGCGCTGAAGTAGGCGGCGGGTCTCTCAAAAAAAAGTTACAACAACATGGCGCATAATCATGGGCGCAGATAGAGGGTGGGACTCGTCCCACCTAGATTTAAATTCACCTCGCTTGGTCCCCCCCACGTATAGGGAGGAAAAAACGTCTATGCTGTCTTTCTTTGCATAAGGCAAACCTCACAGAAAAATCAAAAGACTAATTACCATTCGGTTTATTGAGGTGCACAGCAGTGTATACATAGTTGCAACAACTCACATAAAACAAAACAAAGACTGATATTCGGTTGGTTGAGCTGCGCAGACTGCACAGGTTGCGAGCTCGAGCTTGGTTGCTATGGTAACCCACAACAAGTTTGACAGGCATATCGGGGTTGGTTTGCTGGCAGCTTTGTCCCCCCCCAGTTTTTTGTCCCCCCCAGTTCAAAAAACGTATCTGCACCCCTGCGCATGACATCAATGCGAGGGACGCTTCGGGCTGTGAAGGTTCTGAATCTTCTCAATGGAAGGACGCAGAGGTTAGGGAGCTGATTTCCATTTGGGGGGATGCAGCTATTCAAGCTAGATTGGATGGGTCATACCGCAACCGGGCGGTTTTACTTCCGTAAACACTGGGCATGCTCACTGCGTGTGACGTCGTCGTATCCTGCAATGCGCATGCGGAACACTTTTAGGTCGCTTTTTGTTCATACTGAGGATCACATACAAGTCGCATATATTTGTTAATGTGAACGACCTCACAAAAAAATCGGATTTCACAAAAAAATCGGAATTGAACATTAAGCCTTGCAGTGTGAACGTAGCGTTTGTGACCTATAAGTTCAGTAGGGATTAAATATGTTTTTTTTTGTGTGTGTTATTGTATTGTATTAGTATTTGTATTTGGCCTCCCTTGTAATTTAGTGTTATCACTACCAAAGGGCTAAATAAACTGATCATTCATTCATTCATTCATAATATGAAAAATAACATTCAGTACAACTGAACTGATTCTAATATTAAAAGTCAAAAATTCAAAAACATTTATCATTGAAAAACATTTGATGTTTTGATATGCAAGTATTATGTGTATCATCAAGTATTATTATGTATATTATGTATTATCTATTAATAGTGTGTGCAGCAGGGCTTTACATTAGCACCCGCCCACCCGCCAAATGCGGGTAAAATTGGGCTTTGGCGGGGAATGACTTTAGTCCCACTAGCCACTTGGCGGGTGGTTTATTCTGTGGTATGACAATATATTTTAATTGTAGGTTTCTCTGAAGGCATCTGATATAATAAACACATTGCAATGTAATATTATGCGTCGACAACTCCCATGAGCCCCTGCATAAACATTCTGACAACATGTTAGAATTGTTTAGAACGTTCATTAACGGCTCAGATAAAATCAGTGATGCGGTAACCTGCGGTTAATGAACGAAGCAACAAAGTTGCTGACGACTGACAAGCGCACTACATGGCGGCACATAGCTGGAGTTTCAAACCCTGCTGCTGAGGGGAAAAGGGGCAGAGATGATCAGGGCCGGAGCAGCATTTTAAAATCACCGAGGTCCATGATGCGCAAAGCGCGCGCCCAAACATTTCCGCCATATTTAAATGAGAGGGTGAATTACACATCACACAAGAGATCTATTCCTGAAATTACTCTTAATGGTGTTTGAACTGAATATAATCAGTTTAAAAAAAAAAAATCCTGTATGTGGCAAGAGTAAGAATAATTTACGCTTGTTTAATGGTTTGATCTGGCCCAAGCAATGAGGACAAAAGATCCCCTAACCATGTAGCCTATGGAACTGAGATACATTAACAATCATCTGGCATCCGTTACACCGACACACAAAATCATTCTGGGGAAAAAAATCAGTCTACACCACCATGTTTTAGGCAAAGTTATCCAAAGCAAACATAAGTTGAAACTTTCCACTCTATTGCTTTGGCTTATCGAATGATTTATTTTTAAAATCACAAACAAGGCAGGCTACAACTGCGCTGCTGCACATGTAGTCCAGAGTAAACCTGAAAAGCAAACCCGATCTGCTCAGAGAGTCATATGAGCTCCTCTTGAGCCTCTTTCAAGATATTGAATATAGGGTTTTGATGGCGCATCCTATATGGAAAGCTACGAGAGGCAAAACATGGCCACGTTCACATTACACCACAGGTTCCTGAATGTGGTCCTGGAATGCACCGTTTTCCCCTGGTTCAGCTATAATCAACTAATTGACTAATTATACAACAGTTCAGTAATATACTAGTTCACTAATTTGATTGGCTGAGCAGTGTTCCATTAGTGCCTATGTTTAGTATAACCGAACTGGGACGTTACCCCCTTTCGACCCACAGAGAACAGATTCTGTTCTTGTTCAAATAATCCTGAATGGAATTGGTTCAAGAACCTGTTCCCTGTTGGTCGAAAAGGCGTACCTACTCATTCGTAAGGTTTTTTTTTTTTTGTAGGCTGTAGCCACGATGTCATCATGTTGTCAAAATCAGTGTAACGCATCTCTCATAACCCAGGACGGAACAGTACCGTCGTGTGTGTGTGTGTGTGTGTGTGTGTGTGTGTGTATTATTTCCCAGCTGGGGGAGTCCATATCGTGAAATACCGTGACCGAGGTCTTGAAAATACTGACTGAGGCCTCTGGGCCGAGTTCACGGTATTTCACGATACGGACCGACCTTAAGCTGGGAAATAATATATTTATTTTTTTATCTCATCTCATTATCTCTAGCCGCTTTATCCTGTTCTACAGGGTCGCAGGCAAGCTGGAGCCTATCCCGGCTGACTACGAAGTTCGAAAATGTAAATTTAACAGCTTCATGAAAGTGCGCTGATGGTTACCATAGAAATCCCGTGTCTCCTGCACTGCATTCAGGGGCGGGGCTAAGGGGTGGCCATGGGGGGCCGTGGCCACCCCAGGGCATGCCTTGGCCCCGCCCTGGCCACCTCAGGGCCAGACAATAACATTTATAAAACCGATATGTCCCACGAAATGTTAGTTCCGCCCGCTGGATTTTTGTTCCGCCTATTTGGTTTCTGCGGGGATGCATATTACCGTAGCGCACAAACATTTCGCACGTTCAAGCAGCAGGTGGTATCAGATAGTCATGCTCTAGTCCGACAACACAACAACTTACAAACTACGTGAACGTGCGATTAATTTGGGATGTAAGTTATTCATCTCTTATACTCTCTTCAAGTTTTCTCACTTTGTAGACATACAGTTACCATTCTGTCCTCAGACAATTCAGAGTTTCCAGAAATCTCCCGAGTTTCCAGAAATCTCCACTTTGCCCAGGGTTTTCGAAAGTATCCATTTTCAGTGACTGAAACCTTCGTTTACATGTAAATACAACCATATAGATAAATATGCGTCTTTATAGATATCCGGCTACAGTGGGATTTGTGCTGTGCACACATAGATAGATAGAAAGCAAAACGTCGGTGGTTTTCGATTGTACGACCCAAAAGAGAAAATCGCGTCGGCAAGTTAGCTGTCTGTGAATCACTTTGCTCACTCTAACCGCAGAATACAACTTTTAAAGTTAATGTTTGTCTGTTACATGAAAATATAGAGATGTTGTGTGTTACTGGTGGGAGTACACATTGATTAATAATCGTCACACTTATACATACACAACACTCATGCATTCTCTCAACACACACACTCTCCCCCTCCCCCTCTCATGCACCACATTTCTATATTTACATGTAACACACTCACTCATACACAACACTTATGCACTCTCTTAACACACTGTCTATCTCAGGTGGTGTTTACATTAGACCGTATCCGTCTCGTTTTCGTCGCAGATGCACTGTCCATACACATTAAAACGCCGGGAAACGACTCCACAGGCGGAACAACTTGAATCCGCCAGGGCCCACGTATTCAACCCAGTTCGTATCTGATCCGGTGCTGTGTAAACATTGAGATACGAGGAAACGCTGTGCTGCGCTCTAGCTGACGTCGTCATTGGACAACGTCACTGTGACATCCACCTTCCTGATTCGCTGGCGTTGGGATCACACACACAGCGGCTCAGTCCCGAATCACTGCTCGTGCGCTTCACTCGCGCGCTCTGTGAGCTGCGCAGGGCCGGAGTGCGCACCCTCCAGAGGGCACTCGCTGTTCAGGGCGGAGTGATTTGGAGCGCAGGAGGAAGCGCTGAGCCGCACTGAGGTTTATTTACACATTTCAACCTCCTTCAGGCGCTTAAACTCAGTGAGAACATGAACATCACAGCCAGGTGTGTTTATCTGCTGGAGAAGGTGTTCGCTTGCCATCCTTCCACTTGCAAGTGGTGAGTGACTTGCGCATGCCCGATATGCACTGGGATCATGTGACGTGCCATCTAATTAGTCATGTGATTAGCGTATCCGTGTATTGGCGTTGCTGTGTGCACGTGAATCATGTATTGGCGTTGCTGTGTGTACGCGAATCGTTTTAAAAACGTTAATCTGATGATCCGCTGATACGGTCTAATGTAAACACCACCTCACTCTCACACACACAATTTGTGCACTACATTTCTATATTTACATGTAACATTCATACACTCAACACAGACACACAACTCATGCACTAAATTTTTATATTTAAATGTAACACTCATGCACTGTCTTAACACTCTCTCTCTCTCTCTCTCTCTCTCTCTCTCTCATATATGAACACATACTTCACTCTCTTAACACACACTATGTCTTTCTCTCACTATAAGATACAACTCATACACTCTCTTACACACACCCTCTCTTACACACACACACCACTCATGCATGATGCACTACATTTCTATATTTACATGTAACACTCACTGGTATACACAACACTCGTGCACTCTCAAAACACACACACACACACACACACACACACACCACCCATGCACTACATTTCTATATTCACATATAACACACACACACACACACACACACACACACACACACACACACACACACACACACACACACACACACCACTCATGCACTCTGAACATACACACTCTCACACACACACAACTTATGCACTTCATTTTTGTATTTACATGTAACATATCTTCACACACACACACACACACACACACACACACACACACACACACACACACACACACACAAAATTCGTATACTACACCTCATCTATGTCATGTGTTCCATCAGTGTAACACTTCCACTCACTCACTCACACAAACACATTTTGTAACTCAACACATTTAGTTTGTACAGTACTTACAACGGGCAATATCACAACATGTTGTAAGTGTTTACATACGTATGTTGTATGTATGAGTTAAGTATACAAGTATTTTCCTTTTCCTGAGCAAAGCACTCTTTATTCAAGCCTGACTAATATCCTTACTACTTCCCAGGTGCCTGGGACAGGTGATCTTTTAGTTTTTACTTTTGCATTTTAGTAGTGATCGTTAAAATCCTGATGCTTAACTAGAGTAAACAAGTTGGATGGTTTCTTTGTTTTGCAGATGCTTTATGTTACATAAATAAATTTAATACATTAATTTCTGACCTCTTGGCTCACATGGGTTTTGTTCATGAGTTAGGCACCAGATATGCCACCAGATACATCAGAATACAGGAAATCAAATCTATCTAATTCAAAATTTCCCGGGGGAGGACCCCCAGACCCCCCCCCTTTATTTAGTCACAGCATGGCCACCCCTTGTATATCCTTTGCCCCCCTTTGGCCACCCCATGTAAAAAATCCTGGCTACGCCACTGACTGCGTTCCTCCCGAGTCGCGTGTGCGCTCATTCGCTTTTGTGTTCTTGGTCTCAGAGCTGCGTGCACCAAACAGAGACAGAATCAATGTTTAACATCATTAACAATGCACTTTTTACAGAGACGCTTTAATGTTATTCTTTATTTTTTAATCCAGTTGAATATTTAGCGTACAAATGTATTTTCAGCTCTTAAAAATGACCGAGGTCCAGACTGCGGGGGCCTCAGAGCTGGATGCGGCCATGGAGATGAACAAGATGCTAATAGGAAGATAAGACAGTTCAATGACAAATGGAAGTTCGGGTGAGATTGGCTAGTTCATAGCAAAACCGAAAATACCATGTACTGCGAAGACTGTAGAAAGTCTGGCAAAGACAGGCACCAGTAATTTTAAACTCGAAACTATAAAGGACCACGAAAAGTCAAATGCACACATCGGTACTATAACATCAAAACTGGCGAAGACGGCTGGTCACTACAGGACAGCATTGCTTTCAGATCCTGGCTGTCATGAAGTCGACTGAGCTGGAGAGGATGGAGCTGCTGTTTAGAAACGTTCACGCGATTGGAAAGAAGTTAATGCCCTGGTGTGTGTGTGTGAACATGTGTAGACAGAGACATTAAATGTCCTCATTACATTCATCATCAGATGAGTCTGAATGGTCCATGAAAAATAGTCTTCGTGACCTGAGGCTTCCAGCAGGCCATAAGTTGATAGCTGGGGCGGATCAACTTCTTTCCAATCGCGTGAATGTTTCTAAACAGCAGCTCCATCCTCTCCAGCTCAGCTGGATAGGCTCCAGCTTGCCTGCGACCCTGTAGAACAGGATAAAGCAGCTAGAGATAATTAGATGAGATGAAAAAGTAAATATATTATTTCCCAGCTTAAGGTTGGCCCGTATCGTGAAATACCGTGACCTCGGCCCAGAGGCTTCAGTCAGTATTTTCAAGACCTTGGTCACGGTATTTCACGATACTGACCCCCCCCCAAGCTGGGAAATAATACACACATACACACGATGGTACTGTTCCGTCCCGGGTTATGAGAGATGTGTTACACTGATTCTGACAACATGATGACATCGTGGCTACAGCCTACAAAAAAAAAAAAAAAACAAACTTACAAATGAGTAGGTACGCCTTTTTGACCAACAGGGAACAGGTTCTTGAACCAATTCCATTCAGGATTCTTTGAACAAGAACAGAATCCATTCTCTGTGGGTCGAAAGGGGGTAACGTCCCAGTTTATGCAGGTGCTCATGGGAGTTGTAGGCGCGTAATATTACATTGCAATGCGTTTATTATATCAGATGCCTTCAGAGAAACCTACAATTAAAATATATTGCCATACCACAGAATAAACCACCCGCCAAAGTGGCTAGTGGGACTAAAGTCATTCCCCGCCAAAGCCCAATTTTACCTGCATTTGGCGGGTGGGCGGGTGCTAATGTAAAGCCCTGATACACACACAGGTTGACCGAACTTTTTTCTATCAAATCTGCTTGCCTATTCACTCCCTAGCAAGCAGTTGTTTTTGCTCTGAGGTTGGGTCCATAATTGACCATCCTGTTACAGAAACTGGATTTTGTGGCACAAAGCAAAAACAAAAACATATTTCAGTGGATTGAAATTGTTCCAGAATTATTGTTCATTTGCATCTTACAGCTTTAGCTTAGGACCCATCAACATTTATACAGCATGAATAAAATATATTATATAAAATAAAAATATCTTTGAACCCATAGTTTTTACCACTTTTTTCGAGAAAAAACGAAATTACGGAGCAAGAAATAACAAAGTGCTGAGCAGCCATGACAAACCCGAGAGACCCTGCACATTTGCATCACAGTCCTAACATAACGACAGGTGCATGCGCATGCTTCAACATAAACAGTTTTGTTTTCAGTGACCCAAAATGCCATTTCTGCATGGACAGGAAGCTGAAGCATAAAGTACATTTAAAAAATATCCATATACATGTCGATGTGATGTTAGTTAAACAACTACAGTGGATAGCCATGGCTATCTTAGAAGATAGCCTGCACCCTTTGAATAGGGAATTCCAGTATCTTCCTTCTAGACGGGGGTTAATTGTCCCTGGTTGTAGAACCACAAGATTTAAAAACAGCTTTGTTCCAGCTGCAATCACTCTGTTAAACAAGCTGTAGAGTTATTTGCACACAACACACAAAGCACTCTGGTCATGTACTGTGGCTGTAGAATTTTTGCACGACTGCATAAGTCAATGTGGTCATGTACTGTCATGTATCCATGTTCTGTTGTCTGTCTTATATGTTGAATGTTTTGTGTCTTGTGTGTTATGTGGTGGTCTATAAAGTGTAAAGGATGCCCTGCCTCTTAGTCTGTAAACCTAATTTACCTACGGGTACCAATAAAGTAACCTGAACCTGAACCTAGTTTCAAGCATGAGCTGTGCCTGTTCTGGGAATTGAACGTAAAGCCCCAAATTACCACACACTGTAAATGTGCTGTATGAATGAACTCAAGGACATTTTGTCAGTTTGAACGCACTGATTGGATACTGAGGTCTTTCTCTGGGTGCAGCAGCAGCAGACTCTTATCGATTGCCTTCACTGAACACAGCGAACCTGGAGCAGCTCTCAGCGTCAGCGTCGTATTACCACCAGGAATCTCCACAGAAGGTGAAAATTTTAGAGACACCTGAAAGACCACAAAAAAATAGAAATAAATGAACAAACAAACAAAGAAGTGCCCATTTATCGAGAACAAGTACGTCATTTTACTTATCATTCAGAGCAGGGTAGGGTATCTGTGGGTGTCATCAAGATAAATGTAAGAATTTTTGAGATTTCACAGTGATTGCTAGGGGTGAATATCATTTGGGTTTCTTATGATACCATTGCTAAAATGAACAGTGCCTGAGCACAAAATGAAGGTCGACAACATTACGAACCAATACAATTATATATATATATATATATATATATATATATATATATATATGGTTAGCACTGCCACCTCACAGCAAGAAGGTCCGGGTTCGAGCCCCGTGGCCAACGAGGGCCTTTCTGTGTGGAGTTTGCATGTTCTCCCCGTGTCCGCGTGGGTTTCCTCCGGGTGCTCCGGTTTCCCCCACAGTCCAAAGACATGCAGGTTAGGTTAACTGGTGACTCTAAATTGAGCGTAGGTGTGAATGTGAGTGTGAATGGTTGTCTGTGTCTATGTGTCAGCCCTGTGATGACCTGGCGACTTGTCCAGGGTGTACCCCGCCTTTCGCCCGTAGTCAGCTGGGATAGGCTCCAGCTCGCCTGCGACCCTGTAGAACAGGATAAGCAGCTACAGATAATGGATATAATGGATATATATATATTTATAAATAAATTTCGTTGCCTTTTACCTGTGATGTGCAAAGTTGAATCTAATCTAATCTAAAATAAAAAAGAGTTATTCCATGAAATCGAGTCGTACATCAGCTGATAGCTGACGAGACACGTAGCACTGAGTTTGAATGGAATCACTCTTTTATTCTATCCACATTCACTGGATTTTGAGAAATAGAGCATTTTTATTTTTTGCAAATTCAATAAACAAAAACATTTTATACAAAACGTCCAACAAAATAATTTCTGCTTAGAATGTAAACAAACTGGTGAAATGACAGGGGAGCAATTTATGAAAAATATGATAATTCTTGAAAATTATAAAAGATATGTTCTTACTATTAAATACTTTCATTGCATGTTTTGTTGCTTTGTTTTTGTATTTTTTGGAGTTTTGTTTTCAAGTAGAGTTTTTATTTTGTCCTCAGTTGGTTCAGAAACACACTCCACCATTTTGTTTTTCTCTATTCACAGTATATATGAGCTGATATCCAAGTAATAGAGTAGCCAATCAGAGCGTGCAATTGCTCATATCCAGTGAATGTGGATAGAATATATATTATCTGTAGGCCGGCAGAGCATTTTTTAACATAGTTACAGATTTGGTCTCCTAGTCAATGTGAAACCAGCTTCACTGGGAGACCAAATTTTAAACCAAGTTATGTTAGATTGATGCTGAAAGGTAAAACTGAAATGGGATTATGGGAGATGCTTGAATTGCTGGTCCAAATTCATAAGACTGTTTTCTTTGGATTGGAATGTTTAAGAAATATTGAAGTTGGGTTGTCAAGACTGTTCCAATTTCCAAATTATAGACTAAATATACAGTTATTTGATACTGTTTCACATTGAGCAATAAAATTGAAGATTTTCTTATTTCTTATTTTTCACTGTTTCTTAAAATACATAATATTATTTGTATACACCTATTTTATATACACCTTTTTTCCTTTTCTTTTTTTTTTTTAGACAGGGCGGACGGACCAGGGCATTCGTCCGCCTGGCCGTGCACGATGAGGAGCACTCTCGGCCGGCTTGGGAGGCCCATTTTTACCATAGGTGCGAGTCTGTACCTTTTTTTTCCCTTTTCTTTTTTTTTTTTAGACAGGGCGGACTGACCAGGGCATTCGTACGCCTGGCCGTGCACGACGAGGAGCGCTCTCGGCCGGCTTGGGAGGCCGATGGCAGCCCCTCCTGGAAGTGCAGTTCAGAAAGAAATTGCAGTCCCACCGCTCAGTTTTACCACGGGCATCAGGCTGAAAAAAAAAGACCCACTGCTCAGTTTTACCATAGGTGCGAGTCTGTACCTTTTTTTTCCTTTTCTTTTTTTTTTTAGACAGGGCGGACAGACCAGGGCATTCGTCCGCCTGGCCGTGCCCGACGAGGTGCGCTCTCGGCCGGCTTAGGAGGCCGATGGCAGCCCCTCCTGGAAGTGCAGTTCAGAAAAAAATTGCAAAGTCCCACCGCTCAGTTTTACCATGGGCATCAGGCTGAAAAAAAAAAGGACCCACTGCTCAGTTTTACCATAGGTGCGAGTCTGTACCTTTTTTTCCTTTTCTTTTTTTTTTTAGACAGGGCGGACGGACCAGGGCATTCGTCCGCCTGGCCGTGCCCGATGAGGAGCACTCTCGGCCGGCTTGGGAGGCCCATGGCAGCCCCTCCTCGAAGTGCGGTTCAGAAAAAAATGTTCAAGTCCCACCGCTGAGTTTTACCATGGGCATCAGGCTGAAAAAAAAAAAAGTCCCACTGCTCAGTTTTACCATGGGTGCGGCTGTACCTCCCCCCCCCCTTTTCTTTTTTTTTTAGACAGGTCGGACGGACCAGGGCATTCGTCCGCCTGGCCGTGCCCGATGAGGAGCACTCTCGGCCGGCTTGGGAGGCCCATGGCAGCCCCTCCTCGAAGTGCGGTTCAGAAAAAAATGTTCAAGTCCCACCGCTGAGTTTTACCATGGGCATCAGGCTGAAAAAAAAAAAAAGTCCCACTGCTCAGTTTTACCATGGGTGCGGCTGTACCTCCCCCCCCCCCCCCCTTTTCTTTTTTTTTTAGACAGGTCGGACGGACCAGGGCATTCGTCCGCCTGGCCGTGCCCGATGAGGAGCGCTCTCAGCCGGCTTGGGAGGCCCATTTTTACCATAGGTGCGAGTCTGTACCTTTTTTTTCCTTTTCTTTTTTTTTTTTAGACAGGGTGGACTGACCAGGGCATTCATCCGCCTGGCCGTGCCCGACGAGGAGCGCTCTCGGCCGGTTTGGGAGGCCGATGGCAGCCCCTCTTGGAAGTGCAGTTCAGAAAGAAATTGCAGTCCCACCGCTCAGTTTTACCACGGGCATCAGGCTGAAAAAAAAAAGACTCACTGCTCAGTTTTACCATAGGTGCGAGTCTGTACCTTTTTTTCCTTTTTTTTTTTTTTTTAGACAGGGCGGACTGACCAGGGCATTCGTCCGCCTGGCCGTGCCCGACGAGGAGCGCTCTCGGCCGGCTTGGGAGGCCGATGGCAGCCCCTCCTCGAAGTGTGGTTCAGAAAAAAATGTTAAAGTCCCACCACTGAGTTTTACCATGGGCATCAGGCTGGGGAAAAAAAAAAAAGTCCCACTGCTCAGGTTTACCATGGGTGTGAGGTTGTACCTTTTTTTTTTCCCCTTTTCATTTTTTTTTTAGACAGGTCGGACTGACCAGGGCATTCGTCCGCCTGGCCGTGAACGACGAGGAGCGCCCTCGGCCGTCTTGGGAGGCCCATGGCAGCCCCTCCTGGAAGTGCTGTTCAGAAAAAAATGTCAAAGTCCCACCGCTCAGTTTTACCATGGGCATCAGGCTGAAAAAAAAAAAGTCCCACTGCTCAGTTTTACCATGGGTGCGAGGCTGTACCTTCCCCCCCCCCTTTACTTTTTTTTTTTTTAGACAGGGCGGACTGACCAGGGCATTCGTCCGCCTGGCCGTGCACGACGAGGAGCGCTCTCGGCCGGCTTGGGAGGCCGATGGCAGCCCCTCCTTGAAGTGCGGTCAGAAAAAAATTGGTAAAGTCCCACCGCTGAGTTTTACCATGGGCATCAGGCTGAAAAAAAAAAAAGTCCCACTGCTCAGTTTTACCATGGGTGCGAGGTTGTGCCTTTTATTTTTTCCCTTTTTTTTTTTTTTAGACAGGGCGGACGGACCAGGGCATTCGTCCGCCTGGCCGTGCATGACGAGGAGCGCTCTCGGCCGACTTGGGAGGCCGATGGCAGCCCCTCCTGGAAGTGCGGTTCAGAAAAAAAATGTCAAAGTCCTACCGATCAGTTTTACCATGGGCATCAGGCTGGGGGGACAAAGTCCCACTGCTCAGTTTTACCATGGGTGCAAGGTTGTACCTTTCTTTTCTTTTTTTTTTAGACAGGGCGGATGGACCAGGGCATTCGTCCGCCTGGCCGTGCCCAACGAGGAGCACTCTCGGCCGACTTGGGAGGCTGATGGCAGCCCCTCCTCGAAGTGCGGTTCAGAAAAAAATTGCAAAGTCCCACCGCTCAGTTTTACCATGGGCATCAGGCTGAAAAAAAAAAAAAAGACCCACTGCTCAGTTTTACTATAGCCCAAGTTTACATTAGACCGTATCAGCGGATCATCAGATTAACGTTTTTAAAACGATTAGTGTGCACACAGCAACACCAATACACGATTTAAGTGCACACAGCAATACCAATACACGGATACGCTCGGCTCCGCAGGCATCCTGCGCTCCAAATCACTCCGCCCTGAACAGCGAGTGCCCTCTGGAGGGTGCGCACTCCGGCCTTGCACAGCTCACAGAGCACGCGAGTGAAGTGCACAAGCCACAATTCGGGACTGAGCCGCTGTGTGTGTGATCCCAGCGCATATCACTTACCACTTGCAAGTGGAAGGATGGCAAGCCTAAAGACAATCATAACTACACAATGGGCAGTATTTGCATCAGTATTTGCAGTATTTTGATACTTTTATACTCTTTAATGAAAGGTGATACATGGCGGAAGTCCGCGCCGTTTTTCAGCAGTCCCGTCACATGACCAACGCCAGCGAATCAGGAAGGTGGATGTCACAGTGACGTTGTCCAATGACGACGCCAGTTAGAGCTCAGCACAGCGTATCCGCGTATTCTCAATGTTTACACAGCACCGGAGCTGACACGATCTGGATTGAATACGTGGACCCTGACGGATTCCCGTTTCCCGGCGTTTCTAGGCGGTTTAATGTAAACGGACCGTACATCCATGAAGAAAACGAGACAGATACAGTCTAATGTAAACTTGCCCATAGATGCGAGTCTGTACCTTTTTTTCCTTTTCTTTTTTTTTTTTAGACAGGGCGGACGGACCAGGCCATTCGTCCGCCTGGCCGTGACCGATGAGGAGTGCTCTCGGCCGGCTTGGGAGGCCGATGGCAACCCCTCCTGGAAGTGCGGTTCAGAAAAAAATGTTAAAGTCCCACCGCTCAGTTTTACCATGGGCATCAGGCTGAAAAAAAAAAAAGACCCACTGCTCAGTTTTATCATAGGTGCGAGTCTGTACCTTTTTTTTCCTTTTCTTTTTTTTTTTTTAGACAGGGCGGACTGACCAGGGCATTCGTCCGCCTGGCCGTGCCCGACGAGGAGCGCTCTCGGCCGGCTTGGGAGGCCGATGGCAGCCCCTCCTCGAAGTGTGGTTCAGAAAAAAAATGGCAAAGTCCCACCGCTGAGTTTTACCATGGGCATCAGGCTGAAAAAAAAAAAAGTCCCACTGCTCAGTTTTACCATGGGTACGAGGTTGTACCTTTTTTGTCCCCCCTTTTCTTTTTTTTAGACAGGGCGGACAGACCAGGGCATTCGTCCGCCTGGCTGTGCCTGACGAGGAGCGCTCTCGGCTGTCTTGGGAGGCCCATGGCAGCCCCTCCTGGAAGTGCGTTTCAGAAAAAAAATGTCAAAGTCCCACCGCTCAGTTTTACCATGGGCATCAGGCTGGGGAGGGGAGGAGACAAAGTCTCACTGCTCAGTTTTACCATGGGTGCGAGGTTGTACCTTTTCGTTCTTTCTTTCTTTTAGACAGGGCGGACGGACCAGGGCATTCGTCCGCCTGGCTGTGCCCGATGAGGAGCGCTCTTGGCCGGCTTGGGAGGCCCATGGCAGCCCCTCCTGGAAGTGCGGTTCAGAAAAAAATGTCAAAGTCCTACCGATCAGTTTTACCATGGGCATCAGGCTGGGGAGGGGAGGAGACAAAGTCTCACTGCTCAGTTTTACCATGGGTGCGAGGTTGTACCTTTCTTTTCCTTTTTTTTTTTTTTTAGACAGGGTGGACGGACCAGGGCATTGGTACGCCTGGCCGTACACGACGAGGAGCGCTCTCGCCCTTCTTGGGAGGCCCATGGCAGCCCCTCCTGGAAGTGCGGTTCAGAAAAAAATTGCAAAGTCCCACCGCTCAGTTTTATTATGGGCATCAGGCTGAAAAAAAAAAAAAGTCCCACTGCTCAGTTTTACCATGGGTGCGAGGTTGTACCTTTCTTTTCCTTTTTTTTTTTTTTAGACAGGGTGGACGGACCAGGGCATTCGTCCGCCTGGCCGTACACGATGAGGAGCGCTCTCGCCCTTCTTGGGAGGCCCAGGGCAGCCCCTCCTGGAAGTGTGGTTCAGAAAAAAAATGTCAAAGTCCTACCGCTCAGTTTTACCATGGGCATCAGGCTGGGGGGGAGGGGAAGACAAAGTCCCACTGTTCAGTTTTACCATGGGTGCAAGGCTGTACCTTTTCTTTTTTTTTTTAGACATGGCGGACGGACTAGGGCATTTGTCCGCCTGGCCGTGCCCGACGAGGAGCGCTCTCGCCCGTCTTGGGAGGTCCATGGCAGCCCCTCGTGGAAGTGCGGTTCAGAAAAAAATGTCAAAGTCCCACCGCTTAGTTTTACCATGGGCATCAGGCTGGAAAAAAATGTTTTTTTGTTGTTGATTTTGCTTTCTTTTGTATATATCGTTTATTATGGTGGAAAGTGACGTTTGATTAACGGTGGTATAGAGGGTTAGGATTTGATAAGTTATTTACTTCTTCCTAATCCTTTCCGAACATTATTATGTTATTGCCTTGTGGCTACGCTATTCTGTTTATGACGATGTTTTGATGATTGCATTTTTTATTATTTTTTTTCTTGTTTTATATCTTCTTTACTGTTCGGAATCAATCAATCAATCAATCAATCAATTTGCATCACAGAATATGCCGCAGCGGTGCAGCCGCATGGACTCTGGGGCCTGTGATTGTATTGCCCAGACCAGTTGGTCTCCTCGTGGAAAATCCTTAAAAAATGCTCTGGTAGCCGCTTATCCTGTTCTACAGGGTCACAGGCAAGCTGGAGCCTATCCCAGTTGACTATGGGTGAGAGGCGGGGTACACCCTGGACAAGTCTCCAGGTCATCACAGGGCCGACACACAGAGACACACAACCATTCACACCTACGGTCAATTTAGAGTCACCAGTTAACCTAACCTGCATGTCTTTGGACTGTGGGGGAAACCGGAGCACCCGGATGAAACCCACGTGGACATGGGAAGAACATGCAAACTCCGCACAGAAAGGCCCTCGCCGGCCACGAGGCTCGAACCCGGACCTTCATGCTGTGAGGCGACAGCGCTAACCACTACACCACCGAATGTGTGTGTGTGTTAGCTGATTAGTCTGTACAGAAAAATGCCTTTTATTGACTGTTAAACATTGGTATTAAAAAAAAGGCATAGACTTCTTTTAAAGTTGATTTCTGACCTTGTTTGACAAACACAGCTCAATGGGGAAGTTCATGCTGTCTGCCATGACCTCACCACTGGGAAGGATTGTATACACGGCCACCTGAGCAACAGGGGTTACCTTTAGCATCTTCTGCAGAGTAATCACCAGTTCACCTCTGTGCTCTATGAAAAAAACAAAGAGTTAATGTGCATTGGCCACCAGTGCAGCACCGTTTAGGGGCTCATATTAGTGGGACAATAATTTTTTTTTAAAAATCTTCAAAACAGAACCAAATAAAAAACATCAGCTGTATCGTTAATATCAAAGTTTCATGAGAAAAGTACATGTGTTGTATCAGTTGTGGGGACTTTGGAGTTTATGGATGGTGTGATGTTAATGAACCTGTTCCAGGGTTAATGGCTTCTATGATCCGTCCTTCTTGAACTAAATGTCCTTTATTCATCACCTAGACAAATTAAAATGATGCATAAATTATAACACATTAAATGATATTTCCGGGTACAGAAAAATAATTTATGACGTTTGAATCTTGTAAAAAAAAATACTTTCAAATGAAAAACTAAGAGTATAAAAGTCTTTGAGTAAGTACTCATTTTCACTCATTTTATCATCAGGTAACCATCACTTAAAACACATTAATACAGTAAAAGTATTTTCATTCCGCAATGTTTCTTGATTTTAATCCCATGTTATAATGCTATAGTGATAGCCAAACACACCATGTAGTAGAAGGTCAAGGTGCTCTGCTGTGGTCTGAGTGCACTCTCCTGGATCCTGTACTCAGCCTTGATGATCGCATTTGTATTACAGCTGAAAGGCTTCAAGCTGCTCTTCAGTTGAATAAAACTCTGGCTCTCAGAAAAGAAAGCCTGAAGAAAGAGCTTGGCTGTAGGGTAGTATGGTTTGCGCTTATATAGCATGAGTAAAGTTGGATTGTTTGCCATTTCAGTCTGTGCCTATGTAAAAGAAAAAAAATGAAAGAAAAACTGAAAAATAAGATACTCTAACATGATATATCTGAATATCACAGTGCTACTGAATTCTCAGTTTTATAACAAGATTTTTTTGTCATATTAACTTCAGCAAAATATAAGGGAATGACATCTCAGATGGACATGGTCTTATTTCACATGAACATAGCATGAGGGTTCATTCAAAAAAAGGAGAAAAAGAAAAAGAAGGAAAAAGTATTAAGACTTCACACACCTCTAAAATGACTTGCTCTGAACTCCAAGGTTTAGTGTCGAGGGAAAACTGAGAGAGCCCTTGGTCATTGGTAAGCAGCTTCTGGACTGAACTTTTATTACCATAAGTTGCAATCACATACACTCTTTTCCTTCTTAGAGGATTGGACTTTGGGTCGGTCAGTTTAATCTAATGAAGAAGGAAAGAAAGATCAGAAACAATGTCATCTTAAACTGTCATGGAGAGGAAAATGGCTTCAAAATGCTTCACACACACACACACACACACACACACACACACACACACACACACACACACACACACACACACACACAAATGCTGCTTTTTTAATAAAGTAGTTTACACAATATTAAGTCACAAACTGATGTTCTGGATTTAATTATGTAGTAAACTGGTTTACTTGATGTTCATTCGATAGCCTAGTTTGCATAATCATCTACTAGATTTCATTAAATTGATGGTCGTCCAAACATCAGATAACTTAATGACACTGTGTAATGGTTTTAAAGACATGATTAAATAGTTCACCTCCTGGAGCACAATATAGAATTTAGGCTGAGATTAGGCTGACACTTTCTCAGCTTGCTACATAATGAGACAAAGCTAGCAGTCAGCAACGTTCCTAGCTGAGTGCTTTTATGTTTGTTTATCAAAACCTACACAAAATGCTGATGAAAACGATTTATTTTAATGGTCAAAAATATAATTACCATTCCGTCATATGCCAGTCCGCGCTTAAACGTTGTTAGTGAATTCTCAAATGTAATTGTGTGCATCATAGCTGTTATAGGAGAGTCGCGTGAAATCTTCTGAATCACGCCTACATCATAAACACAGTGTAAACACAAAGCCAAAATCAGAGTGATGATTAAAACGAAGCTAAGAAGCAAATGTGGCTAATAATTAATGGAAACATGATTTCTTGTAAATAAATCAATAAAGTACAATTCCACCTTTCAAGTTTTGCAGAGGAACAAATTTATTTGTTTTGAGATGGAGGTATGGAAGCTATGAACAACAAAAAATATCTGAACAGCTGAAAAATATTTTGAATATACAGTATTGTGCAAAAGTCTTAGGCTCCCTATATATATAAAATCATAAAATCTTTGTTATAGATTTCTATTTTATGACTTCTACATTAGTGAATCAGTACAAAAACATTAAAACATTTTACAGTCCAAACGTTCTTTTTTTTTCCCCAGCACAAAATTAAATGTTACAGGAAAAAAAAAAAAAAATTTGTACCTGAGCAGCATATTCCATAAGAGCGCACTTTTCAGATTAAAAAAGAAAACATAATGAAGGCTACTGGGTTTTGGTGTAAAATGAAGAAGCGAGTGTGACAGTCAAAAGCCAGTATCTCACTGGGCTGCGACAGCTTGCGACAAATTACGAACATCATTCGCGAGAGAGTTTCAAAAGTGTCTTGAAACATTCGCGGGGCTTCTCAATTTCCTCGCATGAGTCGCAAAGTGTCGCTCCTTCGTCGCTGAAATTTTGAACATGTTCAAAAAATTTGTGCAACAAAATTTCTCTCAAAATAGCTGCAAATGTGTTGCTGGTGTCACAAAGCCATCACGAACCCTTCTCAAGTCAGTTTCCGTGAGGCAGGAAGTGCGAGAACTGAATTCGCATATTTTATCGCAATTGTTGTGTTTCCAACTAGTCACAGGTTGTCGCAGCCCAGTGAGTTGCTGGCTAAAGTGTCCAGAAGAGCAATGGCTGGTTCTGTAAGATGCTCAGTAAAACCTACAGCTCATTTCCTTATTAAACTGCACTCACTGGACCTGAGACAGATATTTTTTTCTTTTTTCAAGCAAAGGGTCGTCTCACACCAAATATAGACTTTGTTTCATTTATTATGGCTTACTGATTACCGTTTATAGTATTTTTTATGGTGAAACATCCATCCATCCATCCATCCATCCATAACTGCTTATCCTATACAGGATTGTGGGTAAGCTGGAGCCTATTCCAGCTGGCTATGAGCGAGAGGCGGGGTACACCCTGGACAAGTCACAAGGTCATCACATTTTTTATGATGAAACATTTCATTTCATTAATTTTCAGCCATTTTTGGTCTACAGCATTTCTTTACATGTGCCTAAGACTTTTGCACATCACTGTATACGGGCCATTCTCAGAAAATGTGACAAATTCAGTTTTAAACATTTCATCTCATTATCTGTAGCTGCTTTATCCTTCTACAGGGTCACAGGCAAGCTGGAGCCTATCCCAGCTGACTACGGGCGAAAGGCGGGGTACACCCTGGACAAGTCGCCAGGTCATCACAGGGCTGACACATAGACACAGACAACCATTCACACCCACATTCACACCTACGCTCAATTTAGAGTCACCAGTTAACCTAACCTGCATGTCTTTGGACTGTGGGGGAAACCGGAGCACCCGGAGGAAACCCACGCGGACACGGGGAAAACATGCAAACTCCACACAGAAAGGCCCTCGTTGGCCACTGGGCTCGAACCCAAACCTTCTTGCTGTGAGGTGGCAGTGCTAACCACTACACCACCGTGCCACCAGTTTTAAACATGAAGTGTTTTTTTGTTGTTGTTTTTCTCCATTAATCCTGGTCCTCTATTATACATTTATTTTAAGAAAGAATTTAACAGAGCAGTAAAAAAAAATTGAGACAACTTGTCTGCATTTGCTATATATATATATATATATATATATATATATATATATATATATATATATATATATATATATATATATATGAAATATACCAAAATGTCATGACTGCGATGTGTCTAAATGAGGATTAGTGACATTTGAATGAAAATAATTCCTTTGTTTTTACATTTATTTTCACTTTTCTTTCTGCAATATGAGCTCTATACTTTCAGTTTTTATTGTGATAAATATCATGATCTTTGCTTCAGCGGCTTTTGGTGTAGAGCCTAAAATACATGCACAAGAATGTCTACTTTCTTGATGTCTTTACCGTTACCCAAATGGTAAAATCATGCTGTAACTCAGGGCTTTGACAATAGAGGGCAGTGCAGCTACATGAGGAAGGACAACGATGTTGAGCAGCCATTTTGAAAAAAAATCACTGGTGCAACAATGTTGGAATCCAGGATACTGATCAGGTAAATATGAAATTTCGAGATGTCGGAGAAATAAACTGTCTTTGCCATTACCCCCGAATGACAACAATAATGATGCTGCATGTTGAAAAAGTTTCGTTAACCAAGTAGCAAGTTAAGATGGAATAATAAAAGTATAATTTGTTTAGTTTTTTTTCTGGACTCAGTGACCCAAAAATGCCATGAGATGTCTTTACTGGGGGCTGCACAGTGGTGTAGTGGTTAGCACTGCCGCCTCACAGCAAGAAGGTCCAGGTTCGAGCCCCGTGGCCGGCGAGGGCCTTTCTGGGCGGAGTTTGCATGTTCTCCCCGTGTCCGCGTGGGTTTCCTCCGGGTGCTCCGGTTTCCCCCACAGTCCAAAGACATGCAGGTTAGGTTAACTGGTGACTCTAAATTGAGCGTAGGTGTGAATGTGAGTGTGAATGGTTGTCTGTGTCTATGTGTCAGCCCTGTGATGACCTGGCGACTTGTCCAGGGTGTACCCCGCCTTTCGCCCGTAGTCAGCTGGGATAGGCTCCAGCTTGCCCGCGACCCTGTAGAACAGGATAAAGCGGCTAGAGATAATGAGATGAGATGAGATGAGATGAGATGTCTTTACTGTTGCCCAGTGTTGTCTTTACTATTACTCTACAGGGTAATGGTAAAGACAACAACTGGGCATTATTTTTTTCATAATAATAATGATCTCTCTTGCTTTGTGAATTCATGAAATATACTTTTTGTCTATTAAATATATTTACAGGGATTGTAACTAAAATTAATGTATACAATAAAAAAATGTCTTTACCTTACTCATCACATTTTCTGAGAATGGCACATCAAAGATTATTAATCCTATTTTAATTTTAATTATTTTAAAGTTTGAAATTGAATTTTATTGGCAAACACATTTTCTAAATCAGGCAATTTAGAAGTGTTAAGGTTGAAATTAGTTGAGAGGTCTAGAATTAGACTTCAGAAATTTCTCTTTGCTTGCTGATACTCAAGATATTCAAGATGGTTTTATTAAAGTTTACTTGTATATTTGGTCCAAATGGCCAAGCCAACACATAAAACTGTTAATAATTTAAAAAAAATTAAAAGCATAAAAACATGTATTTGTCCAATAATGATGGCAATAACAGTAATCTCTAACCAGTTCCGTATTCTTCCACTTCACAATCAGCTACAATTGAAGCAGCATAGCGTGAATCGTTTAATGCAAATTCTTTCAGATTTATAACACGTTCTGCACAGCCATTCTTGTCAGTCTAAAGGAAAAGAAAGTTATTTAAAGAAAATTTATCAAGAACAATGTCACTGAACAACTTTACAGAAAAAGACAAAAATAATCACATCTCAAATTTGTATGAATCTGTATCAGTCCTTACACACTGGTATTGGATGTTAGTCGCTCGGCATGTAAAGATTCACCCAGTTCACAATTCGATTTGATTCATGATATTAAGTTCACAATTCCATTTTCCCACAGTATTTTTGAACCCCCCCCAAAAAAAAAATTAAGAAAATTGTATTACCAAAAAAAAAACCCCAACATTTATTTTCCTATTATTTATCAACTTAAGTCTTTACTTTTGTTACATTTTGTTAATAACTAAGAGTAACTATTTGCCCTCATTTGTACAGGTTGGAATAAAATGTAATAGCATCTTCACCAAAATATTCATTTTATTAAAAATGAAAAACGTTAACAAATATATTTTTTCTTCATAAATGTATGAACATTTTTACTTCGTCCATTTGTTTCTCTTTCTTTATCTTTCAGCAGTCTGCAAAAAGAGAGAGATAGCTCTGATTTCTTGTTAAATCTATTTGTACACAATCACACAACAGCTCTTTCACATTTTACATCTGTTATTTTTTGTGTTGTTGCAGCATTAGATCTGTGTTACTTCTGCCTAAGGTGAAGTCATATGTATTCCCGATTGTTATTGTACATTATTCCACCCTCTGCTGTCTAAAAAACACAATTACAGCAAGGAAAAATGAAGAGATTACACAGTCTGATAATAAACATGATTCATTTTTTATTTCATCGATCTGATTCATCATAACTTTTGCCATGATTTATCATCGCACAATATATTGTTATAGAAATATTTGATCTTTCTAAAAGGTCCCCTTAACTGACTATGTTAAACAGATTATTGAAAACTAGACTGCCTTTCAGATTTTTCAAGTGTAGGTCATAAAAAGAATTTTCCCGACACCCAATTGTTTTTGTTTAGTGGACCAAAAGCTACTGAATTCGAATCACAGGCTTCCAATTTTATTATTATTATTATTAATATTATTATTATTATTTTCAGATAGAACAGTTAATGAATTTCAGGCCATGTGACCCTAAATTTTCGGCTATTTTTTCCTGCTTCACCATGACCCAATTCAAGATACTACGTCTTGCATCACATGGTGGGCTTTCCCCATTCACGCAAGGCATTGTGGGATACAAATTTGAAACAGGAGAGAAAAATGGAGGATGTGAGTGTGCGAATGAAACGTGAAAGAGTGACTACAGTAACGGAAAGCGAGAAGAAAAGACGTTATGTTATATACGAAGGAAAGGAAACACAGGACCAAACTAATAAATATGGGCGCTCAGCGAGCACCTCGGTGTGATCAGCTGTTCGTTTAGCGACAGAATGATGGAACTGTCAGTGCACACTCAAAGGTAAACCTGTAGATGGCAGTAATGCAACACTGTGGATGCCAGCTGCTGTAAAACCCAAAAGAAGAAGGTAAACCTGCGCATGCGCACACGGACTTCCTCTGTCTGCTTGACTGCGCCAAGCGAGTGATTTCATGCACATTATTTGCTTTAATCCCCTCAAATTAAATAACTTCCCAGTCACAGAATGGCCTGATATTTTGTGAGATATTACAGAAATAAACAGATATCACAATCACCACATTTCAGACGGAACTAAATTTCACCGATTTTATGAAATCGAAAGGCCATCTAGCTTTAACGTGAACAAACAATGAACTTCAGCATGAACAGATCATCAATAACATGAAGAAAGTAACCAACCAACACGGTTTACTAGTCGATAAAACTTGTATTACAGAATTGTGTTAGTCATCTTCAGTAAATGTTTCTCCTGGTCTGCGTGGCTTTGGTTATAAATGAATGTTTTGTTGATATTTTGGATTGGATTAAATTTGCATGTGGAAGTGTGTCATGTAATTAGTAAAGGACTATCTCTGGGATTTTTCTAATGTTTGAATCAAGGAAGCATGCCTAAGAAGTGCTCAGTATTTTTTATTGTCTCCCACTGAAACCAAAGAGTCTGAGTTTAAAAATGGAAAACTATAAAATAGACAATATTTAAAAGGATGTGGCAGAGAAGCAACACTTTCAAAGGTTTTTACAGCTTATAAATAGGTTATAGTCATGTGACCTGTGAGTTCATACAGAGATCGCTTATCCCATGTGAAACAGTCGTACTTTCTTACTTATGTGGAAATAAAGGAAAAATAATCCCATCTGAATAGCATTCAAGGGAAACTTAATGTCAGTGTTGAGTATTTCGAAGGAAGGTTCGAGTTACAAAGTATGAAGCACAAACAACTTTCTTTTAATACAAAGGAGTCACTAAGGAAGTGTGATAGTTTCACTTACAAGCATTTTCTCTTGATTAAAAATAAAAATCACTAACCTCCATTTTATAATTCCTACAGATGTTGGGAATCACTGGGGATCCTGGTGGGAGCCATATGTATTTGTAGCTGTTATGGCAGACGGTGGCCCTCACCGTCCCATTCATCGGCTTCCCGTACGTATATCTGTAGATCGTAGTACAGAAAATATGGCATATGATTTTTATACACTTATAATGACAGGTTTTGGGGTTAAAAATGACTCACTGTAAATTTTTAAAGTGAAACAATCCTAAAATCCAACACACTGTAATTCCAGCATAAATGTTTGAGCTTTGGTTCAGTTTTTCCAGGAATGATTAATCTCTTAAAGTCACACTTACTGCAGTGGGAAGAAACTAAATACAAATACTTCATTACTGTACTTAAGTCGAGTTTTTAACTATCTATACTTTACTTGAGGATTTGTTTTTTTGACAACTTTTTACTTTTACCCCCCACACTGTAACACCAATATCTACTTTCTACTCCTTACATTTTCAAATCAGATTCATTACTTTGGTTTTAATGCATTTGAGGGAACTTATCGATTATATTTATTTTGCAACATTGCACGCGTTCCCAAAATCAAGATGGCCCCTTGGTGTGTCCATCGATTCATATCCCACATAAAAAGACATAAGATGAAAACTATGTAAAGGTCTAATAAGATGAAATTGATAAGAGGGAGACTCAACCACAGAAAAAAGCCATTTATTGCATAGACCTGAGTGTTTTACTGAAAAATTCGCCACTCACCACTGGTATTTTTCATACGAGCTCCATCCGGGACATGCAGAACCAAAACCGTGACATAAATCTCTATCTGTCACTCGTGAGGAAATTGATTAATTAATTCATTCATTCATTATCTCTAGCCGCTTTATCCTTCTACAGGGTCGCAGGCAAGCTGGAGCCTATCCCAGCTGACTACGGGCGAAAGGCGGGGTACACCCTGGACAAGTTGCCAGGTCATCACAGGGCTGACACATAGACACAGACAACCATTCACACTCACATTCACACCTACGGTCAATTTAGAGCCACCAGTTAACCTAACCTGCATGTCTTTGGACTGTGGGGGAAACCGGAGCACCCGGAGGAAACCCACGCGGACACGGGGAGAACATGCAAACTCCACACAGAAAGGCCCTCGCCGGCCCCGGGGCTCGAACCCAGGACCTTCTTGCTGTGAGGCGACAGCGCTAACCACTACACCACCGTGCCGCCTATTGATTAATTGTTTTGATAAATTTGGGGATTTTTTTTGTGAATGTGTCGATATAATAAAAGAAAAATCACATGTTGGCTTGAAGATATGAAGATATGAAAAACTCACATTTTTCATCCGAAATACATTGTGGATCTGAATAATATATTTAAATAAAATTGCCTGGTGTTGAGTGGTCTATCAGATATATTCCATTCAGCTAGCATGATATTGACTGAGTCGAAGATGAGTAGCTGAATGGAATATATCTGATAGACCATGAAAAAAGGTATTATTATTATTATACACTCTATTCATATCAGCATTCTTGAAGGCCAACACTAGCTTGCCAGTGACTCGGTGCTGTTAGGACGGCAGTCTAGTTAGCTTCCAGCCGGTGTAGTGTTATGGCCCTTTTCCACTACCAACGCGGCTGAGTTGGGCTGAGCCGTGCGGTGCTGAGTTGGGCTGAGTGGGGCTGTTGGGGTTGCATTTCGACTACAACCGCGCTGAACCGTGCTGGCTGGAAGTGGGTGGACACATTGGGTGGAGTTAGCGAAAGTAGGTGGACGTCACGTGATGTCGTTCGGAGGCGCAGTGACATCAGTGACTTTTTAAGCGGTAGTCTCACGACCTGGATAGTAAACAATAAACATGGAGGACATGGAGTCGTTAGTGTTGCTGGTCTTGGTGCTGTGGCTTGTTGTCACCGACAACGCCAACAGATACTGGCAAGAGCGTATAGATGAGGCGAGGCACATAATTTGTCATAATTCTTCCTCTTCCGGGTTTACAGTGTTTACAGATGGTGGTTCCCAGCGTGCTCGCAGGGCGTGTGGGGGCATGTGAGGACATGCCTCCTCACCAATCAGTGCACAGGGGAGTGTCTCCTCACGCCCCTAGCCTCACTTAGCACGGTTTGGCTCGCTTCAGCCTCGCTGCAAAACGGTGCGAGTTTTGGGTGCTGAGTGAGGCTGAAGTGAGCTGAGTCGTGCTGCTCTGAGGTAGATGATCGCATTTGTATTACAGCTGAAAGGCTTCAAGCTGCTCTTCAGTTGAATAAAACTCTGGCTCTCAGAAAAGAAAGCCTGAAGAAAGAGCTTGGCTGTAGGGTAGTATGGTTTGCGCTTATATAGCATGAGTAAAGTTGGATTGTTTGCCATTTCAGTCTGTGCCTATGTAAAAGAAAAAAAATGAAAGAAAAACTGAAAAATAAGATACTCTAACATGATATATCTGAATATCACAGTGCTACTGAATTCTCAGTTTTATAACAAGATTTTTTTGTCATATTAACTTCAGCAAAATATAAGGGAATGACATCTCAGATGGACATGGTCTTATTTCACATGAACATAGCATGAGGGTTCATTCAAAAAAAGGAGAAAAAGAAAAAGAAGGAAAAAGTATTAAGACTTCACACACCTCTAAAATGACTTGCTCTGAACTCCAAGGTTTAGTGTCGAGGGAAAACTGAGAGAGCCCTTGGTCATTGGTAAGCAGCTTCTGGACTGAACTTTTATTACCATAAGTTGCAATCACATACACTCTTTTCCTTCTTAGAGGATTGGACTTTGGGTCGGTCAGTTTAATCTAATGAAGAAGGAAAGAAAGATCAGAAACAATGTCATCTTAAACTGTCATGGAGAGGAAAATGGCTTCAAAATGCTTCACACACACACACACACACACACACACACACACACACACACACACACACACACACACACACAAATGCTGCTTTTTTAATAAAGTAGTTTACACAATATTAAGTCACAAACTGATGTTCTGGATTTAATTATGTAGTAAACTGGTTTACTTGATGTTCATTCGATAGCCTAGTTTGCATAATCATCTACTAGATTTCATTAAATTGATGGTCGTCCAAACATCAGATAACTTAATGACACTGTGTAATGGTTTTAAAGACATGATTAAATAGTTCACCTCCTGGAGCACAATATAGAATTTAGGCTGAGATTAGGCTGACACTTTCTCAGCTTGCTACATAATGAGACAAAGCTAGCAGTCAGCAACGTTCCTAGCTGAGTGCTTTTATGTTTGTTTATCAAAACCTACACAAAATGCTGATGAAAACGATTTATTTTAATGGTCAAAAATATAATTACCATTCCGTCATATGCCAGTCCGCGCTTAAACGTTGTTAGTGAATTCTCAAATGTAATTGTGTGCATCATAGCTGTTATAGGAGAGTCGCGTGAAATCTTCTGAATCACGCCTACATCATAAACACAGTGTAAACACAAAGCCAAAATCAGAGTGATGATTAAAACGAAGCTAAGAAGCAAATGTGGCTAATAATTAATGGAAACATGATTTCTTGTAAATAAATCAATAAAGTACAATTCCACCTTTCAAGTTTTGCAGAGGAACAAATTTATTTGTTTTGAGATGGAGGTATGGAAGCTATGAACAACAAAAAATATCTGAACAGCTGAAAAATATTTTGAATATACAGTATTGTGCAAAAGTCTTAGGCTCCCTATATATATAAAATCATAAAATCTTTGTTATAGATTTCTATTTTATGACTTCTACATTAGTGAATCAGTACAAAAACATTAAAACATTTTACAGTCCAAACGTTCTTTTTTTTTCCCCAGCACAAAATTAAATGTTACAGGAAAAAAAAAAAAAAATTTGTACCTGAGCAGCATATTCCATAAGAGCGCACTTTTCAGATTAAAAAAGAAAACATAATGAAGGCTACTGGGTTTTGGTGTAAAATGAAGAAGCGAGTGTGACAGTCAAAAGCCAGTATCTCACTGGGCTGCGACAGCTTGCGACAAATTACGAACATCATTCGCGAGAGAGTTTCAAAAGTGTCTTGAAACATTCGCGGGGCTTCTCAATTTCCTCGCATGAGTCGCAAAGTGTCGCTCCTTCGTCGCTGAAATTTTGAACATGTTCAAAAAATTTGTGCAACAAAATTTCTCTCAAAATAGCTGCAAATGTGTTGCTGGTGTCACAAAGCCATCACGAACCCTTCTCAAGTCAGTTTCCGTGAGGCAGGAAGTGCGAGAACTGAATTCGCATATTTTATCGCAATTGTTGTGTTTCCAACTAGTCACAGGTTGTCGCAGCCCAGTGAGTTGCTGGCTAAAGTGTCCAGAAGAGCAATGGCTGGTTCTGTAAGATGCTCAGTAAAACCTACAGCTCATTTCCTTATTAAACTGCACTCACTGGACCTGAGACAGATATTTTTTTCTTTTTTCAAGCAAAGGGTCGTCTCACACCAAATATAGACTTTGTTTCATTTATTATGGCTTACTGATTACCGTTTATAGTATTTTTTATGGTGAAACATCCATCCATCCATCCATCCATCCATAACTGCTTATCCTATACAGGATTGTGGGTAAGCTGGAGCCTATTCCAGCTGGCTATGAGCGAGAGGCGGGGTACACCCTGGACAAGTCACAAGGTCATCACATTTTTTATGATGAAACATTTCATTTCATTAATTTTCAGCCATTTTTGGTCTACAGCATTTCTTTACATGTGCCTAAGACTTTTGCACATCACTGTATACGGGCCATTCTCAGAAAATGTGACAAATTCAGTTTTAAACATTTCATCTCATTATCTGTAGCTGCTTTATCCTTCTACAGGGTCACAGGCAAGCTGGAGCCTATCCCAGCTGACTACGGGCGAAAGGCGGGGTACACCCTGGACAAGTCGCCAGGTCATCACAGGGCTGACACATAGACACAGACAACCATTCACACCCACATTCACACCTACGCTCAATTTAGAGTCACCAGTTAACCTAACCTGCATGTCTTTGGACTGTGGGGGAAACCGGAGCACCCGGAGGAAACCCACGCGGACACGGGGAAAACATGCAAACTCCACACAGAAAGGCCCTCGTTGGCCACTGGGCTCGAACCCAAACCTTCTTGCTGTGAGGTGGCAGTGCTAACCACTACACCACCGTGCCACCAGTTTTAAACATGAAGTGTTTTTTTGTTGTTGTTTTTCTCCATTAATCCTGGTCCTCTATTAT
The DNA here is from genome assembly GCF_027579695.1 of Neoarius graeffei. Lineage (NCBI taxonomy): Eukaryota > Metazoa > Chordata > Actinopteri > Siluriformes > Ariidae > Neoarius > Neoarius graeffei. Next base: position 3,908,676 of record NC_083578.1, read on the forward strand.
ACATTTATTTTAAGAAAGAATTTAACAGAGCAGTAAAAAAAAATTGAGACAACTTGTCTGCATTTGCTATATATATATATATATATATATATATATATATATATATATATATATATATATATATATATATATATATGAAATATACCAAAATGTCATGACTGCGATGTGTCTAAATGAGGATTAGTGACATTTGAATGAAAATAATTCCTTTGTTTTTACATTTATTTTCACTTTTCTTTCTGCAATATGAGCTCTATACTTTCAGTTTTTATTGTGATAAATATCATGATCTTTGCTTCAGCGGCTTTTGGTGTAGAGCCTAAAATACATGCACAAGAATGTCTACTTTCTTGATGTCTTTACCGTTACCCAAATGGTAAAATCATGCTGTAACTCAGGGCTTTGACAATAGAGGGCAGTGCAGCTACATGAGGAAGGACAACGATGTTGAGCAGCCATTTTGAAAAAAAATCACTGGTGCAACAATGTTGGAATCCAGGATACTGATCAGGTAAATATGAAATTTCGAGATGTCGGAGAAATAAACTGTCTTTGCCATTACCCCCGAATGACAACAATAATGATGCTGCATGTTGAAAAAGTTTCGTTAACCAAGTAGCAAGTTAAGATGGAATAATAAAAGTATAATTTGTTTAGTTTTTTTTCTGGACTCAGTGACCCAAAAATGCCATGAGATGTCTTTACTGGGGGCTGCACAGTGGTGTAGTGGTTAGCACTGCCGCCTCACAGCAAGAAGGTCCAGGTTCGAGCCCCGTGGCCGGCGAGGGCCTTTCTGGGCGGAGTTTGCATGTTCTCCCCGTGTCCGCGTGGGTTTCCTCCGGGTGCTCCGGTTTCCCCCACAGTCCAAAGACATGCAGGTTAGGTTAACTGGTGACTCTAAATTGAGCGTAGGTGTGAATGTGAGTGTGAATGGTTGTCTGTGTCTATGTGTCAGCCCTGTGATGACCTGGCGACTTGTCCAGGGTGTACCCCGCCTTTCGCCCGTAGTCAGCTGGGATAGGCTCCAGCTTGCCCGCGACCCTGTAGAACAGGATAAAGCGGCTAGAGATAATGAGATGAGATGAGATGAGATGAGATGTCTTTACTGTTGCCCAGTGTTGTCTTTACTATTACTCTACAGGGTAATGGTAAAGACAACAACTGGGCATTATTTTTTTCATAATAATAATGATCTCTCTTGCTTTGTGAATTCATGAAATATACTTTTTGTCTATTAAATATATTTACAGGGATTGTAACTAAAATTAATGTATACAATAAAAAAATGTCTTTACCTTACTCATCACATTTTCTGAGAATGGCACATCAAAGATTATTAATCCTATTTTAATTTTAATTATTTTAAAGTTTGAAATTGAATTTTATTGGCAAACACATTTTCTAAATCAGGCAATTTAGAAGTGTTAAGGTTGAAATTAGTTGAGAGGTCTAGAATTAGACTTCAGAAATTTCTCTTTGCTTGCTGATACTCAAGATATTCAAGATGGTTTTATTAAAGTTTACTTGTATATTTGGTCCAAATGGCCAAGCCAACACATAAAACTGTTAATAATTTAAAAAAAATTAAAAGCATAAAAACATGTATTTGTCCAATAATGATGGCAATAACAGTAATCTCTAACCAGTTCCGTATTCTTCCACTTCACAATCAGCTACAATTGAAGCAGCATAGCGTGAATCGTTTAATGCAAATTCTTTCAGATTTATAACACGTTCTGCACAGCCATTCTTGTCAGTCTAAAGGAAAAGAAAGTTATTTAAAGAAAATTTATCAAGAACAATGTCACTGAACAACTTTACAGAAAAAGACAAAAATAATCACATCTCAAATTTGTATGAATCTGTATCAGTCCTTACACACTGGTATTGGATGTTAGTCGCTCGGCATGTAAAGATTCACCCAGTTCACAATTCGATTTGATTCATGATATTAAGTTCACAATTCCATTTTCCCACAGTATTTTTGAACCCCCCCCAAAAAAAAAATTAAGAAAATTGTATTACCAAAAAAAAAACCCCAACATTTATTTTCCTATTATTTATCAACTTAAGTCTTTACTTTTGTTACATTTTGTTAATAACTAAGAGTAACTATTTGCCCTCATTTGTACAGGTTGGAATAAAATGTAATAGCATCTTCACCAAAATATTCATTTTATTAAAAATGAAAAACGTTAACAAATATATTTTTTCTTCATAAATGTATGAACATTTTTACTTCGTCCATTTGTTTCTCTTTCTTTATCTTTCAGCAGTCTGCAAAAAGAGAGAGATAGCTCTGATTTCTTGTTAAATCTATTTGTACACAATCACACAACAGCTCTTTCACATTTTACATCTGTTATTTTTTGTGTTGTTGCAGCATTAGATCTGTGTTACTTCTGCCTAAGGTGAAGTCATATGTATTCCCGATTGTTATTGTACATTATTCCACCCTCTGCTGTCTAAAAAACACAATTACAGCAAGGAAAAATGAAGAGATTACACAGTCTGATAATAAACATGATTCATTTTTTATTTCATCGATCTGATTCATCATAACTTTTGCCATGATTTATCATCGCACAATATATTGTTATAGAAATATTTGATCTTTCTAAAAGGTCCCCTTAACTGACTATGTTAAACAGATTATTGAAAACTAGACTGCCTTTCAGATTTTTCAAGTGTAGGTCATAAAAAGAATTTTCCCGACACCCAATTGTTTTTGTTTAGTGGACCAAAAGCTACTGAATTCGAATCACAGGCTTCCAATTTTATTATTATTATTATTAATATTATTATTATTATTTTCAGATAGAACAGTTAATGAATTTCAGGCCATGTGACCCTAAATTTTCGGCTATTTTTTCCTGCTTCACCATGACCCAATTCAAGATACTACGTCTTGCATCACATGGTGGGCTTTCCCCATTCACGCAAGGCATTGTGGGATACAAATTTGAAACAGGAGAGAAAAATGGAGGATGTGAGTGTGCAAATGAAACGTGAAAGAGTGACTACAGTAACGGAAAGCGAGAAGAAAAGACGTTATGTTATATACGAAGGAAAGGAAACACAGGACCAAACTAATAAATATGGGCGCTCAGCGAGCACCTCGGTGTGATCAGCTGTTCGTTTAGCGACAGAATGATGGAACTGTCAGTGCACACTCAAAGGTAAACCTGTAGATGGCAGTAATGCAACACTGTGGATGCCAGCTGCTGTAAAACCCAAAAGAAGAAGGTAAACCTGCGCATGCGCACACGGACTTCCTCTGTCTGCTTGACTGCGCCAAGCGAGTGATTTCATGCACATTATTTGCTTTAATCCCCTCAAATTAAATAACTTCCCAGTCACAGAATGGCCTGATATTTTGTGAGATATTACAGAAATAAACAGATATCACAATCACCACATTTCAGACGGAACTAAATTTCACCGATTTTATGAAATCGAAAGGCCATCTAGCTTTAACGTGAACAAACAATGAACTTCAGCATGAACAGATCATCAATAACATGAAGAAAGTAACCAACCAACACGGTTTACTAGTCGATAAAACTTGTATTACAGAATTGTGTTAGTCATCTTCAGTAAATGTTTCTCCTGGTCTGCGTGGCTTTGGTTATAAATGAATGTTTTGTTGATATTTTGGATTGGATTAAATTTGCATGTGGAAGTGTGTCATGTAATTAGTAAAGGACTATCTCTGGGATTTTTCTAATGTTTGAATCAAGGAAGCATGCCTAAGAAGTGCTCAGTATTTTTTATTGTCTCCCACTGAAACCAAAGAGTCTGAGTTTAAAAATGGAAAACTATAAAATAGACAATATTTAAAAGGATGTGGCAGAGAAGCAACACTTTCAAAGGTTTTTACAGCTTATAAATAGGTTATAGTCATGTGACCTGTGAGTTCATACAGAGATCGCTTATCCCATGTGAAACAGTCGTACTTTCTTACTTATGTGGAAATAAAGGAAAAATAATCCCATCTGAATAGCATTCAAGGGAAACTTAATGTCAGTGTTGAGTATTTCGAAGGAAGGTTCGAGTTACAAAGTATGAAGCACAAACAACTTTCTTTTAATACAAAGGAGTCACTAAGGAAGTGTGATAGTTTCACTTACAAGCATTTTCTCTTGATTAAAAATAAAAATCACTAACCTCCATTTTATAATTCCTACAGATGTTGGGAATCACTGGGGATCCTGGTGGGAGCCATATGTATTTGTAGCTGTTATGGCAGACGGTGGCCCTCACCGTCCCATTCATCGGCTTCCCGTACGTATATCTGTAGATCGTAGTACAGAAAATATGGCATATGATTTTTATACACTTATAATGACAGGTTTTGGGGTTAAAAATGACTCACTGTAAATTTTTAAAGTGAAACAATCCTAAAATCCAACACACTGTAATTCCAGCATAAATGTTTGAGCTTTGGTTCAGTTTTTCCAGGAATGATTAATCTCTTAAAGTCACACTTACTGCAGTGGGAAGAAACTAAATACAAATACTTCATTACTGTACTTAAGTCGAGTTTTTAACTATCTATACTTTACTTGAGGATTTGTTTTTTTGACAACTTTTTACTTTTACCCCCCACACTGTAACACCAATATCTACTTTCTACTCCTTACATTTTCAAATCAGATTCATTACTTTGGTTTTAATGCATTTGAGGGAACTTATCGATTATATTTATTTTGCAACATTGCACGCGTTCCCAAAATCAAGATGGCCCCTTGGTGTGTCCATCGATTCATATCCCACATAAAAAGACATAAGATGAAAACTATGTAAAGGTCTAATAAGATGAAATTGATAAGAGGGAGACTCAACCACAGAAAAAAGCCATTTATTGCATAGACCTGAGTGTTTTACTGAAAAATTCGCCACTCACCACTGGTATTTTTCATACGAGCTCCATCCGGGACATGCAGAACCAAAACCGTGACATAAATCTCTATCTGTCACTCGTGAGGAAATTGATTAATTAATTCATTCATTCATTATCTCTAGCCGCTTTATCCTTCTACAGGGTCGCAGGCAAGCTGGAGCCTATCCCAGCTGACTACGGGCGAAAGGCGGGGTACACCCTGGACAAGTTGCCAGGTCATCACAGGGCTGACACATAGACACAGACAACCATTCACACTCACATTCACACCTACGGTCAATTTAGAGCCACCAGTTAACCTAACCTGCATGTCTTTGGACTGTGGGGGAAACCGGAGCACCCGGAGGAAACCCACGCGGACACGGGGAGAACATGCAAACTCCACACAGAAAGGCCCTCGCCGGCCCCGGGGCTCGAACCCAGGACCTTCTTGCTGTGAGGCGACAGCGCTAACCACTACACCACCGTGCCGCCTATTGATTAATTGTTTTGATAAATTTGGGGATTTTTTTTGTGAATGTGTCGATATAATAAAAGAAAAATCACATGTTGGCTTGAAGATATGAAGATATGAAAAACTCACATTTTTCATCCGAAATACATTGTGGATCTGAATAATATATTTAAATAAAATTGCCTGGTGTTGAGTGGTCTATCAGATATATTCCATTCAGCTAGCATGATATTGACTGAGTCGAAGATGAGTAGCTGAATGGAATATATCTGATAGACCATGAAAAAAGGTATTATTATTATTATACACTCTATTCATATCAGCATTCTTGAAGGCCAACACTAGCTTGCCAGTGACTCGGTGCTGTTAGGACGGCAGTCTAGTTAGCTTCCAGCCGGTGTAGTGTTATGGCCCTTTTCCACTACCAACGCGGCTGAGTTGGGCTGAGCCGTGCGGTGCTGAGTTGGGCTGAGTGGGGCTGTTGGGGTTGCATTTCGACTACAACCGCGCTGAACCGTGCTGGCTGGAAGTGGGTGGACACATTGGGTGGAGTTAGCGAAAGTAGGTGGACGTCACGTGATGTCGTTCGGAGGCGCAGTGACATCAGTGACTTTTTAAGCGGTAGTCTCACGACCTGGATAGTAAACAATAAACATGGAGGACATGGAGTCGTTAGTGTTGCTGGTCTTGGTGCTGTGGCTTGTTGTCACCGACAACGCCAACAGATACTGGCAAGAGCGTATAGATGAGGCGAGGCACATAATTTGTCATAATTCTTCCTCTTCCGGGTTTACAGTGTTTACAGATGGTGGTTCCCAGCGTGCTCGCAGGGCGTGTGGGGGCATGTGAGGACATGCCTCCTCACCAATCAGTGCACAGGGGAGTGTCTCCTCACGCCCCTAGCCTCACTTAGCACGGTTTGGCTCGCTTCAGCCTCGCTGCAAAACGGTGCGAGTTTTGGGTGCTGAGTGAGGCTGAAGTGAGCTGAGTCGTGCTGCTCTGAGGTAGTCGAAACGCGAGCCGTGTCGGGCTAAAGTGAGCTGAAGTGAGCTGAAAAAGGGTAGTGGAAAAGGGCCTTTAGTGAAGGACAATGCTAGCGCAGTCAAGCCAAATATTATTATTGTTATTATTATTATTTCTTTCCCCTGTATAATTTACTTCGTTACTTTTAAAATCAACCTCAACAGCTACACACGACAGAGTGACCTGGCAGCCAAAATTCTCTCAAAATCTTCAATTTTTAACGAAGCAAACCTGGCGGCCATGTTTGTTTACAAATTGTCACAGTCGCTCACAGCACAGAAGTTTTACATCTCCGACGTGTGACATCATGTTGTTTTGTTGTTGTCGTGTTGTAACAATACTGCACGCTCATTCTCCATTGGGTAGAGTGGCATAATATATGTAGGATACGCGATATACTAACAATATTGCATGCTATCAAACCAAATGAATGAAACCTGTTAGAAGGGAATAGAATAAAATTTTATTCCACAGAAAAAGTGTCCTGTATGTATAATTTTTTTTTTTTTTTTATGTGATGTTCAGTTAGCTTTGCACAGAAATAGCTGGTGGAAATGTCCTTTAAAGAGCTTTTTTTTTTAAAGTACACTTCACATCCTGTAATTTTGTACTTTTTCTTGAGTAAAGTTGAATCAGTATCTCTACATCTACTGGAGGTTTTTTTTTTTTACACAAGTAAGTTTACTTCTACTTCAGGAAAGAATGTGTGTACTTTTGCCTCTTCTGACATTTAGAGTGCAGACATGACAGTATATTAGCTTTTTTAAAATGTTAAAAGTGTTTTTTTTTTTTTTAAATCCCAGTCTGGAGTAATGAAGCAGAAGATTATTAAATAGTGAACACTCACTTTGCACACACTTTGAGGATGGCATACGTGTCCAAGATGGTTATTGTTGGAGGCAGCTGGACCGTCACTTCAAATTTTGGCAGAACTGTAACAGATGGTGTAACACAGCGTTAAAATATAGTAGCTGCTAATTTGAACTGTGTTCTTTTGCAAGACATTTTCATCATGTGTAACATACATGTCAAGTTATACGGTTTCCCCATATTTTGGACGGGAAAATGCAATATTTTGGCTAATACGGCGTACACCGATTTTCATACGGGAAAATTACATTTTGTATCAGAGATTTTTTCCGTTACTCTGAGAAAATTTTCTTAGCATCCACCATTTATTTTTTCAAACACACATGCCCAATGAAACGGAACTATTTTCAATTCATGTGGTTTTATGGTTGCGCATGGTTTTCTTGGTCATTTAAGTCCGGCTCAGACTGCCCAGACTTCTGTAACGGCTGCAGAAGTTATGTTCTGCCATCCCCCTGACTGTGGCAGACCATTTTTCGCAGCTAGCAAAAAAAAAAAAGTTTCCCGATTCAAAGACTGCACAGGTAAGCATTTGTGGGTTTTTTTTTAAAAAGTTTTTACTGTTTGCATATAGGAAAGCTTCCTCTATTATCATGATAATTTAGGGAGGCAATTTTTTATACAATGGCATCTGTAGTTCTGGTTTCGCTTCCCTAAACATTTAAATTGCTGATAGACGTTATATGTAGACACAGATGACCAACACTTGTTACTACCATCAGTCATCAGTAAACTGGAAAAGTACTGAATGAAGAGTAATGGTGGTAACGACCGTTGGTAACCTGTCTCTAAAATGTGTAGTCGGGGATGGAACCAATTTAACACCATCTACATGTTTGCCGTGCTCTGATTTTCTTTTATTGACCAGGAAAATAATAGATGTATATTGGGGAAAGGTCTTGGATGTAAAAACTGCTCTGGGTGTTGCCAGGTTTCCAATGCTGAAACAACTTTTTACTGCTTTCCTGTGCCTCCCACAGAGCAATGCAGATAGTGAGAGGGCTTTTTCATTGGTCAGGAAAATTCATACTGAGGACAGAAAAAATACGGCTGCAGACACATGAACTGCACATCTGCAAATTAAAATGAAGTGTGATGAGGAGCTACAACTGCGACCCAAGCAGTGATATTATAGCTCGTGCCAAATCTGCAACATCTTTGTACAGCAAAGAACACTCCAAAAAGGAATAAGATTTAAATTCTTGTTATAAATTACTGGAAAGATTTTCAATTTAACTTCAGAATTTATGAATATTTTCACTTATCCTTGTTTACATAATATACTTGATGTGGTTCATCTTTAGTTGGCTCGAACACTGCTTGTGGTGTCGACACTTTTTTCTCAAATGGAACTTTTACTAACCTTCATTTACTGCTTGACATGATTATATATAATTTATTACATGTAACCTACTATTTTAATTAACATACCTACTTCGTACTGCTGTTATATTTCCAGTAATTTTCTTTGGTGAAATGTAATATTGTCGGTGATGTCAACACTTGTCAAATAGAACTTTGTGTAATTTTTATGAACTATTTAATATTAATACATTTTATCTGCAAAATTTACATCAATAATTCTGGTATTACTGATACAATGTACAGTACGAGTAGAGCTTTTATTTCATCCTCAGTTGGTTCAGCAACACACTCTGCCATTTTGTTTTTCTCTAATCACGGTATATAATCTGGTATCCTAGTAGTAGAGTAACCAGTCAGAGTGCATGATTGCTCATATCCACTGAATGTTGATAGAATAAATTGTTTTATCCAGAATGTATATGCTGTGTTTCCCTGAAGTGGCTTTGTGACCATGTTCATTGTTGAAAGTGCGAGACAAATAAAATTCAGTTGAATCACAACCATTGACAAATGTGTCAATTAAAGACACATTAAAGAGCATAATTTTTAAAAATGTTGTTTTAAATTCAAATAACATTATCAGGACTTGTACTATGTGTAAAGTACTTTTTTTCTTGTCAGAGATTTGCATCAGATAAAACCGATTTAAAATGATTATTTATTTATTTATTTATTTATTTTCACCAAATGTTTGGACCCCTAAAGATAGCAATGACCAGCAACCAGATAAAAAAGCAAAGCAAAGAGGAAAAAAATACACTCCAGAATTTTTGAAATGCAATCTGATATTTAACCGTTTTACTATTTATTTATTTATTTTATTTTATTTTATTTTTTTTAACATTTTTTGAAAATGGCGATAATGGTACTAATTTTACTTATTTAAAACTTGCGTGGATCAAATTCTCTAAAGAATATTCTAATTTATTATTTGTAATATTTATATTTAAATGTACATTTCATCTCATTACATTTAAACATTAAATTCAAAGCTAAATAAATAAATAATGAAAAGCTAAATAACATTTTTATCACTGTTGATCATAATATTATCAGTAAAATATAGATTAGATATACTGTATTTGGCATTCCAAGGACATTAATAAAGATAAACTGGGCCTGACCGTAGTCCTTGACTTCGAAGTATTGTGTGAACTCGTTGTTGTTCTTGTCCCAGACTGTGATAACATAAACTCCTTCTGTGGCCTCAGAGTTGATGGGATATGACACATCCACAAGACCGCAGGATGTGGGGATATTCAGCCACTGACCAATGATGTTTGAGTTCGGGTCCTCAAATTAAAGCAAACATCCAAACAAATAAATATACAAAATTAATGCATTACTCTTGCATCCTAAAATATGGTCATGAAATTAAAAATGACCATGAATGAGCAAATGTGTTGATATATACTATGTTCCTAGCAGCTTAAAAAAAGAATGCAAGAGTTCTCAAATGAAATGTTATTTTAAAAGCAAAGTATGTCATGAATACACAAAGTGCCCAGATAGTAAGTGTTGAATCTTTCTCATGGGACATTACCTCCATTTCTATTTTCGGAAACTGAAACAAAAAGGAAAAAGAAGAGCCCTTATAACCACATTAAACATACAGTGAGTGTACATTAGTATGACTTTCTATGAATTCTGCATTCATTAATCATCATAATGCACTTATAATTCCTTCGAATTTGGTCACAATGCCCTGGAAGCACTTTATAAATGCTAATATAAAATATCATTATACTGTACTTATTAGCTCACTGATGAATGCATTGGCCATTTGCTTCCCTGAAATCCAAACTGGTTTGGTCTTTTTCTGAACGTGGTGTCATGAACATAAACATGTAATGTGCTTCCAGAGGCCTTTCGGTCACTTGTGAGCATTAAATGGTCTGTCGTTGGAGTGAATTTCCTGGGACCCCACTCCCGGGGAGATTGGCGACTGTGTTGAAGGCTGTCCATTGTAAACAATCCTTCTCACTGAATGGTGAATTTCACCTCCAGTTCTTTGGAGATGGCCTTATAACCTTTCCCAGATTGATGAGCAGTAAGAATTGCTTCTCTGAGGTCACGGCTGATGATCTTTCTTCTTGGCATGATGTCGGCACACACCTGAGTGCTCCAGAACACCAAACTGCAAAAAGTTCTTTTATAGAGGAAGTCAAACTTCCTGATGATTAATTATTAATCTCTTACTGGCTGTGTAAGTATGAAGAATGTACTTAATTTTTTTCCCCACCTGATTTCTTAATGTTTTTGGTGAAAAGAATGACTACATATTGAACTCTTTTTTTTGTCAGCTGAGATAATTTATTTACATATTGTTTTTCTCTGAATAAATTGATTTCAATTAAAGGTTGGATTTTTTTTCTTTTTTCAGTGTGAGACAGGGTTGTAGTCGAGTCACTAAACCTCAAGTCCAATTCCAGTCTCGAGTCCCCAGTGTTCAAGTCCTGGTCAAGTCCAAGTTATTAATAAAATTTCAAGTCGAGTCCACTATTGAGCCAAGTCGAGTCTGAGAACAAGATTCCAACTGCACCATTTGACGGTGTCTGTTTCGGTGCCATTAACGTTAGTTTGTTCCTGAACATGACATATGAACAGGTGAATGTGCTTCTCTTTGTCAGGGAGTGTGAAGTATTCTGTCAGAGATGGTTGGGAGATGGATGTAAGTGCAGAAGGTCTCATCTCATTATCTCTAGCCGCTTTATCCTGTTCTACAGGGTCACAGGCAAGCTGGAGCCTATCCCAGCTGACTACGGGCGAAAGGCGGGGTACACCCTGGACAAGTCGCCAGGTCATCACAGGGCTGACACATAGACACAGACAACCATTCACACTCACATTCACACCTACGGTCAATTTAGAGTCACCAGTTAACCTAACCTGCATGTCTTTGGACTGTGGGGGAAACCAGAGCACCCGGAGGAAACCCACCTCCGCACAGAAAGGCCCTCGCTGGCCACGGGGCTCGAACCCGGACCTTCTTGCTGTGAGGTGACAGCGCTAACCACTACACCACCGTGCCGCCCAGTGCAGAAGGTGTGTTTATTAATACAAGTGAAGACGGTAAACAATCCAGAACGGCAGGCAAAATAGTAAAACGGTGAAACAGGTGATAGGTCGAGCGAGGCACAAACAGGCTATCATAGACTCAGCACAATCAAAGACAAGAAACAGGAAATCAGGGATCAGGAAACCAAACAAGGAAACAAGGCTCAGTAATGTGTCAGCAAAACAACTCAATGCTTCACAAAGTAAGCGTGTTTTCACAGTTTTTATATCGGCGTGCTGATTGTGCCTTAATTCTGTGCAGGTGCGAGTCATTTACAGCGCGCAAGAGTCCACTTGATGCGTGCGCTGTCTGGAGTGTGTCCGAGAGTCTATCTGATGCATGCACCAAGGCGCGCAGGTATGACACTCTTACACAAAATTAATGCAAAAATTAATGTTCATATAAATCTCTTATGCCAAATTATTATAGCATGTCACAAAAAACATAAAAAATCCAAGTCCCCGTCTCCAGTTTACGAGTCCAAATGCAGTTAATGCACGAGTCCAAGTCTGAGTCAGTGCTCAAGTCCAAGCCGAGTCACAAGTCCTTAAAATTAGGGCACGAGTCGGACTCAAGTACTACAAGCCTGGCGTGAGATGAAGCGACTTCACCAAAAGGTTGATTTTTTTAAATCCTTTTTATTAATCTATATATATATATATATATATATATATATATATATGAATATATGATTGATGGATGCTATCATAGAAAGTGCTGCTGTATTTTCTTGCTGAGGAAGTGAAAAAAGTTTTCTAACCTTCTGATTGTAGGTGAGGAAACTGCTATCCAGAGAGATGATGCGAAACTTCACTGTCGGAAAAAATAATAATATCTACAACATTGCAAAATTAATAACTATAATGTTATGTTTCGATGCTGATTTGTTTTGAACATGTTTAAATAATTTACAGAGTAACTGGCAACTAAAAGCAGATGTACACGTGATAAATCAGGTGAAAACATTCACACATACAGTACTAAAATGGCCATAAAAATAGAACGGCTGGAGAATTTGGAGAATAAAGGAAACTAGGAATGCGATACGTGCAAGAGGTTGAGCTGTTGAGTTCTGACAGTAGTGCAGCTGCAAATACAGGTTAATGCTCTCGTTCTAATATACTCATATTTCTGTAGTAACAACTCATTTACAGGAATAAGAAGAAGAAGAGAAGAACCATATATTTTTAACGTGGTTTAATATAAAAAAAAACAACAGAATCTGATGAGGGAAAAACTGTTTCTAGCTGCTATAATATAAGTGATAACAAGAACAAACTTTTCTGGTGGCTGTTTCATGACATTAAACATATCTATAACCGAAAAAAAAGTATGATGATAGATGGCATGTCTTTCCTAAAGAAATACTTTGTAATTGTGGACAGACTGCTCTGATATAAAGGTGATGATAGACAGGGCAACTTTCTGGGCAGTGTTGCTGGGCAGTTGCGCTTCGACACTTTCCCATTGAGACTGGGACAACATAATTTCTATCTGAACGATTTTGGGCAAATTTTAAGATCATCCATTCAGAGTGCTAGCGGTGAATCACATGACCACCTAAGAGCTTCTGAAATTTTCAACAAAGATGGTGGCTTCTCAAAGGCAGTGGCATGAAGAAAAAGAGAGACAGCTTATATCTTTTTATGCTGTTAAGTTGTTCTATGTGTGTAAACTTAAAGTGGCGAATTTACCTCATCAAATGCTTAGAAAACCAACAGACATCTCTTTTTATGCTCAGGTTGTAACTAAGATATCTTTTTTTTTTTAGCTAAGTGTAAACTGCCGTTAGCTAACCACCACTCCATAGAGAGTGAAGGGGATTTAGCTGACTAGCAGTGGTTTTTGCTAACATAGTAACCTGAAAGTTATCACTAGCTATGTGGGGATAATGTTAGCTCTCTTGCGTCAAGTTAAAAGTGATGGGCAGCTCATGATTTTTTTTTTTTGTGAGTTGCTCTTATCTGATTGGCTATTGCTCTAATTAGTTGCCCTGTGTCTCACCTGGTCGCCCGTTGCCGCCAACATTGCCCAAATTATTGGCCCATGTATCATCACCTTAAGAAGAATAACAGATGTGGGGATGTGCTGTTATAGGAAAATAATCAGTTTTATGGTCACATTGTCATTGATTATTTTTCTATAACAGCATGGAATAATGTATTTATTCCTTGTTTAATTACTGCAGTGTGGCTTCAGTCTTTCACTCCAACTGAGCAGAAGGCCTTAGGTAGAAAGTGGAGACCTTGTTGAAGTCCACTTGTTTAATCAGTTCATCTTGGTCTCCAATCAACCACCAAATGTGCCTCTGATTTGGCTGGAATGAAAGCCTGAAGCCACCAGTCCTTTCAGAATAAGATTGAAGACACTGATTCGAGAGTGTTACCTGTTTGTCCTGGTTTGTAGATGGGTTTGTCTGTCTTAACGATGAGCACTTGTTCTGGAGGTCTGATGAGGATGTTTGTCGCGTTTTCCAGGAATGTTCTGGACCCTTCAATCTGAATCCTTATAAATGCCACAGTGTGCGTGGTTACAACAGGAACCTGTCGAAAACAAAATGGCTCATAATACAGTGGGGCAAAAAAGTATTTAGTCAGTCACCAATTGTGCAAGTTCTCCCACTTAAAAAGATGAGAGAGGCCTGTAATTTTCATCATAGGAATACCTCAACTATGAGAGACAAAATGAGAAAAAAAAACCCCAGAAAATCACATTGTCTGATTTTTAAAGAATATATTTGCAAATTATGGTGGGAAATAAGTATTTGGTCAATAACAAAAGTTCATCTCAATACTTTGTTATATACCCTTTGTTGGCAATGACAGAGGTCAAACGTTTTCTGTAAGTCTTCACAAGGTTTTCACACACTGTTGCTGGTATTTTGGCCCATTCCTCCATGCAGATTTCCTCTAGAGCAGTGATGTTTTGGGGCTGTCACTGGGCAACACGGACTTTCAACTCCCTCCAAAGATTTTCTATGGGGTTGAGATCTGGAGACTGGCTAGGCCACTCCAGGACCTTGAAATGCTTCTTACGAAGCCACTCCTTCATTGCCCGGGTGGTGCGTTTGGGATCATTGTCATGCTGAAAGACCCAGCCACATTTCATCTTCAATGCCCTTGCTGATGGAAGGAGGTTTTCACTCAAAATCTCACGATACATGGCCCCATTCATTCTTTCCTTTAAACGAATCAGTCGTCCTGGTCCCTTTGCAGAAAAACAGCCCCAAAGCATGATGTTTCCACCCCCATGCTTCACAGTAGGTATGGTGTACTTTGGATGCAACTCAGCATTCTTTCTCCTCCAAACACGACAAGTTGAGTTTTTACCAAAAAGTTCTATTTTGGTTTCATCTGACCATATGACATTCTCCCAATCCTCTTCTGGATCATCCAAATGCTGTCTAGCAAACTTCAGACGGGCCTGGACATGTACTGGCTTAAGCAGTGGGACACGTCTGGCACTGCAGGATTTGAGTCCCTGGCAGCATAGTGTGTTACTGATGGTAGCCTTTGTTACTTTGGTCCCAGCTCTCTGCAGGTCATTCACTAGGCCCCCCCGTGTGGTTCTGGGATCTTTGCTCACCGTTCTTGTGATCATTTTGACCCCACGGGGTGAGATCTTGCGTGGTGCCCCAGATCGAGGGAGATTATCAGTGGTCTTGTATGTCTTCCATTTTCTAATAATTGCTCCCACAGTTGATTTCTTCACACCAAGCTGCTTACCTATTGCAGATTCAGTCTTCCCAGCCTGGGGCAGGTCTACAATTTTGTTTCTGGTGTCCTTTGACAGCTCTTTGGTCATAGTGGAGTTTGGAGTGTGACTGTTTGAGGTTGTGGACAGGTGTCTTTTATACTGATAACGAGTTCAAACAGGCGCCATTAATACAGGTAACGAGCGGAGGACAGAAGAGCCTCTTAAAGAAGAAGTTACAGGTCTGTGAGAGCCAGAAATCTTGCTTGTTTGTCGGTGACCAAATACTTATTTTACTGAGGAATTTACTAATTAATTCATTAAAAATCCTACAATGTGATTTCCTGGATTCTTTCTCCCCATTCTGTCTCTCATAGTTGAAGTGTACCTATGATGAAAATTACAGGCCTCTCTCATCTTTTTAAGTGGGAGAACTTGCACAATGGGTGGCTGACTAAATACTTTTTTGCCCCACTGTAATAATAATAAAATTATTATTATTGTTATAACATTTTATTAAATAATGCAATTATTAAATATATAAATATGTATTTTTATGTTATAATATGTAGTATTAGTAGTGCTGCTGCTGCTGTCGCTGTTATTTTACATTTTCTTTTTCATTTACAGCAGTGAATATTCACTCAGCTTCACATCAAAAACCAATACACCATGACACCAGCCTGACCTGGAACGGGCTACAGAAGTAGTTCTCCTCTCTTGCAAGTGTTTTCTGTAGAAGTGTGACATTCTTGTGGTTATACTGCAGGGACACCATGAGTGAAATGGATTCACAGTGGTTGACGGTGATGCATAGCTTCTCTGTAGTGCCCCCTACAGGCTGCGACGTCACAGCCAACAGGTAAACACTGAACAGAGATTAAAAAAAGGAAGAAATTAATTTTGTTTACTCTGTAGTGATGCTCTGATCCCAATGGTTTCTTTACATTTCTTTATATAAAGCAATAGAACTGTTACACCAGTCTCTCTTTGTGTCCATCGGTGATCATTATGCACAATATTACTGAGGGTGAAGCAGAAAAAGCCTTTTACAAGCTCAGGAAAATGTGGAATAAATGAAAAAGATACTAAAATGACTTAAGGAACCTTAATGATGTAAGGTTCAGAATAAAACAATATAAAACTATTTTAACAAGAAATTAAAGTATGTGCATTTTTTTAAGCTTTGATTTTCCTAAAAGTTCAACAGTGTTCCTCAATTATGTGTCTTTAAAGCATTGGTTATCACCTCTCTCAGCTTTGTACTGGGGTAACTGGAGAGTTATTTAATTCACAATGTTTCCCAGAAAAGCGAGGTGAATACTGGTGAATAATAAGCGAGATAAAGTCAAAGTCGAGGTTATTATTCCCCGATATTCACTGAGCTTGAGGTGGAAAATTGTTTTCCTATAAATACACAGGTGATTATTGAAAAAAAATAATTTATTTTAAACTTTAAAATCGGCATGTAAATATAATAAAGGTGCGGCGCAGACTTGTGTCACCTATCTACGCCGAGTCACATCAAATACTTCGTTTTGAAATCAATAAAATAAATCCCACCTTTCCTTTGAATAGTTTTAGACCAAACTTCAGAGCATCTTTAGTGCTTTGAGGAACAGCATTTTCTTTCATCATTTGTAATTCTTCCTCACTTATGGTGATGAAGCGATTGGACGCCATTTTGCCCAGTCGCTCGAGGTGATTATCGAGAAATAGTCTGAATTTCTTGACCAATCAGTGCACAATTTTCTATAATCACCTGCATATTTATACTAAACACCTGTTATTGATAATATAGTTCATACTGTATTATGATTTTATCATACAATCTCTCTCACACAATATATATATATATATATATATATATACACACACACACACACACACACACACACACAGCCCATTCTGTAAGTTTTCTTTTATTAGTGAAGACATTATTATTATTATTATTATTCTCATCTCATCTCATTATCTCTACCTGCTTTATCCTGTTCTACAGGGTCACAGGCAAGCTGGAGCCTATCCCAGCTGACTACGGGCGAAAGGCGGGGTTCACCCTGGACAAGTCGCCAGGTCATCACAGGGCTGACACATAGACACAGACAACCATTCACACTCACATTCACACCTACGCTCAATTTAGAGTCACCAGTTAACCTAACCTGCATGTCTTTGGACTGTGGGGGAAACCGGAGCACCCGGAGGAAACCCACGTGGACACGGGGAGAACATGAAAACTCCACACAGAAAGGCCCTCGCCGGCCCCGGGGCTCGAACCCGGACCTTCTTGGTGTGAGGCGACAGCGCTAACCACTACACCACCGTGCCACCCCTATTATTATTATTATTATTGTTGTTGTTGTTGTTGTTGTGTTGTATTTTATTAATGCCTATTTCCTCACTTGTTTGACACATTCTCCACTAAATTCTGGTCCTCGTTTGTTTCTCTAATTTCTGCTCTGGGCTGTACAGCATTTTGTGTCCTGAGTCTGATTCCCACTGAAGCCACAGTCATCCCTGACAGTTAGCACAGTTATTCATGCTTTAATTATAAGGAACAAATCTTTTTGCCCACAAATAGAAATGATATATTCAGTGATTGGCTGCATCTTTCAGATCGCGTCAAATAAGTGGAAACTGAGAATACGGGTGAGACTGGATAGTAAGAGCCTTGATGAAAAAACAGAATATCTATTAAATATATAACATACCTTTACTTCATATAACAGAGCAAGTAAACCAACTTAATGCATTTAAATGTTCGATTATTTCAGATGCAGCTAATAAACTGAATACCGAGATATGATAACTAAGTTGACATCAGTTTAAAACCAACTAAGATCATATTTTGACTGAAGTGTTGACTCTGTAGTTACGAGGTTTCTCAATGTCAAAGAAGGATCCTTAACTGGCTGCATTTCAAGGATGCCATATCATTTAATCCTGCTGAACAACTGTATCAATGTCTAGGATCCTTTGTTCAGACAATTTTCAAGGAGGCCTGTGTGTGTCCTTGGTGTTCTTAAAGCACCCACAGTCCTATGCACTCGGGACCTTCTCCATGGAGCACACCTGCATGCGAAATATGTTTTTGCAGGGTGGCTGAGAAAACTCATGAATATTCATAAGCAAAGTGCTACCTGATTTGTCAGGGAGTGACTTTTGTTTCAGCACATTGTTTTGATAGAAAACTCATTAAATATCATGATGTGTATCAACCCTGACCCTGAACCAAACCCTAATCTCAACTGTAACCCTGAACTTACTGCCATATACAGTATGTGTTTTCTGAGTTGGGGTTCCCAAGTCTACACAACACAGTGAAACATTAAGGCAATCATCAGACAATCAGGTAACACTTTTCTCATAAATATTTATGAGATTTCCTCAACCACCAAGCAAAAACGAAATTTTCCATCTGCATTTGTTTCACTCGCTCAACTGTTCCATTATGTGTTCTCCAAATTTTTGGAAGGACTCCTGGCTCGCCTCTGAAGGACCCGTCCTAAGGTGCAGAGAAGAGCTACACGCTGGATATTACAACTCAAACAAGGCGAACTTTCATATAAAGAAAGACTGATCAAATTGGATTTGCTCCCACTTACCTATGACCGCGAGGTCAAAGATTTAGTTTTTCTTTTTAAGGCATTATATGGCCATGTAGATATTGATACTAGTTTTATTAAGAGTGTAAGTCATGGTCATACTCGACGATCAAATCCATCTAGTGATGTAAAATACTTAGAAATGCCCTTATGCAAATCAGTTACTTTTCAGGCCTCTTTCTTTAATCGTAGTATTAAATTATGGAATTTAATTTGTAAATCAATACAACCAACTGATTTTCTAAGTATAAAGACCTTTAAGACCGCTATCATTAAAGTCTATAAAGACAAACTGATTGTTTTTGATGCCAATAATGTTTGTATCAATTTAGGTGATTGTTGTTAAGTATGATGTAGACCAATAAAGGTGAGAGAAAAAAAAGGAAGCATCTAATTAACACCAATCATTTCCAGAGTCCACATGAAATCATAGGAGAGCCATTAATAAATCATAAAAATTAATCTAAGTGTTGTTTAATTTATTCTAGATTGGTATTATGTCAATTATCCATTGGACAAATATCAACTTAATAAAATAATAAAAAATTGCTGAAGAAACAAACCTGGCGAACTGGTTATTATTGGTGTAAGTGGGAGAATTGTGTAAACTGAACTTTTGAATGAAACTGCTTTAAACCTGCTCAAATTAAATAAATAATCCTGGATCTATGAACCTTGGAAGTTTGATTTATGAGTTCTTCCTTCTTTTTCTTTTTTTCAAAAAGGTGGCCAATTATTTTCAATGAATCATGGTTTATTACTTTGTTGAATGAATCTGAAGACTGATAGTTTAGTAAATATTTATTTATTTCTTATTTCTGAGGTTTTTTTTAATCCCATCAACATTCAACTTTCCTGAGGAAATCTCATTCACACAGTATTAACAAAAAGTTGCACTACAAATCTCTCTATACTAAAAAGAGATAGAAAATAGAAAAGGCTCTTACATGTCTCTGGAGGGCGCCTGTGATAGGATGCTT
Source organism: Neoarius graeffei (assembly GCF_027579695.1). NCBI lineage: Eukaryota > Metazoa > Chordata > Actinopteri > Siluriformes > Ariidae > Neoarius > Neoarius graeffei. The sequence goes on from NC_083578.1 coordinate 3,928,630, forward strand.
GGAAAAAGGAATAAAAGTGAGCAAATGACTCCTGAAGGGCCCATCCTGGAACAGAATCAAACACGATCACACCAGGTAAGATGATCTGAGAGCGCTCGTGGTATTTATTAACTCTCACCCCGCCCAAATATGTTGAGTTTTCTTAGTGGTGAGAAAAGTGTTTTGCGAGCAGCACCCTCTTATATCACTTCTTCTGGCCTTGTGCTCATGTTACGCATCACAAGCCTCACCTTATCGGGCTAGATTTAGTTATCATTAGTGTTTATTCAATTATAATTTGATAAAAATTTGATAAAGAGAACGAACAGCTTCACATCAAATGGAAAACAAAGATAATGTTTTTTTAATTACATACATCAAATAGCACTGAATATATTTATTTATTGCACAAACCCAAGGCTTTCTGTAATAAATATCTACATTATATGGACCCAAGCGCTTCACTGGGAAATTCATGGTCTATCAGATATATTCCATTCAGCTAGCATGATACTGAATGAGTCAAAGACGAGTAGCTGAATAGACCATGAAAAAAGCCATTATTATTATTATACTTTCCTTTTGGGTGTTCAATGAAACTTTTCTCTTTCAAAATTCTCTCAAAATATTTTGTATTTAATGAAGCAAACCTGGCAGCCATGTTTGTTTACAAATTGTCACAGTTTCTCACTCACTAGCGCAGAAGTTTTACATCTTCGACATGTGATGTCATGTTGTCTTGACAACCATGGATTATCGTAAACCATATTCAACACTCATTCACCATTGGGTAGAGTGACATAATACATGAAGGATAAGCAATATGCAAACAATATTGCATGTTATTAAACCAAATGAATGAAACCCGCTAGATGGGATTAGAACACACATTTTTATTCCATTGAAAAAGTGTCCTGTATGTATAATAATACCCGATATTTCACTCCGATGACATCACTCCCAGTGTTGATTAACGTGCATTAATTTTTTGATCAACTTGCATTTTTTTTCTTTTTTGTGGATGTGTCCATATAATATCAAGAACATTAAATGGTAGCGTGAAGATATGAAATTTATCTTCTCATATTGAAAATATTTTCACTCGTTCACTTCGCTCACTCATAATATATCCATTCACCACTCGAAGATAAACTTCATATCTTCACGCCACCGTGTAATATTCTCTATATATTCCATGTATAGAGTGTGACTGTAGAGTACAGATATTCGATTATGAACTGTGTGCACATTTCCACCCAAGATTTTCACCCTGTATTCCACCTGATATTGATAAATTACTTATTGAAAACTGTAAGGTGATAATTCATCTGTCATTACACCACTTACATTTCTATAAACTCATTTAGAACTTTTGTGAGCTATTAAACTAATATCATTTAGACCTGTTTGGAGGGGAAACCATTGCTTAATGGTTACAGAAGCAGCTTTAGGACCAAAAGGTCACTGGTTTGATTCCCTGGACCAGCAGGAATGGCTGAAGTGCCCTTGAGCAAGGCACCTAACCCCCACCTGCTCCCCAGGCTATTCTCGGTATGTTGTACATTGCTCTGGATAAGAGCATCTGTTAAATGTCTAAAATATAATGCGATGTTTGTGTATTATTACTGGATCAAGGTGTATTGTGCTGAACAATTTCATATTTTCTTTGTTGTTCAACCTGTTCCACATTAATATTAATAATTCTGTTCAATATTAATAGTTAGATTTTGAGCAGGACCAATATGTCAGCAGGGAAAAACCTGAAGAATGGAGCAGAGCAATCGGAACATGTGTTAAAATATGATTAAGCCATGATACATATACCTGATACAATGACCGATAAAAATGGTAATTCTGTGAATATACTGAATTATTCTATCCACATTCACTGGATATGAGCAATCATGCGCTCTGATTGGCTACTTTACTACTAGGCTATCGGCTCATATACTATAGAGAAAAAAAATGGTGGAGTGTGTTGCTGAACCAACCAAGGATGAAATGTCTACATTTTGAAATGTCTACATGTAATACAACACTGAAAATATGATTGAAGTTCTTATCAGGTTGAATGCTAAACAAATTCTTTTCCACTCCTGGTAGGACAGACAGTCCTTTACAACAAGGTGAAGGGGAGAGAGAGAGAGAGAGAGAGACTATAGTTGCACTTCTTTTCTTTTACAAACATGATAAACTGACTTCTTGGGAAAGTTCTCATATTTCTAGTATAATTATCATTCTTTTTTTTTTTTTCAAGCTCTTATGCATCAGGGTCACAGAGGAATCTGGAGCCAATCATGAGGTGAGGGGGGGGTTATACCCTGGGCAGGTCACTGATCTATCGCAAGGCTAACACAGAGACAAACAGCCATTCAAGTTCAAAGTGTTTATTGTCATACGCACAGTAAGGACACGTCCACTTGCACAATGAAATTCTTAGTTTGCTGTCCACCATGAATGCCAATTACAAATAAATAAATAGGCGAAAGAAATAATACAAAGTAAAGGCAATATATTGCAAAATAAAAGCAAAAAAAAAAGCCACAGTATAGTACAAAATAAAGGTAAATGTAGTGCAAAATAGGTAGTGTAATACAAAAATAAGGCAATGATCAGACATAGCAGCAAAAAGGGCAGGAATGTGCAAACAATGTAACCAGATGTAAACAGTCAAGGAAACAGCAGCAAAAGGTTTTGTGAATGTGATTCACACTCACATGTCATTTAGAGTAGCCAGTTGATCTAATCTGCATATCTTTGGACTGTGGAAGGAAACTGGAGCACCCAGAGGAAACCCACACAAACACAGGGAGAACATGGAAACTCCACACAGAAAGATCCTGGTTGGCTGTGAGATTCAAACCCAGAACCTTCTTGCTGTGAGTTGACAGTGCTAACCACTGCACCACCCCAAAGCTTTAATGATGTGTAATATGTAATATAATATGCAATAATGATCATGTTTTATAATTGTAGTCTAATGTCATGCTTTGGGGAAGCCATAGCCTAATGGATACAGAAACAGCTTTGGGACCAAAAGGTTGCTGGTTTGAGTCCCTGGACCAGCAAGACTGGCTGAAGCACCCTAGAACAAGGCACCTAACCCCCAAATGCTCCAGCAAGAGTGGTGACGTCCCTTGTATCTGATTAGCCAAAGAAAAACTGATGATGCAATTATCAGTTCAGGCAGGGAACCCAGCCATAATAATAATAATAAGCCAGTTGAACTGTGACACGAGCAGAACTCAGAAACATGTTCACTGACAAGGCAGAGTGATTTTACAGAAATATGACTGCATCATTTTATTTACTGTGACACTGGAGATGAATACAAACATAAAAAGCAGAACAAAGTTTTAGTTTTGCTGACATACAGTACCGTGGTTACATTTTCAGGCCATGTACACTCACCGGCCACTTTAATAGGAACCTGTTCTAGATTCCTGTTCTTGGCTAGCAACTCTTTACAACCATGGTGAGCAGAAAAGCATCTCAGCATGCACAAAACATCAAATCTGAGGTGCATGGGCTACAACAGCAGAAGACATCACTTTTGTCAACCAAGAACAGGAATCTGAGGCTTTCATGGGCACCGACTCACCCCAACTGGATAGCTAAAGACTTGAAAAAGCATAGCTGAGTTATTTTTCCAAACTTCAACTGTTCCATTTCAGAGTTAAATGGTGTAACTGCTGTTTCGGAACAGTGATGGTGTTGTAGATCATCCACCTCGAGCTTTGATGTGTTGTGTGTTCTGAGACTCTTTTCTGCTCACCACGGTTGTGGTTGTGTTTGAATGTTAGACGGGAACATGTGCCAAAACTCTTGACCTGTATCTGAAAGATTTCATGCATTGTGCTGCCGTCACATGATTGGCCGATTGGATAACTGCATAAATGAACAGTTTCCAGCCCATTTTCTGTGTATTTTTGTCCTGTGTATTTATTGCCCTGCACTTGTGCACTTGTTGCACTTTATGTAATCTTGGGTCCTGTTATTTGTTACACCATGATCCTGGAGAAACATATCGTTCAACGTATACAAGCAAGAGGAACGGCAATAAAAACCCACTTGGTTTAACTTGAAATAAGCAGGTGTACAGGTGTTCCTATTAAAGTGGACAATGTATAGAAACACACACACACACACACACACACACACGCACACACACACTTCAAGATCTTCCTCAGGCCCTAATAGTCCAGTCTGGACTTTTAGTTTTTAAAAAGAAAACATTACAGATATGAATATATGAAATTCTTGTCAGATTTAAGGTCACTGTGTTCCACTTCCTCTGGTATTATGACTCGTGGTTTTGGCATTGGACAACTCGTATAAATAATCAAATTTATAAACTGTTCTCAAAAACAAGGTGAACTAAGTGAAAGATCACAATTTATTCCAACTTTATCACAGTTACAACCATCACAAGATATAAAGCCTCTCTCTCTCTGTGACTTCTTCTTGTGTTAACATGTTGTAATTAATACACATTGGTTTTTCAGTTACATCAGTTGCTTGCTGTTGGTCTGCACTGACACAGTGTTGTTATATTTGAGAAAATATATATTAAGAGAAGAATTTTTTTTTGTTAAATCAGCATCTCTATGTATAGCAGCCATTTCATTCCTGTGTCTGAGCTGGAATTCTACTTAATGAAGTATTGATCAGGTGATCATCTGAACCAAATCTTGTTTAATGAGGAAAAGTAAAAAAAAAAAATCTGCCGTGGTCATAAATATCCTCTTGCAATAGGACCAGTTTGGGGGGGGGGGGGGAGTGCTAGTATTACCTTAAATTTAATTGCAATACAAAAATATCTATTCATCATGCCAAAAGATTTCAAAAGAAAAGTTTTCAGTGCCCCTCCTAGAACTGCCTCCTTATTGTGGTGGAGGGGTTTGTGTGCTTGAATGATCCTAGGAGCTATGTTGTCGGGGGCATTACGCCCCTGTTAGGGTCTCCCAAGGCAGACAGGTCCTAGGTGACAGGCCAGACCAAGAGCAGTTCACGAAAACCCTTATCGATAAAAAAAAAAATCAAGGACCGTGACATCGCCCGGTATGGCGCAGCCAGGGCCCCACCCTGGAGCCAGGCCCGGGGTTGGGGCTCGTATGCGAGTGCTTGGTGGCCGGGCCTTTACCCACGGGGCCCGGCCGGGCTCAGCCCGAAGCGATGACGTGGGCCCGACCTCCTGTGGGTTCACCACCCACAGAGGTAGCCGTAGGGGGTTGGTGCAGTGTGGATTAGGTGGCAGTCGAAGGCAGGGGCCTTGATGACCTGATCCCCAAACACAGCGGCTAGCTGTTGGGACATGGAATGTCATTTCGCTGGGGGGGGGGGGGGAGCCTGAGCTTGTGCGGGAGGTTGAGAGGTACTGGCTAGAGATAGTCAGGCTCACCTCCATGCACAGCTTGGGCTCTGGAACCCAGCTCCTTGAGAGGGGCTGGACTCTCCACTTCTCTGGAGTTGCCCATGGTGAGCGGCGGCGGGCTAGTGTGGGCTTGCTTATAGCTCCCCAGCTCAGCCTCCATGTGTTGGAGTTTAGCCCAGTGAACGAGAGGGTTGCCTCTCTGCACCTTCAGATTGGGGAGAGGGCTCTTGCTGTTGTTTGTGCCTACAGGCCAAATAGCAGTATAGAGTATCCGGCCTTCTTGGAGTCCCTGGGAGAGGTACTGAGAGGTGCTCAGACTGGGGACTCCATTGTTCTACTGGGGGACTTCAACGATCACGTGGGTGATGACAGTGACACCTGGAGGGGCATGATTTGGAGGAACGGCCTCCCCGATCTGAACCCGAGTGGTGTTTTGTTATTGGGCTTCTGTGCTAGTCATGGTTTGTCCATAATGAACACCATGTTTGAGCATAGGGGTGCCCATAAGTGCATGTGGCACCAGGACACCTTAGGTCGGAGGTCGATGATCAACTTTGTTGTCGTTTCATCTGATCTCCAACCCTATGTCTTGGACACTCGGGTGAAGAGAGGGGCTGAGCTGTCAACTGATCACCACCTGGTGGTAAGTTGGATCCGCTGGTGGAGGAGGAAGCCGGACAGACCTGGCAGGCCCAAACGTATGGTGAGGGTCTGCTGGGAACGTCTGGCCGAACACTCTGTCGGGGAGGTCTTTAACTCCCACCTCCAGGAGAGCTTCTCCCAGCTTCTGAGGGAGGTGGGGGACATTGAGTCTGAGTGGACCATGTTCTCTACCTCCATTGTAAACACAGCTGTTTGGAGCTGTGGCCGCAAGGTCTCCGGTGCCTGTCATGGCGGGAATCCCCGAACCCGGTGGTGGACAACGGAAGTAAGGGACGCAGTCAAGCTGAAGAAGGAGTCCTATCGGGCCATGTTGGCCTCCGGGACTCTGGAGGCAGCTGATGGGTATCAGCAAGCCAGGCATGCCGCAGCTCGGGCAGTTGCAGAGGCAAAAACTCGGAACTGGGAGGAGTTCGGTGAGGCCATGGAGGAAGACTATTGGTCAGCCTCGAAGAAATTCTGGCAAACCATCCAGCACCTCAGGAGGGGGAAGCAGTACTCTGCCAACACTGTTTATAGTGCGGGTGGGGAGCTGTTGACCTCGACTGGGGACATTGTCGGGCGGTGGAAGGAATACTTCGAGGATCTCCTCAATCCCACCATCACGTCTTCCATTGAGGAAGCGGAGGCTGATGACTCAGAGGTGGACTTGTCCATTACCCAAGCCGAAGTCACTGAGGTTGTGTTCAAGCTCATCTGTGGCAAGGCACTGGAGGTGGATGAGATCCGCCCTGAGTATCTCAAGTCTCTGGATTTTGTGGGGCTGTCTTGGCTGACACACCTCTGCAGCATCGCGTGGTGGTCAGGGACAGTGCCTCTGGAGTGGCAGACTGGGGTGGTGGTCCCTCTTTTTAAGAAAGGGGACCGGAGAGTGTGCTCCAATTAAAGGGGAATCACACTTCTCAACCTCCCCGGGAAGGTTTACTCCAGGGTACTGGAAAGGAGAATTTGGCCAATAGTTGAACCTCGGAACAATGCGGTTTTTGTGCTGGTCGTGGAACACTGGACCAGCTCTATACCCTTCATAGGGTGCTCGAGGGTTCATGAGAGTTTGCCCAACCAATCCACATGTGCTTTGTGGATCTGGAGAAGGCACGACCGTGTCCCTCGTGGTATTCTGTGGGGGGTGCTTTGGGAGTATGGGGTTCGGGGCTCTTTGCTAAGGGCTGTCTGGTCCCTGTATGAACGGAGCAGGAGTCTGGTTTGCATTGCCGGCAGTAAGTCAGACCTGTTCCCAGTGCATGTTGGACTCCAGCAGGGCTGCCCTTTGTCACCAGTTCTGTTCATAATTTTTATGGACAGAATTTCTAGGCACAGCCAGGGGCCAGAAGGAATCCTGTTTGGGAACCACAGGATTTCATCTCTGCTTTTTGCGGATGATGTTGTCCTGTTCTCTTCTTCAAACCAGGACCTTCAGCATGCACTGGGGTAGTCGAGTGTGAAGTGGCTGGGATGAGAATTAGCACCTCCAAGTCCGAGGCCATGGTTCTCGACCGGAAAAGGGTGGCTTGCCCTCTCCAGGTTGGTGGAGAAGTCCTGCCTCAAGTGGAGGAGTTTAAGTATCTCGGGATCTTGTTCATGAGTGAGGGAAGGCTAGAGTGTGAGATCGACAGGCTGATCGGTGCGTCCTCCACAGTGATATGGTTGCTTTACCGGTCCGTCATGGTGAAGGAGCTGAGCCAAAAGGCGAAGCTCTTGATTTACCAGTCAATCTACGTTCCGACTCTCACCTATGGTCATGAGCTTTGGGTAATGACCGAGAGAACAAGATCACGGATACAAGCAGCCAAAATGAGTTTCCTTCGCAGGGTGGATGGGCGCTCCCTTAGAGATAGGGTGAGAAGCACAGTCACTCGGGAGGAGCTCAGAGTAGAGCCGCTGCTCCTCCACATCCAGAGGAATCAGCTGAGGTGGCTCGGGCATCTCTTTTGGATGCCTCCTGGATGCCTCCCTGGGGAGGTGTTCCAGGCTTGTCCCCCTGGGAGGAGGCCCCAGGGAAGACCCAGGACACGCTGGAGGGACTATATCTCTTGGCTGGCCTGGGAATGCCTTGGTGTTCTTCCCAAGGAGCTGGCCGAGGTGTCTGGGGAAAGGGAAGTTTGGGCTTCCATGCTCAGACTGCTGCCTCTGCAACCTGGCCCCAGATAAAGTGGATGAAGACGAGATGAGATGACACGAGTTTTCAGTGAGAAAAAAAGGGTTCAGTTCTGGCTTTACTGGCTGAGCAATACAGTGAGTGTCAGGTTGCTTCCATCCTCAAAATTTCAAAGACAACAGTTCATAAGAACAAGGTCAAGCAGCAGACATCAAGGCCATCAAAGTTACAGACTGGCAGAGGGTGAAAACCACTTTCCAATGCCTGGGATAATCGTCAACTCCTTTGAATATCACTCAACAACTGTAGGATGACATCGAGTGACCTACAAAAAGAATGGCAAATGAAAGCTGGGGTTAAGTGCATGGCAAGGACGGTTCAAAACAGACTCCTCTGGGTGGGGTTGAAGTCATGCAAAGCTAGAAAAAGCCCTTCATCAATAAGAAGCAAAGAAGAGCCAGGCTGAGGTTTGCTAAAGACCATAAGGATTGGACTATAGAAGACTGGAGTAAGGTCATCTCAGATGAGACCAATTTTCAGTTTTCCCCATCACCGGCTCATCTAATGGTTAGATGGAGACTTGGAGAAGCCTACAAGCCACAGTGTTTCACACCAATTGTGAAATTTGGTGGAGGATTGGTGATGATCTGCGGACGCTTCAGCAAGGCTAGAATGGGGCAAATTTTTGTTTATGATGGACATATGAATCAAGCCATGTACAAGGTCATCCTGGAAGAAAACTTGTTTCCTTCTGCTCTGACAATGTTCCCTAACTCTGAGGATTGGGTTTTCCAGCAGGACAGTGCTCCATGCCACACAGCCAGGTCAGTCAAGGTGTGGATGGAGGATCACAAGACCAGGAACCTGTCATGGCCAGCCCAACCTCTAGACCTGAACCCCACGGAAAACCTCTGGAATGTGATCAAGAGAAAGATGGATGGTCACAAGCTATCAAACAAAGCTGAGCTGGTTGAATTTTTGCACCAGGAGGGGCATAAAGTCATCCAAGAGCAACGTGAAAAACTGGTGTGGAGCATGCCAAGACGCATGAAAGCTGTGATTAAATGTCAGGCATGGGGGGGGGGGGCCTGCCATGCCATAGCCATGGGAACCATCTTCCCCCTTTCACTGTACAGCATTGAACACACCAATCCCTGTACTCGATGCCATGTTCTGTCTCCGCCCATTCTTCTGGCTCCCTGTAATGGTATTGGATACAGAAGTGATACCGGATACCAAATACAGTGACGTCACGACTGTGCTTTAAACCCATGGCATAATCGAAATTCTCTCTCTCTCTCTCGTGGTGGGTTTCCACGCATGAAAGAGAGGCCATTGCATCTGTGCTACAGAAAAACAAAGGACAAAGAACAAGCTATTGATACCGGACATTTAGCCAAAGTTCAATGTATTTGATCTTCGCATAGTTGTAATAATAACTCAACTGGTTAGTTACTGCAGCCCACGCAGTATTTTAAAGAGGAAAGGCGACTGGATCCCTTTTCCCTTTCTCAACATCAGCGAACTACAAACAAAATTCCTTCCAGATTATAGGACGACCGATGGGACATCGAAGATCTTCAGCTGACGAGCTGTAAAAGTGAAAGGAACATGTCAGTCAAAGTGCTCTATAACATTACAGTACCTAAAGGAAAATTAATAATAATAATAATAATAATAATAATAATAATAATAATAATAATACTCATCTCATTATCTCTAGCTGCTTTATCCTGTTCTACAGGGTCACAGGCAAGCTGGAGCCTATCCTAGCTGACTACGGGCGAAAGGCAGAGTACACCCTGGACAAGTCGCCAGGTCATCACAGGGCTGACACATAGACACAGACAACCATTCACACTCACATTCACACCTACGCTCAATTTAGAGTCACCAGTTAACCTAACCTGCATGTCTTTGGACTGTGGGGGAAACCGGAGCACCCGGAAGAAACCCATGCGGACATGGGGAGAACATACAAACTCCGCACAGAAAGGCCCTCGCCGACCACGGGACTCGAACCCGGACCTTCTTGCTGTGAGGCAACAGTGCTAACCACTACACTACCGTGCCGCCTAATAATAATAATAATAATAATAATAACAATGCTAGAGCAGTAAAAGCAACTGAATAATGTTTCTCTTGTTTGTGCTATTATGTTTGGTAATGTTCAAAATTTATCAGATTAAAATCGGTATACTTGTGTGCTACTGAATAATTTCAGGGAATTTCTCATCACATTTCTATTCAAATATTTTATAAATCAAGAATATGATTTGTGATATAAATTGTCTTGTGTAAACACATCTATAAATTACTCTAGTTTTAAGTACTTGCTATATACTGTAAAGAAATCAGTATCTTTCCAATCACCCAAAATCTAGTTTGTTGATATTTAAGTCAAGCATAATGGTATAAGCTGTGACAGTGGTGCAGCTCCAAATCACAGGTTTATATCCATGTGCTCAGTCTAATGTTATCTTTTATATGATAATGGCTCATTCACAGGGGCTTATGGCAGACAGTACACATAAACAGAATAAAAATGTGTGTGATAATTGATACAGGGAAGTTTTCAGCGCTTTGTCAGAGTCAGAGGTAAAACTAACTTCTGACTACAAGAAAACATCACAGGTTTACATCAACATGCTTATTCTAATGCATTACTGTTTCTACAGTAACTATGAAAATCAGAGGGAGTTTTAGTTGTGTTCTTTCAAATAGAAAATAAAAATTTTGTTTAACATAACATTTAACACTCCAGTGACAGTGCTAATGCGACAGTGTAATGTATTATAAGTTAATGCTGTTCCCTTAAAGTTTCCAACATGGGAAGTGGAAGAAATGTGAATGTTGTAGGGGGGGCTGCCAATCCGTAGTCATAGTAACCATCTTCCCCCTTTCACTGTATAGCATTGAACACACCAATCCCTGTACTCCACACCATGTTCTATCTCCACCCATTCTTCTGACTTCCTGTAATGGTATTGGATACAGAGATGATTCCGGATACCAAATACAGTGACATCACGACTGTGCTTTAAACTCATGGCTGAATCGAAATTATTTCTTTCTGGCAGTGGATTCCACGCGTGAAAGAGAGACATCGTGCATTGGTGCTACAGAAGAACAAAGGATAAAGAACAAGCTATTGATACCGAACCTTTAGCCAAAGTTCAATGTATTTGACCTTCACAGAGTTGTAATAATAACTGAACTGATTACTGCAGCCCACGCAGTATTTCAAAGAGAAAAGGCAACCAGATCCCTTTTCCCTTTCTCAGCATTGACAAACTATAAATAAGATTCCTTCCAGATCATTGTACGACCACCGGAACACTGAAGATCTTCAGCTGACGAGCTGTAAAGTGGACGGAACAGAACTGCTTTCTCACGGGACCTGCGCTCTGCGCTGTCTTCGGATAACAGAAGGCGCACTTTCAATCGCTAACAAGAGCGATCTCAAATAAGGCTGGCATCTGGGCAATTGTTAGTCTTAGCTGTGGCTAATTAACGTGAAGAGTGTTGTTCATTTGAATTAATTTATGGTTTAAATGTACGCATTTTGATTCACATGAAAGTCGGTCTTAGACCGCATGTTTTTGATTTACTTTGTTTACTATCTGTATTTAGTTAGATCATGCATGCATTCTCTCTCTTTTTAACTTCCTCCATCATACTCCACTCCTCAACATTGGGATTTCAGGAGTAGCTAAGAAGAAGAAGAAACCCTTATTCGAAGAAAGCTTTATTCATCACATGCACACTTCAAGCACAGTGAAATTCATCCTCTGCATTTAACCCATCTGAAGCAGTGAACATGTGCACACACTCAGAGCAGTGGGCAGCCACACTACAGTGCCCAGGGAGCAGTCAGGGGTTTGGTACCTCGCTCAAGGGCACCTCAGCCCAAAGCCGCCCCACGTCAACCTAATTGCATGTCTTTGGACTGTGGGGGAAACCGGAGCACCCAGAGGAAACCCATGCAGACACGGGGAGACCAAACTCCACACAGAAAGGCCCTCGCCGGCCGCTGGGTTCGAACCCGGAACCTTCTTACTGTGAGTCGACCGTGCTAACTACTACACCACCGTGCCGCCCGGGTTAAATAGAAGTTTGGGTTTAAGGCCTAGCTGGACTAGTTTAAACTACAGATTCCTTTGTTTCTTCTTTTTTTTAAACTCTCCTTGTTGAACATCCACCTCTAGGTGGTGCCTGGCACCGCATTTCATTCGCATTCCACACACACACTCTTACACACACCCACTCTTACACACACTCTTACACACACCCACACACAAACATGTGATTTCCATATGACGTTTTAACATCCACTCACCCCTACACTAACACTGGCATATAGCTTATTACTTCTGATCACCATTTGTGCCTTAATTATCATCATATACACTACTGATTCTTATTTGTATACATTGTATCACCATTTATATTGAATTATTCCTTGGCTGCTATTGTTGCTATATCTGATCAGTATTAATTTGCTAATTCATGTCAGCTATTTCAATAAATGGTGTCTTTGGAATAAACTGTGTCCTGTTTATTGCTACAACACCCACTGAATGCCAACCTCTGCCGAGTAAGTATTCTAATTGCCTTCACCCATTTGGTTGTTATATGAATGTTATAGATCTAGAGTAAACATATTACATTAGAGCTACAATACTCAATAAACTATAGCAACATCAAGTTATTCCATTGATTTTAATAGTTTAGCTATAAACTATTAGACACTTGAATTAATGAATTTATGAGACTGATTCCTTTTCACACATGCACTGTGTCTAGTTGCACTGCCGCTGTTTCCCAAACACGGGAAATTCCAATCTTGGACACCGCTCCTCTCAACCAATTGGCGGGCATTTGCATGGTTGAAGATGGGGGTGGGGTGGGGGGTGGTCAGAGACGCTCGACACACCATTTGAAAGTTGGGAGCACTTCAAAGGGGTTTTTAGTGTGTGGTGCAAAACAAATGGTCACCTTTTTACTGTGAAGAATTCCAGAACAGTTGAAAAAGCTAATGAGAACATCAGGCCTGGACAGCCACTGTATGATGCCAAGTTTAAGTACTCCTTACCCTACGGTTAGGGTAAGGTGGCCGCAAGTAAGATATTTATTTTAGGGAAACAGCGGTGGTGTCCTTAGCCTCAGCCTTTTACATGAGACTGATTTGATAAGCCTATTGCACCTCCAATGTTCAGGTGACAGTTTAGATTAGATTAGATAAAACTTTATTGATCCCTTTGGGAGGGTTCCCTCAGGGAAATTAAGATTCCAGCAGCATCATTACAGATAAACAGAGAAAAGAAATAGAGAAAACTTCTAGATAAATTAAAATAAATTAAGTATTTACATATACAAATATAAAAGAATAAGATATGGGGAAGAGAGGAAGGGGGAGAGGGGGGAGAAGTGGGGTTAGGGTAAGTATGTGTGTGTGGGGGGGGCCGGAAAGATATTGCACATTATATTGCACATTGTCAGCGGTCTCAAAAGTAGCCGGTCACCGGCGGCAAATCGCCGGCTATGGCTTGTTATGCCGCCGGCTATTGTCAGTCGAGTCACAAAATTTAATATTAAATATTTCTTATCTCATCTCATTATCTCTAGCCACTTTATCCTTCTACAGGGTCGCAGGCAAGCTGGAGCCTATCCCAGCTGACTACGGGCGAAAGGCGGGGTACACCCTGGACAAGTCGCCAGGTCATCACAGGGCTGACACATAGACACAGACAACCATTCACACTCACATTCACACCTACGGTCAATTTAGAGTCACCAGTTAACCTAACCTGCATGTCTTTGGACTGTGGGGGAAACCGGAGCACCCGGAGGAAACCCACGCGGACATGGGGAGAACATGCAAACTCCACACAGAAAGGCCCTCGCCGGCCCCGGGGCTCAAACCCAGGACCTTCTTGCTGTGAGGTGACAGTGCTAACCACTACACCACCGTGCCGCCCATTAAATATTTCTGACAGCAAAAAAAGTTGTGAGCGTAAATTACATCCACTATGTCATGTACCGGTATGTCCGTTGCCGCGTCAACTGTGTTTACATCCTCGACATGAGTGCAGCCATTACTACTGCCTGTGTTGCTAGATTGCGCGTTTTCCCGCCCAATTTGGGCGGTTTTAAGTGCATTTTGGCGGGTTTTGAACATATTTTGGGCTGTAAAACGTCAGCAGTATCTGGCAACATATTTTTTTACTTAATACAAGAAATTAATGGATGCCAACGTTTTTGCCAAAATGGTATTTTATTTTCCATTGTTTAGGCAGCTTCAGCATCATACTGTGAGATTCTGTTCAAATTGTTTTTTTCTTCTATGAAGCCTGAGCCATTTATTTTATTAGTTTATAATTATTGTTTAATTTAGTCTTCAGGAGAGACTGCCTGCACACAGTACTAGTATTAATAGTTTTTTTTCTTACATGAAAGCTGAGGCATTTATATTATATTTTAAGGTAACTTCATGTTGTGCTGTGAGGTTCTATGCACTTTAACTTTTGAACCAACAGGTGCATTTGGATAAGTAAAGCCTATTTTTCTGCATTTTTGTAGTCCTGGTAATCTTTTATATTGGTAAAGTTGTTTATAGGACCATTTCTCAGTATCTGTTTTTTTAATCAATAGTTTTTCAGTAATAACTTAATATTTAACATATCACTCAATTTTAAACAACCCCCGCCCCCCCATAGTCTCCAAAATTTCTGTGGGAAACACTGGCGTGCGTAACAACGCTAATCAAGCTTAAGCTAGACGACCCGCCTCAAATACCCATCCCGGGTAAATGTTATCCCAATTTTAGATGGCCTGTTCCAAACCATCCCGCCCCATGAAAAATTCGTACTTGCATATCTCTATCTATCTATCTATCTATCTATCTATCTATCTATCTATCTCTCTCTCTCTCTCTCTCTCTCTCTCTCTCTCTCTCATATATATATATCCCTGCATGCTTTGCGTGCATTATGTCTGCCGCTGGCAGACATTTTACCATTTTGTACCCTGCTGTAAATTATTTGTACCCTGCTATTCTCCCAAACTTTGAAGCCCCTGCGTTGTCCAGTATTGCTTATTGTTAGGCTAGGCTACTGCTCCTTCCCGTCCTCTGTCCTCCTGTTACCCCTCCTCCCCCCCAGAGAGGAGTTGTACAGTCTGATGGCGTTTATGGTTTTAAGGAAGAAATGTATGCAGCTGTTTAGAACTTGCTCACAGATATTCCATAGCAACAAAAGTAACCATAAATTAATTTTAAAAATGGTATCAGTCAATATTGACACCCATCCAATATTTCATTCATTAATAGCAACTGAGATTTTCACTGTTTTTTTTTTTAACTGAAGAGTTGGGATTTTACTGAATGTTGGGGGAAAAGAAAACATTTTGAAATTAGAAATATTGAGAAACATCATAGCTAAAAACATAACTTACACTAATTTTTTTTATTCCATGCATATTTTGGATATAAATATGTGTAATATAATCTTTCAGTTTGTAGGTTACCTTGACCTGAAAAATCAGATATTATATGGTGGCATGAAGATATGAAGTTTATCTTCAAGTGGTGAATATTTCATGAGTGCGTACAAAAGTTTAAATAGAAATTTTGTTGTTTTTTGAAAAATATCTGCTCATTTTGAATTTAATACCAACAACACATTTCAAAAAATTTGGGACTGGGGCAACAAAACACTGCAACTTCTTGTTGATTCTAAGATCCCTGTTCTTGGATGCAGGAGTGGAACCCAATGTGTTCTTCTGTTGCATGCTGAGATGCTTTTCTGCTCACCACGGTTGTAAAGAGTGATTATATGAGTTACTCTATCCTTCCTGGCAAAAAAACTCAAACCAATCTGTCCATTCTCCTCTGGCCATCTCTCATCAACAAGGCGTTTGTTTCCACCCACAGAACTGTCACTCACTCGATGTTTTTTTTGTTTTTGGCACCATTCTGTGTAAACTCTAGAGACTGTTGTGTGTGAAAACCCCAGGAGGAGATCAGCAGCTTCTGAAATACTCAAACCAGTCCATCTGGCCCAAACCAACACCCATACAGTACCACAGTGAAAGAAAGTCGCACTGTGAGATCACAATTTTTCCCATTGCGGTGGTGTGTTTGCAGCATTGGAGGTTTGTATCAAGCTGGCAAACAAAGAAGAGCTTCAAGTTTCATGAATTATAGGTTGGTGAGGTTTCCATTAAACAAAGAGCTCAAAGTTTCTTGGAGGGTGAGCCTTTGTGTTGCTGCTGGAAGTGGTGTGTTCACAAAGTAGAGGTTTGTATAAATGGAAAACAATGAAGCATTCAAAGTTTTGAGCATGCATGACAGTTTTATTGTGAGTGAATCATGCATATTTAATTATGCAAAATAGCAGTCTGGCCAATGGGCCTTTGACCTTGCTCCCTTAGAAGGTGGTTTGGGGGAATGTGTTCCAGACATTCCAGTGGTACAATTTTTTAAACTAGTTTCATGCTTGGTTGTAAAAATAATTGATAAACACACCTTAATGCCAACTACATATCTGATATTAAACTACATATCTACATATTAAAACTGTGACTCAGAGCTTCACAATGACATTAGACACGTTTAACGTACACATTTCTATCCACTCACAATTTATGTTATTTGGCATGTGTAACCCGGTTAAAAACATGTAGGATCGTTAAGTATTATAAGCACATAAATAGTGAAGATTAAAAAAGCTTGAAATTCCTTAAAGCACTATGATAAAAATCTTAAGATTAAAATTCATTAAAATGATATTAAAAGGCTGTTAAAAGCAGTTTAAAAATTACTACATGTTTATTGTTTTATTTAAAAGATAATGTATCTGGGGCGGCATGGTGGTGTAGTGGTTAGCGCTGTCGCCTCATAGCAAGATGGTCCTGGGTTCGAGCCCCGTGGCCGACGAGGGCCTTTCTGTGTGGAGTTTGCATGTTCTCCCCATGTCCGCGTGGGTTTCCTCCGGGTGCTCCGGTTTCCCCCACAGTCCAAAGACATGCAGGTTAGGTTAACTGGTGACTCTAAATTGAGCGTAGGTGTGAATGTGAGTGTGAATGGTTGTCTGTGTCTATGTGTCAGCCCTGTGATGACCTGGCGACTTGTCCAGGGTGTACCCCGCCTTTCACCCGTAGTCAGCTGGGATAGGCTCCAGCTTGCCTGCGACCCTGTAGAACAGGATAATGCAGCTAGAGATAATGAGATGAGATGAGACAATGTATCTGTGAGATTACGAGGAAGGGTGAGGTGCAGGTCTGCTGGGGCGGCGTTTTGTTTGGCACGTGCGTTGGCAAATCTCGGTGGTAGAAAGCAGTAGTAACACCAAATTAAGGCTAAACTACGATTTTTTGTAGTATGCCTTCGTCTTATTCGGGGGACGGTATGGGGTTCTCCGATAGTATGGATAGTGGGGGAGAGGAATATCACCTTGTGGGTAAAAGCCAAGGGAACAAACGTACAAGAGAAAGACATAGTAAATTTAGTACAGGGAGTGATGGGGAGTCACAGCGCTTAAAAGTAAGGAAAGCTGGCGAGTGTGTTGTAATTGTGAAATTGAAAGGCAATGGGGCTAAGACTTTGAACAAAATGCAACTGGCTGAAAGTTTGGCGAGAGAAATAGGGAGTTTCCAACACGCGAAATCACTTGCTAATGGAAGGATTTTAGTGGTCTGTCACTCCAAAACTCAACAAGAATGGGCGCTTGCCATAACATCCTTAAACAACTGTGATGTGGAGGTTTATGAACCAGGGACAGGCTCCAGGGCTAAAGGTGTAATTTACTGTATGGAGTGCCTACTGAAATCACGGATGAAGAAATTTTGCGCAGAGTGAAAGGGGCAAAGATTTTTGAGGTTAAGTGTTTTCAAATCACTAAAAACAATGAGAAAATGGCCAGTCAAACAGTACTGTTGACATTTGACTCGGAGTCTATTCCGAGACAGATTGAACTTGGGTATTTGAGTTTTCAAGTGAAGCCTTATATTAGACCCCCTCTGCGGTGCTTTAATTGTCAGAGGTATGGACATGTCGTGGCTGTATGCAGAGGGAAAAGAAAGTGTGGTAAGTGCAGGGGGGGCCATAGTTACGAGGACTGTGCGTCGGCCTTATGCTGCCCAAATTGTGGGGAAGAACATAGTGCAGCTTATAAGGGGTGCCGGTTTTATGCGAATGCCTTGGAAGTGCAGAAAATTAGAACAAATGAACGTGTGTCATATGCTGAGGCCTTGAAATGGGTGAATAAGGATGTTGGTAACCATTTATCACAGCAGCCGCTGCCTCCTAGAGTTCAAGTTATTTCCCCTTCAAGTGATAGCTTTATCATCAAGAAGGTTGATTTTCTGGCGTTTATTTCTGATGTAGTCCCTGGGTCGAAGTTTTCTAAAATTTCCAATAGGTCTGATGTGATTAAACTTGTCTCAATGGCCAAAGGGAAATATTTACAAATGAACATATCCCCTGAATCTTTGTTTCAATTTCTTAAAGGAACAGTCCACCGTACTTCCATAATGAAATATGTTCTTCTCTGAATTGAGATGAGCTGATCCGTACCTCTCCGAGCTTTGTGCGACCTCCCAGTCAGTCAGATGCGCTGTTACTCCTGTTAGCAATGTAGCTAGGCTCAGTATGGCCAATGGTATTTTTGGGGGCTGTAGTTAGATGCGACCAAACTCTTCCACGTTTTTCCTATTTACATAGGTTTATATGACCAGTGACATGAAACAAAGTTCAGTTACACAAATTGAAAAGTGGCGATTTTCTATGCTATGGAAAGTCCGCACTATAATGACAGGCGTACTAACACCTTCTGCGCGCTTCGACAGCGCATTGATACCTTCACTCCTCTTCGGGCACGGCCAGGCGGGCGAATGCCCTGGTCCGTCCGCCCTGTCTAAAAAAATGGTACAACTCGAGCCCCATGGTAAAACTGGGACTTTGTCATTTTTTTAGCCTAAGGCCCATGGTCAAACTGTGACTTTGTCATTTTTCCGCATGAGGCCCATGGTAAAACCACACTTCCAGGAGGGGCTGCCGTCTGCCTTCCAAGCCGGCCGAGAGCGCTCCTCGTCGGGCACGGCCAGGCGGGCGAATGCCCTGGTCCATCCGCCCTGTCTAAAAAAATGGTACAACTCCAAGTGAAGGTATCAATGCGCTGTCAAAGCGCAGAAGGTGTTAGTACGCCTGTCATTATAGTGCAGACTTTCCATAGCATAGAAAATCGCCACGTTTCAATTTGTGTAACTGAACTTTGTTTCATGTCACTGGTCATATAAACCTATGTAAACAGGAAAAATGTGGAAGAGTTTGGTCGCATCTAACTACAGCCCCCAAAAATACCATTGGCCATGCTGAGCCTAGCTACATTGCTAACAGGAGTAACAGTGCGTCTGACTGACTGGGAGGTCGCACAAAGCTTGGAGAGGTACGGATCAGCTCGTCTCAATTCAGAGAACATCATATTTCATTATGGAAGTACGGTGGACTGTTCCTTTAAAGATAGTGAGGGCCGTGCTATGGTGTCTCAGAGTAGCGAGGGGGGAGGGGAAGGGTAGATGTCCTTTAATCTCCTGCAATGGAACGCCCGCAGTCTGATTGGGAATGGTCAAGAATTTAAAAGGTTTGTTACCACCAGTGAAATCGTTTGTCATGTTATTTGTGTCCAGGAGACATGGCTTAAGCCCACTTTAGATTTTGTTTTGCCTGGGTTTATGTCTGCTCGCAAAGATAGAAGTGACAGGCAAGGGGGAGGATGCGCAACATTTATTAAGGCTGGCATAGAATATAGAGTTGTGCCAATAGAGTCCACTTTAGAACTAATTGTGACAGAAATTTGGAGCGTTACTGGAAGAATTTCACTGCTCAATTTTTATAATCCACGTCTATGTCAGCGCAGCTGAGCTTGAAGATGTAATGAGACAAGTACGCCCTCCAGTTATATGGATAGGGGATTTCAATGCACATAATGTACTATGGGGAAGCAGTAAGACTGATGGTAATGGAGTGGTAGTTGAGAATACATGGATTCTCAAAGATACATGGAAAAAAAATCATCTGACTGAAAAAAAAAACCTCCATGTCGTTGGCCCCTACCACGTCAGTGATGCGTCAAATTTTAAACGCCGTGTTGTCCATTATCTCCTCGGCCCCTACTTATAGTACATTTACATAATTTTAACAATGACTAAGCTAAGGCAAGACTTTACCATTGTCATTACTGGCTATTAATGATGAAACATCAAGTTTTCAGAGCAAAGTGCAAATTTATTTCAACAATACTTTAGTAATGCACAACAGTGGTTCAGAGAAAAGTGCAAGTGCAGTCGAACTTGAACCATGCTTTCAAAAGAGTGGAACAGAAAGAAAAATAAGAAAATCTGTTGAAATAAAGCCAGGAAACAAGAAAAGTGAAAGTTCACTTTTTCTGCTTCTTCACAGTGAAGCCAAAGGCATCTAGTTTGGCAACACCTGATGCCTGTTTTTGTTTCTTTTTCCTTGGCATAGCAGCAGGAGCTTGCCATTATCGCCCATTTCATTTAGCCAAGCCCATCTCCACTTATTCTTTACCGTTTTGTTGATGTCTGACACACCTGTGCCTTCATTTAAAAGAAGCGCGTCCATGCTGGCAAAACCGAAAGTAATTTGACGCGCTCTAGTGATGGAAATCGAAGGGCCTGTGTCAGGTGAAATATGGCCTTATACGCAGTAATACTCGAGTTGAGGGGGGATGTGGGGGGAGGCATCCCCCTTCTGAAATAAAAATCTCAAATCATCCCCCTTATAAAACGGCCATCCCCCCATCACATCTCTTGGGCCATTTTACCAATTAATGTGGAAATTAGCCTACTATTATTTTAACAAATATTACTACCATTTCAACATTAGAGGCTTTGCGCAGTGATAGCCTACATGTAGCCGGATAAAAAAGACGCATATTTATTTATTCGGTTGCACCTCTCATTCACACCTACAGTACCAGTCAAAAGTTTGGATGACTTTATGAAGAAATATATATGGAATTATTTGGTAAACAAAAAAAAAAAAGTGTTAATCAAACCAGAATATGTTTTATATTTTAGATTCTTCAAAGTAGGCACCTTTTGCTTAGATGACAGCTTTGCACATCTTGGCATTTTCTCAGTCAGCTTTACGAGGTAGTCACCGGGAATGGCTTTCAGTTTACAGCTGTGCCTTGTCAAGAGTTAATTTCATGAATTTCTTGACCTCTTAGACCCCGTCCACACGTAGCTGGGTATCTGCTAAATCGAAGATATTTTTCTACGTTTTGGCCTGTCATCCACATGAAAACACATCAAAAACGAATATTTAAAAAAACTCCGGGCAAAGTGAAGATTTTTGAAAACTCCGTGTATGCCTTTTCGTGTAGACAGAGATAATCGGAGTTTTGCGTTTTAGAACGTCACAATCTGCGCCAAAAAAATGACAACAAATCTGCCCTGACGTCAAACGTGCGACCTTCGTTTACTGCAGAAGCCAGATTAAGCATGGACAAAGAGTAATGGATCGGAGTAGTGCCTTGAAAGCGTTAATTATTGTGCAGGTGCTATTTACATGTTTAATTTTAGAAGCCCAACTACTGCTCCAAAAACAGGGTCAATATGTCCACATATTTGCTTTGACAAGATTCCCAATCAACGTTTTCTTGCGTCTTTTGAAGTTTATACTCCAAAATTGTGTTTAGAAGCAATTCTGTCTCCGAGTCTGTCCAGACGAACGAGCTTGGCGCCATGTTTTATGTTTAGGCGGAAGTGACGCCAACAGAGGGCTATTCTGATGTGATTAGGGGGTAGGATTTGGGGAAATAATGCCATCTACAGGTTTGGAATGCTTATGAATGTGATTGAAAACGCAGATGTTCGGTTATGTGTGGAAGGGATTTTTTTCGAAGACGAGGTGGTGTGGATAAAACATTTTTATAAACGGAGGGGGGAAAATGTTCGGTTTTAAAAATACCCGGCTACATGTGTACATGGCCTTAATGTGTTTGAGACCATCAGTTGTGTTGTGAAGAGGTAGAGTTGGTATACAGTGAATGGCCCTATTTGAGTACTGTTCTAATCCATATTATGCCAAGAACTACTCACACTGCAAAAAATAAAAATCTTAGGAAGTTTGTCTATTTTCAAGTCAAAACATCTAGCCACCCTTATTATAAGACATAATTGCCCAACAAGCAAAACCTCATTTAGCTAGAAAGGCTAGTTTTTAGACAGTCCATCTTGAAAAATCTTGTATAGACAAAATGTCTTGAAAAAGTCTTATTTGGAGCACCTTTTAAAATAAAACAAGTTTTTTTTTTTAAAACAAGTAAGTACATTTTGGACATTTGTCAAATGCGGTTCATCTTGTTTCAAGAAAAAAAAAGTATGCTTGTTTTGGGAATAAATGAACTTTACTGAAATCTTTGAATCTTTCATTACAATTCATCTCCACCTTACAGATCCTAAGTTTACTGCGACTGTTTTCTCAGTCATTCAGAGTGAGCTCCTTCTAGATGCTGTACGGTACATACTCTAGACCAGACAAGTGCCTTCAAAAAGGCTATGAGTGAGTGGAGGGCGTTTTAGTGAGGTCTTTTTGGAATGCTGTGAGTTAAGTTCAGTGTTTTTTTGTTTGTTTGGGGTTTTTTTGTGCCTGATCTTGTAAACCCCTCATACACATGAATAGTCAGTGCCCCCAAAATGCACTGTTGCTTTGGCGTTGTGTAAGCACTGCAAGTCAAAATGCGTAGACCTTTTTTTTTTTTTTTTTTTTTGGTGCCTGAGGTCCTGGGGAAGTGGAATCTTAAGAGATGTTTTATTGTTTGAATGTTGAAATGGGAAAAAAATAAACTTGTTGCAATGCTACACATGTCGTCAACTTGATTCAAGATAGTCTCTGGTCTCATATCTAGAGTATTTTACTAATTACAGGTCACAAAAGGAGAATCTTTTAAGCTAGCAATGCTTAGTTGTAGAATTTAACAATCCTAATATTAGTATATTTATCTTAAATTCAGTTTTTACTGCTAAGACTTTGTCATGAATTTAAGTGAAATACCCTTAAAGTGAAATAAATAAAAATGACTTGAATGGCTAAATGCAAGTAGTACGATCTTGTTATAAGAACTATTTTGATTATTTTGAGTTAATCAGATCTCGCATAATAAGTTCCCCAATCTTATTTTGGAATTATTTCATCTAAAAATAGGTTAGATTTTTCATCTTACTTTAAGAAATCTTACCAAGTCAAATTTGACTAGTTCCATTGGCAGATTTTTTTCACCTGATTCAAGCAAATATGCTTTGTTTTAATCTTTTATTTCTTATTTTTGAAAGGCCATTTTTTGCAGTGCAACTAAGTAAAGAAAAACGACAGTCCATCATTACTTTAAGAAATGAAGGTCAGTCAGTCTGAAAAAGTTTGGGATGAGTTGGACCGCAGAGTGAAGGCAAAGCAGCCAACGAGTGCGCAGCATCTCTGGGAACTCCTTCAAGACTGTTGGAAAACCATTTCAAGTGATGACCGCATGAAGCTGATTGAGAGAATGTCAAGAGTGTGCAAAGCTGTAATCAAAGCAAAAGGTGCCGACTTTAAGAATCTAAAATCTAAAACATATTTTGGTTTGATTAACATTTTAAAGTTTACTAAATGATTCCTTACGTGTTGCTGCATAGTCTGGATGACTTCAGTATTCATTTACAATATAGGAAAAAAAAATTAAAAATAAAAACATCAAATTTGAAGGTGTTTCCAAACTTTTGACTGGTACTGTATACGGAGGTTTCAGTCACTGAAAACAGCTACTTTCGCAAACTCTGGGCAGAGTGGAGATTTCTGAAAACTCCATCTTCAGACATGCGTGTAAATCGGGAAAACGAAGCAGCAGTGGGCGAGAGGGCGCGCGCAAATATAATGAGTCATAGGTGTGAATCTTTCACCGAATGCCAGTTGTCCCGGTTCTTCATGAAATCGCACGTGCACGCACAAATTCATCAGGTTAACTTTCAAATAACTGTTCTTGTGCACTTGCGACACCGGACCTGCCACTTTCCTGAAGTTTGAGCTTCGGAGTATTCGCTTCCACTGTTTTCTGACCTTTTGTGCGGAGCGCTGCGGCTCACCCTGAGGCTGGCCCGCCCTAGCGCTGGTTCGTTGAGGAGAGGGCAGAGGTCACTGGCTGCCAAGTTTGGGGAGGCTGGGACCTCCCCTGGCCGAGTTATGAGCGTGCAAAGTCGGTCTGGAGCCGCCGATAGAAACGAAACTCAAGCCGAGCACCGCGGCTCGCTGCCTACGCCGAGCCTCCCCGGGACTAGACAGTAGCGGAGGCTGTATTTATTTATTTAGGCCTATCTAGCGCAACAACTTATTCCTTTACATATACTCAAACATAGCACAAGAAAGGGTTCAACAACAGACAATCACAGCAGCTTGGTGAAGTTCTAAATCACATCGGTGTCAGACCTATGGGCCTACCCCCCCTTTTTTTTCTTCCTCGGATCTGCATCAATCTCATTATTGACCTTTAGCGCTCCCAGTTGACGGAAATCCGTCGTAGCGACAGAAAACTTTAATCCATGAGAATATTATGCAGGATTTTAATTTGGTGTGTCTTAATGATGGGCATCCTACGAGAGTGCAGCTAGATTCTTTAACCCCTTCATGTTTGGACTTGATGTTAGTCTCTGGTGAGTTGGCAGGTAAGAGTGAATGGGAAGTGCTTGACCCTTATAACTTGGGCAGCGATCATTTTCCAACTATAGGAACTTTTGGACTGAGGTTACCTGCTGAGTTGGACAGGATAGGAGGGAGGTTTAACTTTTTAAAAGCAGACTGGGAAAAGTTTGAAACTTTGTGTGATGACCTCTTACCAGGCCTTCAGGATAACTCAATAGATGAGTGGAACAATGGTCTTTCAGGCATAATCTCAACAGCAGCAGCTTCAGCAATTCCTAAAAAAGGTATAAGCCTACAGAAGAAAATGGTTCCCTGGTGGAATAAAGAATGTGATGAGGCAATCAGGAAAAGAAATAAAGCCTTTAGAGTTTTAAGGAGATTCCCCACTCTTGATAACCTTAAATACTGTAGGGCTCTGGTTAGGAAAGTAATTAAGGGCGTATTCACACCTACGTTGTTTGGTCCAGACCAAACGACCAAACGAACCAAATTTCCCTTGGTCCAGACCTTTTGGGTTGGTCTGAATACAAACCACCGAACTCTGGTCCGGACCAAACAAGCGGACCGAGACCGAGCTGCAAGGTCGGACTCGGTCCGGACCAAAGGAACCCTGGTGCGGACCTTTTGGAGGTGTGAAAGCAGACCGGACCTAATCCGACAGTTTTGCTTTTTTGTACCTCGGGAGCTTCCGTCGTTTGTCGAGCATTATGGGAAACAGAGTCTTGACACTCCACCGCAAAGTGCAAACACTGTTTCGTTTGTCAAGGGAACCTTACAACAGTCGTTTAGTCATTCAGACCAGTGGTAGGCTAGACTACAGAGTACAAAAAATGAGTAGGGGCAAACGTGGGCCGAGGAAGAAACGCGTACCCTTGTGGATATATGGGCAGATGTCCACATATCTGAGCTTTTGGAGAGAACACACAAAAATGCCGACGTGTTTGCTGTATTCAGTGAGAAAATGAAGGAGAAGGGGTTCACGCGCTCCCCAGAACAATGTCGGCTAAAAGTGAAGAAACTCCGTCAGACCGACATTAAAATCAGGGACATTCTTTCAAAAAGTGGCGGTACTAGCGACGCAAAAAAGAAATTCATCTATTATGATGGATAAGGCGAATATCCCGACACATACCTCCTCCGTCTTGCGTGAAGAGCCAGAACTGTCACCAGTGCTTAATTTGTAAAGTGGGAGGTCCCGGAGCGCAGAGGATGAGTGGCTCCGGTGCGGAAAAAAAAGAAGGGGGGGGGGGCGCTTCTGGGCATGTATTGTAATAACACTGCAAATTAAGTTCATCTGCGAAAAACCCCGCTCACACTCTGCACTTAAGACAGGGACAGTGTTGATCGCGGCCAAGAGGCCCTTCAGTTCATCTGGGATGAATTCTCCATTACTTTCCCTGAATTCCCTGAATGCCCTGATGACATGTCGTGGGTCATTGATGCAAAACTGCTGGCAAAGCGCTTCCACTTCTTTTTCCCCCGAACAGCGCGTCTTCCTCCCGCGGCCACGGAAGTGTGCACCCTCCTTTTCCGTAATATACAAACAGATATTTTGTGGATGCCGTTTCATGAGAGAAATCACCAAGAAGACAGATATCAAAATCAGACATTAACACTAAATAAACTTGCATTTATTTATTTATTTATTTAATTATTATTTTTTTATTTTTATTTTGTTACATAGTCAAGAGAGGTGGCGGATCACCGGATCCAGTGTAAATAGCTGCCGGAGCCAACATCCGAGGTTCCGGAGCGCGCTCCGGCTTGCTCCCCCTCAAATTAAGCCCTGACTGTCACAACATGATGTGCGCTCATCGGCACTATCCTCCGTAGCCGCCTTGCCCTTTGAAGTCGTTGATAAATTACTTGTACAACAGCATAGTAATCGCACAATTGTGAAAACAGTAAAAACTGGAAAAAACATATAGCTTTGATGACATTAAAAAGAATAACAGCACGGAAAGCCTCCATGACTACTTTTGAACTTAACGCTTTGTGCGCGTGTCGTCTCTGACCAATAGCTGAACGACCTCAGGGCGCGTGGCTTTGTTGACAGATTTTGGTCCGCTTACTAAAATGTGCAGTGTGAAAGCGAACCACACCAAAATGAAAAAATAAAAAAAAAACGTTTGGTTCGGACCAAAGCAAGTGAACTATCGAACTATCCTGGTCTGAATACATCCCAAGTCTGCCAAGAAAAGTAGTTGGAGGGAATATTGTTCTTCTCTCTCTGGTGAAACTCCCATCCCCCAACTGTAGTCTCGTCTCGTCTTCTTCCGCTTATCCGGGACCGGGTCGCGGAGGCAGCAGTCTAAGCATGGAAGCCCAAACTTCCCTTTCCCCAGACACCTCGGCCAGCTCCTTGGGAAGAACACCGAGGCGTTCCCAGGCCAGCCGAGAGACATAGTCCCTCCAGCGTGTCCTGGGTCTTCCCCGGGGCCTCCTCCCGGGGGGACATGCCTGGAACACCTCCCCAGGGAGGCGTCCAGGAGGCATCCGAAAAAGATGCCCGAGCCACCTCAGCTGGTTCCTCTCGATGTGGAGGAGCAGCGGCTCTACTCCAAGCTCCTCCCGAGTGACTGTGCTTCTCACCCTATCTCTAAGGGAGCGCCCAGCCACCCTGCGAAGGAAACTCATTTCAGCCGCTTGTATCCGCGATCTTGTTCTTTCTGTCATTACCCAAAGCTCATGACCATAGGTGAGAGTCGGAACGTAGATCGACCGGTAAATTGAGAGCTTCGCCTTTTGGCTCAGCTCCTTCTTCACCACGACGGACCAGTAAAGCGACCGCATCACTGCAGAGGCTGCACCGATCCGCCTGTCGATCTCCCGCTCCATCCTTCCCTCACTCGTGAACAAGATCCCGAGATACTTTACAGTATGCCAACTGTAGTCCACTGTAAAAAAGATGAATGGTGTAGGAAGGAAGGCAAATCTCCCTGCCCTGGTATCATACCTGTCAACTTTGAGGTTTGAAAAAAAAAGGGATATTTCCCAGATTTTTAACTCAAAATAAGGGAAAATTTCGGAAAGTCATACCCTTCACCAAAAGTGGGTGTGTAGTTGAATGGGGGGCAATTTTCTATCTAGTATTTGTGATTTCCTGTACTCTGGTGCATGTTGGTGATAGCCAAGACCCAAACTCAATATGCTTATGGTTTATAGAGTGCATTTGTGAATAAACTATACATTTATTTTTATTTGCTTTCAGTGGTACCAGTTATTTCCCAAATTAAGGGCTAAAATACGTATGTTAAAATAAGAAAGATCATTATATAACCAGTCAATAAATTCAATTCCATTGCAATTTATTATGGTTTTACCATAGTCATGGCCTCGGAACACTAGATAGATAGATAGATAGATAGATAGATAGATAGATAGATAGATGCAATAAAGAGAAACTAGATGTAATAAAGAGAGAGTAATATAAGATATTAAACCAAGAGTGATTTAAAATGGGTAAGTTTCAGATAGAAAATAAAATAGACAATGAGTGGATAAAACAGTTAATACACCAATTAGTTTACACTAGGCTATTTATGAGGTCTTAGCCAGGACATACTTAATGTAAACATGTGTAGCTTCCCTTTGATTATTTGGGAGGCTTTCGTTTTCCCCATGGAAAATTTCTTTGCGATGGAAGAGTCTGGGAACATTCCAGCCACGCACTTGTTGAAATCATCAAAGAAAGAGAGGCTAATGTTTTTCTTAGCTATTAGCATCGCCATCTTCACCTCAGACCTAATCAGTGTTGCCAGATACTGCTGATGTTTTCCAGCCCAAAATATGTTCAAAACCCGCCAAAATGCACTTGAAACCGCCCAATCTGGCAACCGCCCAATCTGGCAACACTGGACTTAATCACTTGTTCAGCCTCGCCTCCGGACGGAGTTCTGTAATTACTGATGCCTGAGAGGGCGGGGACGGGAATTCATGGCCCGACTTCCTGCTGTAAACTCCTGTCAGAGGCGCGTCATGAATTCTGGACCTACCGACTTTTTTATATTGTGAAAATACGGGATATTTTCGGGAAAATAAAAAACGGGAAGACAGCGGGAAATAAGTCAAAATAAGGGATTTCCCGGGAAAAACGGGAGGGTTGACAGGTATGCCTGGTATATGAGGCTAAGATTGCTGCAACATCTGTAGAGAAGGCCAGTCTTCTAGTGGAAACGTTTAGAAAGGTGCATAGCTCTGATAATTTAGATGAAGAAAGCAGGGAGACCAGGGATCAGTCTGTGAGGGGGTTTATGTTTCCCCAAGAATCAGTGTGTAATGAGGTCAATGTTCTTTTCCTTAGAGGAATTAAAGCGAGCCATAGCTGCAGGGAGAAATACAGCTCCTGGAATGGATAACCTGCATTATGAAATGTTTAATCATGTCTCTGATGTCCTTTTGGAAGAGCTCCTCAGCCTAATGAATGAAAGCTGGAAGCAAGGTAGGCTACCAAAGGCATGGAAGCATGCTGTTATTGTTCCTGTTTTGAAGCCCGGGAAAGATCCTAGTTCTCCATCCTCATATACTGTAGGCCTATAGCCCTTACCTCTGTTATGTGTAAGCTGATGGAGCGAATGGTGACTGACAGATTGTTCCACTTCTTAGAAGTAAAGGGAGCATTGGTAGATCACCAGAGTGGGTTTAGGAAAGGAAGGAGCACTATGGATAATGTGGTTGCACTGGACTATGAGGTTAGAAGAGCTTTCGCTAATAAGGAGTCTCTTATCGTTGTTTTCCTAGATATAGAGAAGGCATATGATATGTTGTGGAGGGAAGGCCTTGTGAAACTGTCTAGACATGGTGTCAATGGAAGGATGTTTAGCTGGATCAAGAATTTCTTGGAAGACCGCACCATTCAGGTAAGAGTAGGGGATGCCATTTCAGATATAGTTTTGGTAGATAATGGAACTCCGCAGGGAAGTGTAATCAGCCCCGTACTCTTTAACATTATGATTAATGACATATTTTTAGATCTAAGCCAAGGGACTGGGAAGTCATTGTATGCTGATGATGGGGCCCTCTGGGTTAAAGGAAGAAATATCCCTTTCGTTTTAAATAGGTTGCAAGGAGAGCTGAATGTTGTAGAAAAGTGGGCTAGGAAATGGGGCTTTAAGATTTCGGTCTCTAAATCTAAATATGTGGTTTTTAGTTGTAGTAGGAAAAAATGGGACATGTCCTTAATTCTTTATGACTCTCCCATAGAGAAAGTAGAAAGTTTTAAGTTTGGCTTTTGTTCCATTCACGAATGAATGGGGTTAAAAATTGTACTGCAGCCAGCCACTAGAGGGCCCTAAAACCCTGTAATGACATCCACCCATATACTATATACAGCCTTTGGGTTGATCACAATGATCCAAAATTAATTTGCTGTATTTGTTCTTCTCATCAGTTGCTGAAAACGACACCATACATATAGATGTTTTGATTCCTTCTTAAAGTTGTGAACCATTTAACTACTTACTGCTTGCATCTGAAGAGGTGTATTAATTCATTTCAGGTTGTGATGACTTGATGTGCTTGTGCTTTCTGAATGACCGTAAAGTGCAGCCTGTGCTTTAAGAGTGGGATTGGTGTATAATGTTCTGCTCAGTGCAACTGGCCTGTAATAGGAATGAAAACACATGGACAATGTTTATCTTTCTGAGAAATGTGTCATTCTTTTACAACTGCAATTCTGAAAGTTGGGACACTGTGTAAAATGGAAATAAAAACAGAATGTGATGATTTACAAATCATAGAAACCATATATTTCATGGAAAATAGCACAAAGACAATGTATCAAACGTTGAAACAGAAATTGTATTTATTATTACTTTTTTTAAATATACGGTATGCTCATTTTGAATTTGATGTCAGCAACGCATTTAAAAAAAAGTTGGAACAGGGATACGTTTACCACTGTGTTGCATCACAGCTACTTTTAACAGCACTCTGTAAACATTTGGGAACTGAGGAGACCAATTGCTGTAGTTTTGAAAGAGAAATGTTGTCCCATTCTTGCCTGACAGACAATTTCAGTTGCTCGACAGTTTGGGGTTTCCTTTGTCATGTTTTGCACTTCGTAATGTGTCAAATGTTTTCAATAGTAGACAGGTCTAAACAACAGGCAGGCCAGTTTAGCACCCAGACTCTTTTACTACAGATCCATGCTGTTGTAATACATGCAGAATGCAGCTTTTCCTGAAAATGCTGTCATCTGGATGGCAGTATGTTGCTCCATAACCTGTATATTTCATTTAGTGTTAATGGAGCCTTCCCAAATGTGCAAGCTACAGATGCCATGTGCACTAATGCCCCCCATACCATCAGAGATACTGGCTTTTTGTATTGTGCTCTGATAACACACCAGATGGTCCTTATCGTCTTTAGCCCAGAGGACACAGCATCCAAAAAGATTTCAAAAAACAATTTCAAATTTCAATTCCTCAGAGCACAGGACAGTTTTCTACTTTGCCACTTTATCCATAGTAAATGAACTCCAGCCCAAAGAAGGCAGCATTGTTTCTGAATATTGTTTACATATGGTATAATATATATTTGTGGAGACATGATGAACCGTGTCCAGATTCTCTGAACCTTTTAATGATATTATGTACCACAGATGACGTGATCCCAGATCCTTTGCAATTATATACTGAGGAATGTTGTTCATAAATTGTTGCATTGTTTGGCCACACAGTCTTTCACAGAACAGTGAACCCCTCCCTATCTTTACTTCTGAGAAACTGTTTATACCCAATCATTTTACTGACCTGTTGCCAATTAACCTAATGAGTATGTTTTTTTTTTAAATTACACAAATTTTCCAGTCTTTTGTTGCCCATGTCCCAAATTTTTGAAACACAACACCTGCAGTACATTCAAAATGAGAATATTTAAAAAAAAACAGTAAGATTTCTCAGTTTCAACATCTTTGTATAGTTTTCAGTGAATAGGGTTTCCATGATTTGCAAATCATATCATTCTAATTCTATTTACATAGCATCCCAACTTTTTTTGTAAACAGGGTTGTAAGAACAAAATTGAAGCATGTGGATACCATCCTAAGGACGGCACAGTGGTGTTATGGTTAGCACTGTCGCCTCACAGCAAGAAGGTTCTGGGTTCGAGCCTAGTGGCTGATGGGGGCTTTTCTGTGCGGAGTTCGCATGTTCTCCCCTTGTCTGTTTCCTCCGGGTGCTCCGATTTCCCCCACAGTCCAAAGACATGCAGGTTAGGATAATTGGAGGCTCTAAATTGAGCGTAGGTGTGAATGAGTGTGAATGGTTGTTTGTCTCTGTGTGTCAGCCCTGCAATGACCTGGCGACTTGTCCAGGGTGTAACCCACCTCTCGCCCATAGCCAGCTGGGATAGGCTCTAGCTTGCCCGCGACCCTGCACAGGATAAGCGGTTATGGATAATGGATACCATCCTGATTACATTACAGGCGTTTAGCAGACACTCTTATCCAGAGCAACATACCCAGTTGGGGGTTAGGTGCCTTGCTCAAGGGCACCATTTCTGCTGGTCCAGGGAATTGAACCAGTGACCTTCTGGTCCCAAAGCTGCTTCTCTAACCATTAGGCCATGGCTTCCAGTTTTAATGTGTTTTCAGTGAAGAAAAATCATATGAGAAAAACTGTAATGTGAAATTTCAAGCCCTACTAAGATACAGAATTAAATACTCGTATACTCTACAGGAGCAAATAAAATGTGTTTGTATAAGAAATAAATTGAAATCATTTTTTCTTTTTTGCTGTTCACCTTGTTTTCAAGGATTGTTTGTCATAACAAAGGATGACCTTCAATTTCACAAAAACTTAGTTTATGTTTTACATTTCTGTTCTGTACACTGTGAGTTAAGTTAGTGTGACACATAAAATGTGGCCAACTGGTGGTTATTAATATAGAAAAAAAGCATCAAAATCAAATCACTTGAACCGAGTATAATACTAAAGCTGTACACCAAATCTCATCAAAATCCATTCACCATTTTTTGAGCCACATTGGGAACAGACAAAAAATCCTGGATCTGCACACATATCTGGATTTGTGTCAAAATTTAATCAGCTGTTCCTTGGCCCATGGCTCACCTTACAGTACATCAAAATTTCATCAAAATCAGCTGACTACTTTTTGAGTTACTTTGGGACCAAACAAACAAACAAACAAACAAACAAACAGAGGTGAAAACATAACCTCCTCCAACAAAGTTGGCAGAGGTATTGATGTACTTATTTGAATCAGGTTGATTCAGGGTATCAGTGCAGTGTTTTTATATTGCAGATTAGGGCCCTGTACTACGAAGCGGGTTTTCTGGCTTACCAGGGTACCTTCGAGAGTAACTTGAGTAACTTGATCACGTGCTTAACTTCCCGATTAACCCATACTACGAAAGTTGGCTATGTTCAAACCGAGGTATGCTGCCATGGCAATTTACGCTGCATCTCAAACCTGCTCGTCTCAGGTTATGTTCTTGGTTAACCCGAGGTTTCCGATTAACCACACCCTTTTTAAACACCACCTCTCCACCGACATTTCCTCTAGAGACAATGCCAGCGTACCTGGATGACCCGTGCGATATCGGAGCGCAGATTAGAGATGGGATTTATGGCTCTTTGATGGGATCCACATCTTTGTGATCCGTTCTTTGAAAAGAGCCGTTCAGAAGACTGGCTCATTTGGCTCTTTTTAAATATTTATTCAGTTTTAAGAAGACAGTGTCTAAAGAAGCCAGATCCCTCTGCTTAGACAGTGACATCAATATTTCTGGACATACCTTTTATATAAAGCAACCTAGACTTACATTATTGTAACCCCTAAACGCTCATAAATAACCATTAAAAAACAATGAGGGCTTCAATGAATGTCCATGCAGAACAGCTTTTCGGTAAAAAAAAAAAGAACCCACTCAAGAACATAGTTACCAAGAACGCAATAATATTTTATAGAAAAACACTTGTTTTACAAAAATATTTAAGTCTGAGATACAAAATAGATACAACTACAGTAAATATAACACAAGAACTAGTTATCACACAAGAACATTTTAATAGAAAAAAACAAACTTTCTATATTAAAAATATTGAAATTGTAACAAAAATAGCTACAACTAGACAAACAGATAAATAAATAAAATACACAAAAATAGAACAAACAAAATGACAATAGAATAAATTAAATGAACGTCCGTGCAAAGTAGTTTTCCCACAATATTATCATTAATATCACACAACAACATTATAAACTATATACAAAACAATTTGAACTATTAGGCAAACAGATAAAACTTGAATAAATAAAAGGCAAATGAATGCTTGCTTGCACACACACACACACACACACACACACACACACACCATTATGAATGATGTTTTTATATTTCGTTTTCACCTGTTGCCAGGTGCGTTTGGCTGCTGTTGCCTCTGAAATGTTCACAGGACCGACACCAACTTAGTCAAAGGGACTGAACAGTCAGTCATCCTAATTCATGTGACTCTGTGCACATATCAGCTTAAGTAGGCGACTCCATGAATTTACCATACCAAATTTTATTCAGGATTTTTCAGACATTAAACAAGCTATATATGACTGGGGCCACGTCGAAGGACCATTTTCTGTGACTTGTGATTGATCATGAAGCTTTCTCTCATCCTATACTTCTGTTCTGGAACATGTAGAAGGGAGAATGTACTTACGCATTTACCCGATCGGCAATTCTAGACAAACTACACAGCAAATTCCCCAGTGTTGAATTAACACTTTCTTTCTTTGCTTGCCGCTCCTTATTGGCAGCCGCTGTGTTAGATTTTGCTCTTAATGTTGTTTTGAACTCCTCGTAGCTTTGCATTATGACAGCGCATTCTTCCTCCGTGAAGTACGGCGACCGTGCCATTGTGAACAGTGGTGATTTGCGCGGATAACCTCCCCTTTAACGTGAACACGCATTAACCCTGATTAGGTTAACACAGGTTCAACAAATCAACTTCATAACTGGCGTTGTAGTACCGTTTAACCCCAAACAAGATAACCAGGTTTTGTCAACCCCGATTTAGCGGGGGAACCCTGGGTTACTTCTGGGTAGGTTGACCTCCGTTCGTAGTACAGGGCCTAGGTCCATCTTCATCCATTCATTTATCTTCAGTAAACATTTTATCCTGGTCAGGATCACAGTGGATCCAGAGAAAATTCTGATAACACTGGGCATGAGGTGGGAGTACATCCTGGATGGAATGCCAATCAAGAGCTGTGCGCACGCACACACGCACACACACACACACACACACACACACTAACACACTCATTCACACCTATAGGGCAATGTAGAGCTATGAATCTACCTATTGGCAAGTTTTTTTGGGGTGGAAAGAACCCAGAGAACCTGGATGAAACCCATGCTAACATGAGGAGAACATGTGGAACCCTGTCCAGATTGTAGACTAAATTCCAGGTCAAACTGAGGACCCTGGAGCTGTGAGTCTGCAAAACTACACAGCAAATTCCCCAGTGTTGAATTAACACTTTCAGAGTTTATTTGTGTCCAATTGGACATATATAAAAACAGTAGGGTGTTAATTCAACACTGGGGATTTTACTGTGTACTACTGTCTGACTTGACTTACTTGACTTATCACCCATCCACTGTGTTCTGGGTTGGGTCCCTTTTGACAGCCACTCTGTAGTCTCTCTACCTTTTTTTTTTTTAATCTCTGGCAAGCTTCAGTATTTCTTGTGGTGTCAGTGTTGGGTTCGCTCTTCTTATTGATTCCCACCAAATCCTTCTGGGTCTACCTCTTGGTCTGGTTCCTTGCATTCTTCCAAGCATCACCTTTTTCAGCAATCTCCATTCCGGTATCCTTTCCACAAGTCCAGCCATCTTCTTTGTATGTCCTTTGCTCTTTCCGTCAGGGTCATATCTACTCTGGCCCTCTTTCTTACCTACTCATTGGTCACTCTGTTGAACCATTTCACTTCTAATACTCTTCTCAAGCAGTTCATCTTAAATGCATTTATTTTCTTCTCCTCTCTGTTTCTGATCACCAGGTTTCAGCTCCATAAATGGCTGTAGAAAGCACTATTGATGTCAACAATCTGATGTTTAGCCCTGTTGTAACCTCAACACGCTTCCATATTTTTTGTTTAGTTTCCCCATCACCATCCTTCCTCTTTTTATTCCCTCTTGGACTGCTCTCAATATTTCACCTTTTTCTGTGAAGTAAACTCCCAGATACTTGAACTCTTGCACCTGTTCCACCATTCCACCTTCCAGATTCAATTCTAAGTTTTCTTTTCTTCACTGCAAAAAAAATTGAAAACTGATTTTGAGGAGAAAATTACTTCATACTCGTGAAATGATCTTGCTGCATGGACAGATATTTTTACTTGATAAGACAGCTTAGAATAAGTTGGTTGCAATCTAGAACTAGGTTTAATAATCTCAGAATTGGTGTCTTGTATTCTTCTAATAGGAAATTCTAGATTGTTTCAACTATTTTCAAGATATTTTCACTTGCTAAGATATCGTTTCTTGCAGTGTTCTGATTTTCATTGATTTTGTTGTTCCTATGTTGATTTTCAGTTTTGCTTCTGTACATTCTCTTTCTGGTCTTTCCATGACATCTGTCATAATCTTGACTGTTGGACGTATCGCTACTCTGTCATCTGTGTACTTGAGATTGTTGATATTAATTCCTCCAATGGTTATTCCACCTTTGCCATCTCAGAATACATTTCTTGTCACATCCTCTAGGAAGAGTCCGAAGAGGTGCGGAGAGAGTGGGCAGCCCTGTAGTACTCCTTTATTTGTTTCAAATTTCTTAGTTTTTATTGCTCCCTTCTTCACTATTGCCTTGGGGTCTGTATATAGGTCTTTTATTATTCTAACCATGTCTTTGTCATAACCCCAGTTTCTTAAGATCTGCAGCATTCCAGCTCTTGAGTCATAATCGAAAGCCTGTTTGAAATCTATAAACAAGCCATATATGTCCTTGTCATATTCCCATGCCCTCTCTATGATTTTTGATGGTACAAATATGTCATCAGTTGGAAGCCTGCCTGCTCTTCACCGAGGACTTCCTCTTCTCTTCTGAATACACTGTGCGCATTCTGGCTGCCGCTTCTCACCGGAGCTGTTTATTTTCCTTTTTTTCCCTATTTGTTTTTCTTTTTGTGATTGTATGATTTGATGTTTGTTCTTTGTTTGAATGTTCTTTGTTTGGGTGTTTTGTCCGCTGGTTGTGGCGTAACTCCAGATCCAGTTTTGGGCTTTGGTTCCCACTAGGCTGTGGTCTGCCATGGCTGATGCCTGTGCTCCTCACTATGGACTGCAGTGAGCTCATTGTTGTTTTTAACATAGGGGTTGTCCAGTGCTCTGTGTGGTGGTGCTTTTGTGCTTGGTGCGGTGTTCCAAGTGATGTCCGTTGGCATCATGGTGGCTGTGCAGGCAGTTTGGGACATACCAGCACTCTGTATGGTGGTGCTTCTGTGCTCGCTTTGTGGGTCCATGGCGTGGTGTCCTGGGAGATGTTGCCCGGTAGCGTCACAGCGGCTGTGCAGGTGGTGTGAGACATACTTTCGTGCACCTTTTGGTGGGACTATGGGCAGCTACACCATTGGAATTACATCCTGACCCTCTTTTGGTGGACTTTTTTTTCCCTCTAATTGTAAAGCGACCTTGAGTGTTAGAAAGGCACTATATAAATTGAACTTATTATTATTATTATTCTCAGGACACAGTTCTTTCTCATAGGATTTTTGCTAGTATCTTATAGCTATGGCACAGTCGGCTGATCAGTCTGTAGTTTGGGCATTTTGTAATGTCTCCTTCCTTATATATTGGCATTATTATGCTTTCCTTCCACTGTTCTGGGATGTCTTCTCCATTTATTATTTGTCTCTTGTTTGATCCATTCCACCACTTTCTCCCTGCTGGCCTTCAGGATCTCTACCAGCAGATTGTCTACTCCCAGTGCCTTTCCGTCTTTCAATGTTCCAATGTGTTTTTCTATTTCCTGTTTCATTGGGGCAGGTAAGTGGTTTACTTGTGTCCTCTGTCTTTGCTCATCATCTATCTGTTCATTAGCACTTTCTTAAAATGGTCCATCTATGTATAACCTTTTGGTCTCCTCCATCTCTGATGTTTTCCTGCTGTTTGTATCTCTGACTGTTGAAGATGATGGTTTCCATTCTTGAGTTATCCCTTTTACCATCCTGTATAACTCTTTCGATCTTCTTTGCTGGTAGTCTTTATCACATTTCCTGCTTTTTTCTTCTATCCATTGTTCTTTAGCTAGCTTACACATTCTCCTCACCTCTCTTACCAACTAATTTATGTGTTCTTCTGTTTTCTTTGGTTGGATTTACATTTTTCACTCTTTCTGCCTCTCTTCTCTTGTCGCATTTATCTAAAATTTCTTCTGTCGTCCATCTTTGTTTCCTATTTCTTCTGTGTCCTAGGATCTCTGTTGCCTCCTCCAGTAACATATATCTTCCTATGTTCCATCTCTCCTCTTGGTTAGTGTTCTCATTTAAAAGGGCTTTGAACCTTCCTCCTATCCTCACTTGAAATTCTGCAGCAATGTTGTCGTCCTTTAGAATTTCCAAGTTAAGTCTCTTCTCTGGTTGCTCTGGTTTTGGTCTCATTTTAAATCTCATTCCGATTTTGGATAGCAGTAGTTCATGGGATGTGTTGATGGCTGCACTCTTCATGAGTTTAGTTGTCAGTATTGAGCTTCTCCAGCTCTTGTTCATGAGTATGTAATCAGTGCAGCCTTAATTTCTATTGTTGGGGTGAGTCCAAGTGTATCTGTGTTGCATGCATCTGTAAAAGTGAGACGTGATTAGATATAATAGGTTTTGTTGACAAATATAGAGCATTCCCTCTCCTCTTTCATTCCTCTCCCCAACTCCAAAATGCCCCATTATATCTTCATAGCTACCTCTATCATCTCCTATTCTGCTGTTAACATCTCTGATTACCATCACTACTTCATTATTCCTCATTCTGTCTATCTCTTCCTGTAACTATCTGTAGAGTTCTTCTGCTTCTTGTTTGCTGTGGTTATCTAATGTCAGGTGCATATACTTGTATGATTCTCATATTTCTGTGTCTTCCATTCATCACCACTGAGATGATGCTGGGTGATACGGCTCTGTGTTTGATGTATGCGTTTCTAACATGTTTATTCAACATGAGTAAAATATTTTTACTCCATCCATTTCCATCTCTCCCTCATCCGTTCAGTGGGTCTCTGCCACTCCTATTACATATCATCTAAATCTATTTAGTTCATGTAGTATACTGTACAGGCCAGTCGTCCTGGGCAATACCATGTGGTCACCTACTTTCTACCGTTCCAAATATGCCCTCTGTATCGGTCATCAACTAAATTGGGAATTTTATAATGTATATAAAAGTGAAACAGCTGCTGTAGATACACAAAACAGTGTTGGAGGATGAGTTTGAACAAGAAAAGAATTCCTGAATGTTGAAACCTGAGGTTCTTCAATGTCTTTTGTGACAATGCAATGAAAACCGATCCACTGTTCAGCCCACATAGATGACTGGCGTGCTCATTGTGTGAAGAGTTTTGAAAATATAAACATTTTAAATATCAATATTCTGTGTTTTACATTCCTATGCAAGGACACCGGTTCTTTTTATCGGATGGGCTTTTATTTAGGGGAATAAAAATGTCAGGGTAATCGAACTGATAGGGTGAGACGTGTTTGTGGAACATACTGGACAAGGCCAGGAGAAAGGAAACAGGGCTGTGGTGATAGCAGTGAAAATCTAACAGACACTCGAGACATTTTTGGTTCGGGTGGAGGTTAATAAATACAAGTGATCTCAGATCATCATATTTGGTCTGATCACATCCTATCCTGTCCCAAGATGGGCCTTTCTAGAGTTCTTTTTGGAGTTTTTTTGCTTTTTCCAAACATAATAGCACAACGGGACAACGGGACACTTTTGATTGAACAAGACAGGTAAGTTCTGAAGATATTTCTCAGATTTTATTTCAGAGCCTTGCAGCGTTAATATGGAGAGATTTATAATGCACCTGACATTTTAATACTTAATGAATGAGTGGGATTTTCACAGAATAGCTTGAATTGCAGAGGGATTTAACAATATTAATGATAGTGTAAGGTAATAAACTGGGATAAATAAAACTGTTAAATGGGAGGAAAGGCATCATTGCAACTCCATACCGAAGTTCATCCAAGATTATTCCTGTGAAAATAGTCATGAAGTAAAAATGTTGACATTGAGGTACTTAATTCAGGATGCAGCAATACAATGAGGAGTGTTTTTTTTTTAATGCTATTTTACACTTAATTAAGGTAGATGTAAAATATAAAAGTTATATACGGTATATTTTAATGTGAAAATACTTAAGGACTCAAAGTTAAGGATAGAGGAAATAAGGATCTATAAGTGCTGCTGTAGACTACAGACTTAAATATCACCCATGTGCTGTTTAGATAAGTAGCATTCACTATATAGCATTAACATTGTATTTTGTAGTGTTTTTAGCTAGAAATCACAACACTGTCATGCAAAAAAAAATGCATTTATGTTTTAATTTGGGTGGCACGGTGGTGTAGTGGTTAGCGCTGTCGCCTCACAGCAAGAAGGTCTGGGTTCGAGCCCCGTGGCCGGCGAGGGCCTTTCTGTGTGGAGTTTGCATGTTCTCCCCGTGTCCATGTGGGTTTCCTCCGGGTGCTCCGGTTTCCCCCACAGTCCAAAGACATGCAGGTTAGGTTAACTGGTGACTCTAAATTGACCGTAGGTGTGAATGGTTGTCTGTGTCTATGTGTCAGCCCTGTGATGACCTGGCGACTTGTCCAGGGTGTACCCCGCCTTTCGCCTGTAGCCAGCTGGGATAGGCTCCAGCTTGCCTGCGACCCTGTAGAACAGGATAAAGTGGCTAGAGGTAATGAGATGAGATGAGATGCTTTAATTTTAAATCCACATGCTGTCAGTGTCGGGAATAAAAGTTAATTTGATTAACATGATAGCAAGTAGGCACAGCACCACTGTGATCTGGTGTACAATAAGCTTTCAGTCATGTGTGTGTGTGTATATATATATATATATATATATATATATATATATATATATATATATATATATATATAGTTATTCCATGAAATTGAGTCGTACATGAGTAGAGTAATAGTAATTTCACTGGATTTTGAGAAACAGAGCATTTTTATTTTTTGCAAATTTGATAAATAAAAAACTTTGTACAAAGCATCCAGCAAAATCATTTCTGCTTAGAATGTAAAGAAACTGCTGAAATGATAGGAGCAATTTGTGAAAAACGCTATAATAATAATTATTGAAAAATAAAAAAAGAGAAATTCTTAGCATCAAATACTTTTATTCCATATTTTGTTGCTTTTTTTTGTGAATATTTTGGGGTTTTATTTTTGAGTAGAGTTTTTATTTCATCCTCAGGTGGTTCAGCAACACGCTCCACCATTTTGTTTTTCTCTACTCACAGTATACATGAGCTGATATCCAAGTAGTAGAGTAGCCAATCAGAACACACAATTGTTCATATCCAGTGAATGTGGATATAATTTTATATATATATATATATATATATATATATATATATATATATATATATATAAAACATCTATATATACACGGATGAATGTGAAGTGCAATTGTGGTTACCATTCAATTGCTATAAATTGTAAAGAGGCTGTCAGGGTTCACGGGACAGAGTATTACTAAGTAGGAACTAATAAAAACTAATGTTCCCTTTTTTTTTGGTCACTAGCATTTACCTCTTGGCCGTGAGCTCCCAGGTTGTAGGGGGCACCACAGAGACACTATGTGTCACAGTTACAGCAAACAAACCTGTTTCATTGGAAGTGAACCTGGAGCATAAAGACAACAGAGTCACTCTTCTGACGGAAAAACATATAACACAAGAATACTACCACTGTGTCTCATTCCAGGTCAGACTCCAACTTAACACAGTTGTCATTGATCTTAAATGCAGCAAAGGGCAATAAATTATTCTCTCCAGTGATGAGTCTAATAGTTTCCAATCTTGTATAGCTGACAATCTTGATCCTCAGTTAAAAGGACTGACATGAGTTCAGGCTTGTTAATTACCTGATGAGTTGAATCAGACAACAAAGTGAAATAATAGTTTAGCTGAAATTTATTGGAAATGTCAGAAGCCAAATAAATAAATGAGCTATTAATATTGGCAGTAACATTCTGGCAGTTCAAAATCAAGTTTGCCATTTAATATAAATTTAATATCAATGACAATGCATGTAAATAAATGATTCTATAATATTTTCTCAACATGTTATAGACCGTGATTTTGTCATTTTGTTTCGAACAGGTTCCTATTGTAAATGTGGAAACAGTGGCACCAATTGGCATTGTGATTGAAGGAAAAGGCACATTCCTGAATGAAACAACAAAGATCCTCATCTCACCTCCAAAACAACTGATCATCATTCAGACAGACAAACCCATTTACAAACCAGGACAAACAGGTAACACACTCCCAACAGATTTCCACACTTCCTGCCTTCTGTTTTCCTCAGTTCCTGCCCCAGAGCTGCCCTGCTCACGCCCCCGATTGCTATGAGCACATGTTTCTTTTTTGCTTCATGCCACTGTTTTGTAAAAGTGTGGAGCAGATAAGAAAGAAAAATGATAACATGTTAAAATGAGTGTGTTAATAGAAACCTGTGATTTACAGCTGCAGTAATGTCAAAGCTGCTGTTCTAGAAAATTAATCAACACCTTTAGACCAATCAGAATCCAGAAAACAGTCTGGGATTGCAAACCTTACTGCCATAAACTTTAACAGCTTAAAGCTATTGGTGATAGATTAGGGATAAAATTAGCTCATGTTTTAAGTCGTTCAAATTGTGTAAAGCTGCTTTGCGACAATGTTTATTGTTAAAAGTGCGATACAAATAAACTTAACTTGACTTGAAGCAGATACGCAGAACCATGGCCTCACTTTTTGTTTATAAATGCCTTGAGACCTCAAGAATGGCACAGGAATAGTTTTAAGCATTAACAATAAATCTAATATAGTAATTTTTATGATTAAAGTGATTTATATAGGTAGCGGTCTGAGTGAATGA
Source organism: Neoarius graeffei (assembly GCF_027579695.1). Classification (NCBI taxonomy): domain Eukaryota; kingdom Metazoa; phylum Chordata; class Actinopteri; order Siluriformes; family Ariidae; genus Neoarius; species Neoarius graeffei. The sequence continues at coordinate 3,971,551 of NC_083578.1, forward strand.
CCTTGACGTCCGTGATGTCACCACAGTAAGTCTATCGGTCTCATCGCCATTTCCGCTATACTAAAACACAGAGCTAACTGAAACTCCGAGCCTCCATTTTGAGCTAATTTATCACCATGCCACGTAGATGTGGTTTTGGCCGGTGCAGCAACACGACAGAAGGGTGCATTTACATTGCGTTCATGGCCCAAGAATGTTCAAACTGCAAAGATTTGGACGTGTTTTGCTAGAAGTTCACAGGAACATTGCAGTGTCTATGAAGTGTCTATGTCTCTAAGTCACGATGAAGTGGTCTCTCCTCTGCTCTGCACATTTTACTGAAGACTCGTACAAAACCTCTGATCTGTTGAGGAGCGTTGGCTATAAGCCCGTATTGAAAGAGGGAGCAATACCAACAATTAAAGGAAAAGAAGACTACAAGAAAAGGAAAGTGAGTTCAGTTGCACCAGTTCTCCTGGTGTGTGAGCCGAGGGTTGTTGGTAAAACCCGGGACGGAACGGGGCATGACATCGCTCAGGCAGTGACCTCCCCGTGGTTGTTGCTAAAACCGGTGATGTCCCATCCCGTCCCGGGTTTTAGTAATTGCCTGAGGCAAGCAGTAATGGCAGAGTACTCAGTATGGAGAGAATGGAGAATGAGTGAAGCAGCCGTCTGATTTCTCTGCTGGATATTGTTGCCATCTCGCCCTTACGTGGAAGAAGCGAATGAAAGGAGAACTGAACTAACAACTGAAAGTCAGATTGTTTCAAAAACAAATTGGCCTTCAAGAAGCGAGAGCACAGACGGGTAAGCTCCGACTCTCATTTGGATACAGAACAACAAAAACAACACGTTGTTTACCTGCATTTAGATTAATACATGTAACTTGTATTGTGTGTTTAAGTTAGCGGTATAAGATTATTTAATTTGCTTCAGAATGGGATTGTCTCAGTTCATCTGATTATTTAATGAGCCTTTTACGTTTTATCAGTGAAAATGCATGCATGTACATGTATGTTGCATAAGTTATAACACCCATCCTGTTTTAATGAGCGTCAACCCACAATCAATGAAGTCAAATCAGTCTTAGTTGAGCGAGTCGGTAACGCTATTTCTTACTTTCACCATAAATTTTTATTTATAAGACTTTGGTCTATAGCTGTAAAAGGCCTCGGCCTTAAAATGGGTTACAGCTGTGATGTCATGCACTCAGGGCGGCAGCTCGAATGACAACTTTGCGGTCGATTTTAACTTTCAAAAATATATATATATATATTTTATTCCCATTTATGCAGCACACAAGAGTCAAGGATGGAGATACTATCCACTCAGAAATTTATTTATAACTAAAGGCTCTGCGTATCTCCTTTAAACTCTTGCATGAATCACCCTCCTCAATTACTAGTTTAATTCATTCTCCCAGTTTTTTTTAATCCCTTCTAGTATTATTTGCAATTTTATGATAATTTTGGTCTCTGTCAGTATTTTAACTTGATTTGTGACATGTCCATCTGCTTTTAGCTGCCAGTTATGCTGTAAATTATTTAAGCCTGTGTGAAAAACAAACCGATTTCAGAATGCAACAACATATATATATATATATATATATATATATATATATATATATATATATATATATATATATATATACATACACACACAGTTCTTCTGGACACTTTGACTGTCACACTTGCTTCTTCATTTTGCATCAAAACCCAGTAGCCCTCATTATGTTTTCTTTTTTAACCTGAAAAGTGTGCTCTTATGGAATATGCTGCTCAGATACACGCATTTTTTTTGGTCATATTTAATTTTGTGCTGGAAAATGAACGTTTGGAACTCTAAAATGTTTTTGTACTGATATGATAATGCAGAAGTCATAAAATAGAAATCTATAACAAAGTTTGTTTGAAAAAAAAAGAGTGCCTAGGACTTTTGCACAGTTGTGTGTGTGTGTGTGTGTGTGTGTGTGTGTGTGTGTGTGTGTGTGTGTGTGTGTGTGTGTGTGAATTATATTTTACTCCCTGCAGTCAAGTTTCGCATCGTCTCTCTGGACCCCAGTTTCCTCACCTACAATCAGATGGTACGACAACTTTGATAATTTCTCTAAAATACTGCAAAAAAATACTTAGCACTTTCAGTAAAGATCATATTCATCAGTTGTTAGATAGGTAATTTGGGAAAACTGTTTATTGCTTAAAAACAAACAAACATGACATTACTTGTTTGTTTGTTTGTTTGTTTGTTTCATCATCATTATGCAGGTTAATAAATTTATTTTAAAAAGTAAAAACAACTAAAGTCCAAAACTTAGTCCAAACTACTGGCTGAACTTGAACATCACAGGATTCATCGAATATCTGACAGAAAATGCACTTATTGTGTGTTTAACCTGATTATATCTTTTCTTTTTGTTTCAGTTTCCGACAATAATCATTGAGGTATGGTGCTGTGAGAAAAATTCAAAACTAATGAACTTGCCACTTTGTGTATTTGTGACATGCTTGGCCTTTAAAACAATAAGTGTGTTTACAGGCACTGGCACTGGAAAATGTATATCTATTAGTCTCATGCTGCTCTTATTATGGTTATAATTATTATTAAGATTATGTGGGGGAAAAAAACTCAATGTTTTCTTCTCATTGATTTTTGTGGTCATGATCTCATTTTTCACACTCTTCAGGACTGTGATCTATGAGGAGTTTGTTTGTTTGCTTTTGTTTTGTTTATTTCAGGACCCGGACTCAAACCGCATTGGTCAGTGGCTGAACGTCAACACCGACAGCGGTTTTGTGGATCTGTCGTATCCCATAAACTCTGAGGCTGTAAAAGGAGTTTATGTCATCACAGTCTGGGACAAGAATAATGAGGAAATCAAACAAGCCTTTGAAGTCGCAGACTACGGTCAGGTCCAGTTTATCTTTATTAATGTCCTGAGAATCCCAAATATGTCTAATCTACAGTATATTTTCGTAATGCTTATGAATGATATTGATGGAAACACCAGCTATTTCGTACATTTATTTTCTTAATATGGCCCTGAATACAATATTTGTATTTTAAGTATGAAACAAAAAAAGCATATTGTATTATATAGTGTGTGTATACAGTATATGTGTATATAAAACATACTGTATATTCTATATCGTATAATATAGTAAATTTAGTATTCAGTAGACAAATTTATCAAAAAAACAAGTTTTATAGGGCGGCACGGTGGTGTAGTGGTTAGCGCTGTCGCCTCACAGCAAGAAGGTCCTGGGTTCGAGCCCAGTGGCCGGCGAGGGCCTTTCTGTGTGGAGTTTGCATGTTCTCCCCGTGTCCGCGTGGGTTTCCTCTGGGTGCTCCGGTTTCCCCCACAGTCCAAAGACATGCAGGTTAGGTTAACTGGTGACTCTAAATTGACCGTAGGTGTGAATGTGAGTGTGAATGGCTGTCTGTGTCTATGTGTCAGCCCTGTGATGACCTGGCAACTTGTCCAGGGTGAACCCCGCCTTTCGCCCGTAGTCAGCTGGGATAGGCTCCAGCTTGCCTGCGACCCTGTAGAAGGATAAAGCGGCTAGAGATAATGAGATGAGATGAGACAAGTTTTATATAAATAGTAAAATGTTTACTATCGTTCCTTTCTTTTTCCTGAAAAAAACCCCCAGATCATTATTATAAAATATCAGTTATTTTATTTGAAAATTTATCAACTAACCAGGTTTTCACTCATTGATATATTTAGGAGTTTAAGCACTTGGTCATAAAAGCAATGTGGATGAGGTTTTTATGTTTAAATTAAATCAATCAATAAATAAAATAAAGCTACTAAATTTGTTGCCTGTTTACATGTAATACAACACTTTACAATATGTTATTTCAAAACAGATTTAAAATTAAAAAAATGAAAAAAAAAATTGAATGATGTGAAAGCCAAGAATGCTTTTGGGTAGACAATTGAAGAGTTTAGTTCCAAAATGCGATAAGTGCCATAAAAATAAATAAATAAATAAATAAATAAATAAAAATGTTCATGCCAAAAGAAGTTTGGCATTTGATCGCTACTGAAATATCCAAAATCAATTTTATGCAAAATGCAATATCAGCCACATTTCTCTGCATTGTATATCCTCTTTCTTTCCAAACTGTGATGAACACCACTACTGATTTTCCACAGAATGCAATTTCTCTACTCAACCAATCACAGTGCACCATTCAGGTACATAAACAATCATAGCAGCTTCCACTGATTGTCAACAACAAGGAGAATCCCTGTCTTTTTGTGAGATTTTGAATGAAATAATAACGTTGATGGAATCAAACATTTATCTTAATGTTTTATATTATTATTCCAGTCAAGAATGTGGTCCAATGTTAATTTCCACTTTAAGCGTGCCTGATTCCTCCTGGATATGCCACACATAACCCCATATTATTTTTTTTTCAAAAGCAAATTAAAAACAGGCACTGGATAAAAACCCATGTATCTTATGGAAATAAAAATACAAATTTTGTTGTCTGGTGGTCAAATGTTTATGAGATACGTTGCCTTGCACTTATGATAGGGTTCTCTGTGGTGGCAAAAGCCATCAGGTCAATGCTTTATCATATTCTCTTAAGTATGGAGCTCCTTTCTACTCCACTATAAAACTGTAATTGTAATTAACTGTCAGTGCTGTACAAGGTGTCTAAAATTCTCAATTTATTGTTCAGAATAAAAAGTTTGTCCTCTTTAAAATAAATAAATAAATAAATACATAATTAATAACAATAATAATAATAATAATAATAATAATTAAAAAAAAAAGAGGGTGGCATGGTGGTGTAGTGGTTAGTGCTGTCGCCTCACAGCAAGAAGGTCCGGGTTCGAGCCCCGTGGCCGGCGAGGGCCTTTCTGTGCGGAGTTTGCATGTTCTCCCCGTGTCCGCGTGGGTTTCCTCCGGGTGCT